>NW_028246295.1:0-498642 GCF_964263255.1 Lissotriton vulgaris | reverse complement strand
GGAAACCTGCTCTCCCTCCCAAAAAGCAAAGCAGATTGCATTTCCGCAGCTGCTAGCTGCTCCCCAAGTGGAAAAGCAAAGCCGGCTCCTGCAGGATGCGGGGAGCCGGCTGAGACCCCACGTCAGCGATGTCATTTGAGATGTCATCAGTGATGTCACTGACCATGTCATGAATGATGTAATATGTGACATCATTTATTTATTTATTGAATTTATATATGGCGCACAGCTACCTGGAGGTTTCCCGGCGCCACATCATCAGCAGTGGATTGTGGGCGCACAAGTTATAGTTAGCAGAACTAACTATGACTGAGGAATTTCAGTGGTTTTGTACGAGTAATTTGTCTATACCACCCCTAAAACCTATGGTTTTTTCAGTGAACTTCTAAGGTGTTTTTAATCCCTCCCATGCTCATGACGAGCTCAGCTCGTCATGAGCCAAGGTTGCTGTGTGCTCATGATGAGCTGAGCACGTCATAACGGCTCCAACGCTCGCACACGGGGCTAATTCCCCCGCTGTGCTGAACCTTCCACACACGGTGACTGTGTGCTCATGATGAGCTGAGCTCGTCATGAGCACCGGGGCGCTGTGCGCGCCCCCCCGGTCCCCTGCACAGCGGGGGAATTATTCCCATGGCCAAGGGGTTAAATGCTAATTCCTAACTCTAACATGTCTGAAACCTATGTTTTTTTCAGCTGTTCACACCGGCCAGATGACAGGAAGCTGCGGTGGAACTGCAGACCAAGACTTATTGGTGAGACACTGTCATGCTAACAGGCGTCTCCTTTCTGCACTTGGAAGGCGAACAGCAGAAAGAAGGGGACAGGAGAGAACACGAGGACGATCTGCAAAGCGCTTTCCCATTTGCGCTGGATTCTTTTGGACGCAGCATTATGGGACTGGTAGTCCCTGGAATCAGCGCGAACATTAGTAATCTGGAGCAGGTGTTGCTCCCCGCCACTGGGAGGGAGGAGCCAGAACAATAAAAACTCTAATGGGAAGCGCCCATTCAGACGGAGGCATCTTAAGAAAGCAAAAAGCTGAAACCGGTCATGCCCAATCAATCTGAAATAAACATGCCTGCTGAAGCCCCAAAGTGTCCTCTGTTTATTCTTTTGGAGGGAAAATGATTTGAAATAAACATGCCTGCCGAGCCCCAATTCTTTTCAATCACTGCGCTTTATTTCATTTCAAAGAGATACAAAAGGGGATGATGGACGGAGCGTTTGAGCAAATCAAACACTCACCCCCAGTCAACTGATCTGGGTTTTCTACTTAACCATTCTTTAGCTCACTCCGCCACCCCGGTTCAGACATGGCCATGTGCAAATCAGTCTGACCCAGTGCCTCATAGGAACAGTCCAGCCCGAACTGCCAAGCCATGTCTTCTCCAGACCGGAGACAAGCATCCTGGGACCGGCCGGACCGGAAACAAACATCCTGGGACCGGTTTCGGGTTCATAACCCTCATCAGCCAGGCTATCTTGAATCAAGTGTCAAAATGAGCAAGGGACTCACGTCTGAGCTTACCCTGCTAACTTAGGGCGAACAAAGAGATACAAAAGGGGATGATGGATGGAACGTTTGAGCAAATCAAACGCTCACCCCCAGTCAACTGATCTGGGTTTAATCCATCACCATTTTTTAGCTCTTCACGCCACCCCAGTTCAGACATGGCCATGTGCAAATCAGTCTGACCCTGTGCCTCATGGGAACAGTCCAGCCCGACCTGCCATACCATGTCTTCCCTGGACCGGAAACAAGCATCCTGGGACCGGTTTCGAGTTTATAACCCTCATCAGCCAGGCTATCTTGAATCCAGTGGCAAAGTAAGCAAGGGACTCACGTCTGAGCATACCCTGCCAATTTAGGGCGAACAAAGAGATACTAAATGGGATGATGGACGGACCAATCGAGCAAATCAAACACTCATCCCCAGTCATCTGATCTGGGTTTAATCCATCACCATTCTGTAGCTCACTCCGCCACCCCAGTTCAGATATGGCCATATGCAAATCAGTCTGACCCTGAGCCTTATGGGAACAGTCCAGCCCGAACTGCAAAGCCATGTCTTCCTTGTACTGGAAACAAGCATCCAGGGACCGGTTTCTGGTTCATAACCCTCATCAGCCAGGCTATCTTGAATCCAGTGGCAAAGTGAGCAAGGGACTCACTTCTGAGCATACCCTGCGAACTTAGGGCAAAAAAAGAGATACAAAAGGGGATGATGGATAGAGCGTTTGAGCAAATCAAACACTCAGCCCCAGTCAACTGATATGGGTTTAATCCATCACCATTCTTTAGCTCACTCCGCCACCCAAGTTCAGACATAGCCATGTGCAAATCAGTCTGACCCTGTGCCTCATGGGAAAGTGCAGCCCGAACTGCCAAGCCATGTATTCCCTGGACCGGAAACAAACATCCTGGGACCGGTTTCAGGTTCATAACCCTCATCAGCCAGGCTATCTTGAATCCAGTGGCAAAGTGAGCAAGGGACTCACGTCTGAGCATACCCTGCCAACTTAGGGTGAACAAAGAGATACAAAAGGGGATGATGGACGAAGCGTTTGAGCAAATCAAACACTCACTCCCAGTCAACTGATCTGGGTTTAATCCATCACCATTCTTTAGCTGACTATGCCACCCCAGTTCAGACATTGCCACATGCAAGTCAGTCTGACCCTGTGCCTCATGGGAACAGTCCAGCCCGAACTGCCAAGCCATGTCTTCCGCGGACCGGAAATGAGCATCCTGGGACTGGTTTCGGGTTCATAACCCTCATAAGCCAGGCTATCTTGAATCCAGTGGCAAAGTGAGCAAGGGACTCAAGTCAGAGCACACCCTGCCAACTTAGGGGGAACAAAGAGATACAAAAGGGGATGTTGGACGGAGCGTTTGAGCAAATTAAACACTCACCGCCAGTCAACTGATCTGGGTTTAATCCATCACCATTCTTTAGCTCACTCTGCCACCCCAGTTCAGACATGGCCATATGAAAATCAGTCTGACCCTGTGCCTCATGGAAACAGTCCAGCACGAACTGCCAAGCCATGTCTTCGGCGGACCGGAAACAAGCATCCTGGGACCGGTTTCGGGTTCATAACCCTCATCAGCCAGGGCATCTTGAATCCAGTGGCAAAGTGAGCAAGGGACTCACGTCTGAGCATACCCTGCCAACTTAGGGCGAACAAAGAGATACTAAATGGGATGATGGACGGACCAATCGAGCAAATCAAACACTCATCCCCAGTCATCTGATCTGGGTTTAATCCATCACCATTCTTTAGCTCACTCCGCCACCCCAGTTCAGACATGGCCATAAGCAAATCAGTCTGACCCTGTGCCTCATAGGAACAATCCAGCCCGAGCTGACAAGCCATATCTTCCCAAGACTGGAAACAAGCATCCTGGGACCGGTTTCGGGTTCATAACCCTCATCAGCCAGGCTATCTTGAATCCAGTTGCAAAGTGAGCAAGGGACTCACGTCTGAGCATACCCTGCCAACTTAGGGCGAACAAAGAGATACAAAAGGGGATGATGGACGGAGCATTTGAGCAAATCAAACACTCTCCTCAAGTCAACAGATCTGTGTTTAATCCATCACCATTCTTTAGCTCACTCCGCCACCCCATTTCAGACATGGCCATATGCAAATCAATCTGACCCTGTGCCTCATGGGAACAGTCCAGCCCGAACTGCCAAGCCATGTCTTCCCCGGACCGGAAACAAACATCCTGGGACCGGTTTCAGATTCATAACCCTCATCAGCCAGGCTATCTTGAATCCAGTGGCAAAGTGAACAAGGGACTCACGTCTGAGCATACCCTGCCAACTTAGGGCGAACAAAGAGATACAAAAGGGGATGATGGACGGAGCGTTTGAGCAAATCAAACACTCCAAGTCAAATGATCTGGGTTTAATCCATCACCATTCTTTAGCTCACTCTGCCACCCCAGTTCAGACATGGCCATATGAAAATCAGTCTGACCCTGTGCCTCATGGAAACAGTCCAGCACGAACTGCCAAGCCATGTCTTCGGCGGACCGGAAACAAGCATCCTGGGACCAGTTTCGGGTTCATAACCCTCATCAGCCAGGCTATCTTGAATCCAGTGGCAAAGTGAGCAAGGGACTCACGTCTGAGCATACCCTGCCAACTTAGGGCGAACAAAGAGATACAAAAGGGGATGATGGACGGAGCATTTGAGCAAATCAAACACTCACCCCCAGTCAACTGATCTGGGTTTAATCCATCACCATTCTTTAGCTCACTCCGCTGTAGGAGAGTAGGGTCTGCTATCCTATGGTCACCCCAAATTTTTGCTTTTTGCTTCACTGGTTTCTGACTTAATGTGGCTGTGGGCCTGCTAATCAGACCCACAGCCTGCTGTTCTCTCTCTAAATTACTGCCAATGCACTTTAGGTGCATTACGAATTGGAACTGGTTCACCTTATGAGCCCCTGTATTAGTGCACCCTAGGTGCCCAGGGCATAGGTGTATCCAAGGCCTACCAGGGGCTGCAGCATGTATTGTGCCACCCCTGGCCTGGCCTCCATATTTGACACAACTGGCTGATCACTCAGCTGGGGTAAGTTGGTGTAATCACCTCTTACTTAGGTACAGTATGTCTGTGCCTAACCCTAAAACTGGACACATATGTTCCTATCAGCCACTCCTATGGAAGGCCTCATCAATCCTGGAGGCAGAGTGCTTGGAAATATGTGAGATGGTGCTCTAGCATGAGCTGAGCCTGTCTGCAGCTGTCGGGAACCACTCCCTAAGCTGTTCCGGGATATTGCCATACCATATACTCTTAAGTGCATTATAATCCTCGCGGTTAAATGCTATCTTTGGTTTGGCTTTATCAAAACATGTCGAGTAAGGTGTCATACGAATTGGAATACTATCCCCTCGCCAATTCTGGCGACGGGGATAGCATTCCACCCTTCTAGAGGGACACGACATGTGTGTAGCCTTAACCCCGGTTAAAGTTAAACAGAGCCTCAGCTTCACAAAATGGACGCTGCCACCACAGACACAAGTCTGGCCTCCTGCTGCTGACCGAAACTCGGCAGATGGTGGCCTGGACAAAGGGTTTCCTGCCTTGGGAGGTGCGAGCACCACCCCAGACAGGATTTTGTGTATTGGGTAGGACAGGGCTGAATAGAATCAGACATGCCCGGGGCACACAAGGTGTCCCCGTGCATAGGCCAGTCCAAACCGGTTCTGGGGCCTTCCAGCCCCAGTCCTGGCGCGGAGCTGGACAAAGGAAAGGGGGTGTAACCGCCCCCCTTCCTGGTTCCTCCCAGAGGAGGGACCTAGTAGGTGATCCACCCCCAGTTTGGGAATAAGAGGGGGAGCAGTGCCATTGCACAGCAGATCATCCTGAAATCAACTTTAAACAAGAAGAAGACTGGACTTCGACATTCTGCTGCACAGAAGACTGAAGAGAATCTCCCTTGTGGCCTAGGAGTGGCCACCCTGTGAACACAGGTACCAACCAGCAACTCAACGTCTGCTTTGCCGCCGCCTCCCGCCGGAGACCGAGCCCAGAGCCCGACAAGAACCAGACTCCCAGACCTCTCAGAGCCCGATCCACAGTCCCTGCAAAGAGGGGACCCGTGGAGGCACCGAGTGACGTGGGACCGGACCTCTTGAAAGACACTCGAAAAGCTGACTGCGCAGCTTCTGAGGCATCCTCGACGTTGTGCTTTGGGGACCGAGAACCCCCACCACCGAGCAGCCCTTGCACCGAAGATCAGCCCTCCAGCATCTCCACGATCTGCGTGGGGCCCTTTTGCATTGTGCCACTCGACGCGCCATCCCGGCCACTAGCCACGTGGTCAGCGGCCATCTTGGCGACGAACCCGAAGATTTACACAGCAGGTCTGGTTGCTCCAGACCTACCCAAGCTCCTGTGAAAAGGAGAACCCGCTCTGACCTTGCTGGTCTGAGTGAACAGCATCTTTCAACTTCTGCGTGACTTGCATTTGCCAAGGCCTGTTTGCTCCGATCAGGTCGCCGACACCGCCAACAGCGAGAAGCCTACGTGGGACAGCTCGTGACCGACTCCTGGACGTCCTCGACCCCGGGTATCCACGTGGCTGCAGAAAGAAGCTACCCGACAACGCCTGTTTGCACCCGACATCGCCTGGTTCCAATCTGGTTCCACGGTAGTCACTGGCTAGTGACTTTGAACATTGTCCCCTCTGCTTTCAGGTCTTCACATCTTCAGATCCACCCTTGGATCCACCGGAACTCTTCTCATCGAGCCGCCTGCAGCATCTTCAGCTCCAAGCACCATCGACCAGCGTGACGAAACCCGACACAACTTCGACCCTGTGCACCCGCTTCCTGTGGGTGAGGTAACTCAGCTCCGCCGGTGCTCCTGCACTGGTACACATCCCAAGGGCCTGTGTTTTAAGTTTCAGCTCCGTAGGTCACTCGGAAGGTTCCTAACTTTCTAACTTTGTGCTTTTTACGCACCATAGACTTTGCATTGAGAAGTGCGTGCACTTTGAACACTGCACCCGAGTCCCGTGGGCCTTTCCCGACTTAGTCATTGCAAGTCTCGAATAGCTCCAGCGATTCCCAAGGCCCTAGGCCTCTTCACTTTCCTCCTGGTATCTCTTATACCACTTTCTTAGTATATGGTTTAGGTGGCCCCTAGGGCTCATCCATATTGTGCAACTTTTGTGTATTTTAAACTGTCTTGTGATTTAACGCTTGTGCTTCTGTGCTCATAAAGAGTCCAGGGGATTTTATAGTTAATAAATCAATATATATTTTCAATATATATCTGTGTGGTGTCCCTTTCATTTGGTATTCAAGGGGGTTGTGTATGGTATAACAGCTGGCCTCACATGCCTTTCAGAGTTTAGCCTAAGACTGCTTTGTCCACGTTACCACTAGGATAACTGGTCTACAAGGTTGAATTACAACCATCATCATAAGGGTTGCTTGGCATGGTACAAAGTGATCACTAAGAATTAGTGAGCATTATATACCAGGCCAACTTCTCACATTGGTGAGCAGCGGATTGGGATCTGAGCTTGCTGTTGTTTTACCATTACAATCTTTGAGATTATCATTTGAAAGATCATACAGGTACCTGCTAGGTACATATAAAACAAGACTAGTATACTTAAGTTCTACTGAACTTAGTTGTTGTAGAGCAAAGGGAGTAGCACACCCTAGCTACAACTACTAGATAGGTTTAGTAGGTAAACACCAGTGTAGGTAGATTGCAACACATCCACCCACACTAGAGCAATGTCTGGAACAGAGGGGTCCAGTAGACTTACTCCTGTTGAGAGTGACCCTCCAAGGGCACCATCCCAGTTTGCTATTTTTCCCTTTAAGGAATTAAGACAGCTTTGTGTCTTAAGGGGTCTGAAGACAGGGCCTTCCCCTACTACAGACCACCTAAGAGAGCTCTTGGATCAGTCTGAGGCTCTAAAGACCTCTAAAGCAAACCCCACAGGGGATGCTGAAGGAGGCCATCCTTCAGAGGATGACACTGTAGACCCCCCTGCCCCTATCATCCTGGTAGATGAGGAAGCCTCCACCACTGGAGCTCCTCAGGTAGATGTAGAGGAAGAAGAAGAGGAGGAGGAGGTGGAAAGCAATGAGTCAGATGATGACAGAGATAGTCAGGTGCTGGTCAGTAGACTGAACCAGGCTAACTTAAGTCAACTTGGGAATGAATCAGGTAACAACCCATTCAGACCCCCAGGTGGACTTAACCAGGAGCCTAGGAGGAGAAGGATTCACTCAGGTGACTCTGACAACTCCTATGCTTCTAGAGGTTCTCATGGTCACTCCAGAAGGAGGATGACTAGCCCTCAGAGAAGGGAACATGAGACCAAATTGAGAGAATCTCAAATTAGAGAGGCTGAATTGAGAGTCCAGAGACAAGAGTTAGAGATTGCCCTGGCCCAAGAGAAACTTGCTAGAGCAAGACAGCCTAGAGAGAGTGGGGTAATAGAACCCACTGGTGGCAGCAATATCCACAAGGATAAAGACAGGTCTTTTGATAATAGAAACCTGAGTAAGATTGTGCCCCCCTACAAAGCTGGGGATGATATCCATAAATGGATTACTGCAATGGAGAGAGCCTGCAGAGTACAGCAGATCCCTCAGGAGCAGTGGGCAGCAATCTTGTGGCTCTCCTTTGAAGGTAGAGGCCGAGACAGACTCCTCACAGTTAGTGATGGGGATTCTAGAAACTACCTGGTCCTGAAGAGTGCTCTGATTGATGGGTTAGGCTTAACCACTGAACAGTACAGGTTAATGTTCAGAGATACCCAGAAGACACAGACTCAGGACTGGTCTGAATTTGTTGAGTGTGCCACTAAGGCTCTGGAGGGATGGTTGCTGGGAAGCAAGGTTACAGACTAGGAAGGATTGTATAATTTGCTGATGAGAGAACAAATTTTAAATAATTGTCAGAACCAGCAGTTGCATCAACATTTGGTTGACTCAGATTTGACCTCTCCCCAAGAATTGGGAAAGAGGGCAGATAAATGGGTAAGAACCAGAGTTAAGCAAAAGAACCAGAACCAGAACCAGGGTGGTGACCAGAAGAAAACAGACCAGAAGGGTGGGGAGCAGAAAGCTAAAGACCAGAAGTCTTCAACAGGGCCCCAAACTGAGACAGAGGGTGGGTCCCAAACTTCCAAGAAGAAGAAGAAAGAAGGTCAGAAGAAACCCTGGTGTAAAACTTGTAAGAACACCTCTCACTGGACAAGTGAGTGTAAAAAGGGTGGAGCCCCCAGCACTGCAGCCCCTAAGGCACCTGCACCCACTAGTACAGTTAGCAGTGTTGGTCCTCAAGCCAAGGGATTAGTGGGAATCACTTTGGGAACTGAAGGAGATTCTGACCTAGTCAGAACCCTTACACAGGCTGTTCTGGTTTGTGAAGGGGGCATAGATTTGACCCCTGACATAAGTCCCAGTAACCTGGGCAAATACAGACAGACACCTTTGATTAACAACAAAGTGGCTCAAGCTTACAGGGACACATGTGCCAGTGTCACTATGGTGACACCTAACTTTGTGGACCCTGGACAATACATGCCAGGCGATGATTACCTGGTGACCAATGCCAGTAATGTCACTACTACACATAGTGTGGCACTTGTTAACTTTTCCTGGGGAGGGGTAACTGGCCTAAAGAAAGTTGTGGTTAGTGCTGATCTCCCAGTAGAATGTTTGTTGGGCAATGACCTGGAGAACTCTCTATGGTCAGAAGTTGAGTACAGGACTCATGCAGAGATGTTAGGGATATCATCACATGTCCTTGCTGTGACCAGGTCACAGGCCAAAAAGTGCCTCTCTGAACCTCAGGTCTTGGATCCTGGAACAATGGACCAAGTACCTCCCAAGAAGAAGAACAGGAGGGTTAAGGCTGCGCCTTCCCAACTGCCTACAAGTGAGGATCAGGCTTCACAGGAAACTGATCTTGAGACCCCTGAAGGAACTGTCCCTGAAGAACTTGAACCTGATCAGGTTGAGTTTCTGGGGACAGGGGGACCTTCTAGGGCAGACTTGGGGCAGGCTCAGTTAACCTGTCCTTCTCTTGAACCCCTCAGACAGCAGGCTGCTGCTGAGGCTGCTGGGAATGCTCAAGGTGCCCATAAAGTATATTGGGACGATGGACTCCTTTATTCAGAGGCTAGAGACCCCAAGCCTGGTGCTACCAGGAGGTTGGTTATACCTCTGCAATTTAGGGGCTTCCTACTCACCTTGGCCCATGATATTCCTTTAGCAGGACACCTAGGCCAGAACAAGACTTGGGACAGGCTTGTCCCTCACTTTCACTGGCCTCACATGTCTGAAGACACCAAGGAGTTTTGTCGCTCCTGTGAAACCTGCCAAGCCAGTGGTAAAGCAGGTGGAACAACAAAGGCCCCCCCGATACCACTACCTGTGGTGGGGGTTCCCTTTGAGAGAGTGGGGATTGATATTGTTGGTCCAATGGATCCCCCTACAGCATCTGGGCACAGATTCATACTGGTGGTAGTGGATCATGCCACCAGGTACCCAGAGGCAATTCCCCTTAGGACCACAACAGCTCCTGTTGTGGCCAGGGCCTTACTTGGGGTTTTCTCCAGAGTGGGGTTTCCTAAGGAGGTAATATCAGATAGAGGTGCCAACTTCATGTCTGGATATTTGACAGCTATGTGGAAGGATGTGGTGTAAACTACAAGTTCACCACTCCTTATCACCCACAATGCAATGGGCTTGTTGAGAGATTCAACAAGACCCTAAAGGGCATGATTAAAGGATTACCTGAAAAGCTCAGGCGAAGATGGGACATCCTTCTGCCCTGCCTTTTGTTCGCTTACAGAGAGGTCCCTCAAAAGGGGGTTGGCTTCAGCCCCTTTGAATTGTTGTTTGGGCACCCTGTAAGAGGACCCCTGTGTCTTGTGAAGGAAGGATGGGAGTTACCTCTCAAAAAGCCTAAACAGGACATAGTGGACTATGTACTTGGTCTCCGCACCAGGATGGCAGAGTACATGGAAAAGGCATCCAAAAACCTTGAGGCTAGCCAAGAATTACAAAAAGCTTGGCATGACCAAAAGGCTGTCCTTGTTGAATTTCAGCCTGGACAGAAGGTATGGGTGTTGGAGCCAGTGGCCCCAGCAGCACTCCAAGACAAATGGTCTGGACCCCATACAATTCTGGAAAAGAAGGGAGAGGTCACCTACTTGGTGGACCTAGGAACTCCCAGGAGCCCCCACAGGGTGCTCCATGTGAACAGATTGAAGGCATATGTCAGCAGGGCAGACATGGGCTTGCTCATGGCTACAGATGAGGGACAGGAGGAAGAGAGTGACCCTCTCCCAGACCTGCTCACTCAGAACCCTGAGGATGGCTCAGTTGATGGTGTGGCCTTAGGTGGCAGCCTCACTGAACATCAGCAACATGACTGCAGACAAGTTCTACAGGCATACAGGCATATGTTCTCCTTGACACCCAGTCAGACTAACTGGTGTACACATGTGGTGGACACTGGTGACAGTCTTCCTGTAAAGAGCAAAATTTACAGGCAACCTGACCACGTCAGGGACTGTATAAAGACTGAGGTGCAAAAGATGCTGGAGTTAGGTGTCATTGAGCCTTCAGAGAGCCCCTGGGCTAGCCCAGTGGTTCTGGTCCCCAAACCTCACACCAAAGATGGCAAGAGAGAGATGAGGTTCTGTGTGGATTACAGAGGACTCAATGCTGTCACCAGGACAGATGCACACCCTATTCCAAGGGCAGATGAGCTCATTGACAAGTTGGCTTCTGCCAAATATTTGAGCACATTTGACTTGACAGCTGGCTACTGGCAAATCAGGTTAGCTGAGGAGTCTAAAGCCAAGACAGCATTTTCTACCCCTAGTGGGCATTATCAGTTTGTGGTGATGCCCTTTGGTTTGAAAAATGCACCTGCCACCTTCCAAAGGTTGGTGAACCAAGTCCTCACTGGGTTGGATGACTTTTGTGCAGCTTATCTGGACGATATTGCTGTCTTTAGCTCCACCTGGGAGGATCACCTGATCCACCTGAAGGAAGTGCTTGAGGCTCTGCAGAAGGCAGGCCTCACTATCAAGGCAACAAAGTGCCAGATAGGGCAGAGCAAGGTTGTATACCTGGGCCACCTTGTAGGTGGAGGCCAAGTTCAACCACTGGAGAGTAAGATCCAGACCATCAAGGACTGGTCCCCTCCAACTACCCAGACTCAGGTCAGAGCTTTCTTGGGCCTGACTGGGTACTACAGGAAGTTTGTTAAGAACTATGGGTCCATTGTGACTCCTCTTAATGATCTGACATCCAAGAAGATGCCCAAAAAGGTTCAGTGGACAGAAATCTGTCAAAAGGCATTTGATGACCTGAAGAAGGCCATGTGCTCTGCACCTATCCTGAAGAGTCCTGACTACTCAAGAGAGTTCATTGTCCAAACAGATGCTTCTGAGTTGGGAGTGGGAGCAGTGCTTTCACAGCTTAATGTAGATGGCCAGGACCAGCCCATTGCTTTCATTAGCAGAAGGCTGACCCCCAGAGAGAAACGTTGGTCAGCTATAGAGAGGGAGGCCTTTGCTGTGGTGTGGGCCCTGAAGAAGTTGAGACCATACTTATTTGGCACTCACTTCAAGATTCAGACCGACCATAAGCCCCTCCTATGGCTTAATCAGATGAAGGGTGAAAACCCCAAACTACTCAGGTGGTCCATTTCCCTACAGGGGATGGACTTTACAGTGGAGCACCGCCCAGGGACTGACCATGGCAACGCAGATGGTCTCTCCAGGTACTTCCACTTAGAACATGAAGACACAACTGGTCAAGGTTAGTCTAATGTCCCTGCGTTTGGGGGGGGGGTTATGTAGGAGAGTAGGGTCTGCTATCCTATGGTCACCCCAAATTTTTGCTTTTTGCTTCACTGGTTTCTGACTTAATGTGGCTGTGGGCCTGCTAATCAGACCCACAGCCTGCTGTTCTCTCTCTAAATTACTGCCAATGCACTTTAGGTGCATTACGAATTGGAACTGGTTCACCTTATGAGCCCCTGTATTAGTGCACCCTAGGTGCCCAGGGCATAGGTGTATCCAAGGCCTACCAGGGGCTGCAGCATGTATTGTGCCACCCCTGGCCTGGCCTCCATATTTGACACAACTGGCTGATCACTCAGCTGGGGTAAGTTGGTGTAATCACCTCTTACTTAGGTACAGTATGTCTGTGCCTAACCCTAAAACTGGACACATATGTTCCTATCAGCCACTCCTATGGAAGGCCTCATCAATCCTGGAGGCAGAGTGCTTGGAAATATGTGAGATGGTGCTCTAGCATGAGCTGAGCCTGTCTGCAGCTGTCGGGAACCACTCCCTAAGCTGTTCCGGGATATTGCCATACCATATACTCTTAAGTGCATTATAATCCTCGCGGTTAAATGCTATCTTTGGTTTGGCTTTATCAAAACATGTCGAGTAAGGTGTCATACAAATTGGAATACTATCCCCTCGCCAATTCTGGCGACGAGGATAGCATTCCACCCTTCTAGAGGGACACGACATGTGTGTAGCCTTAACCCCGGTTAAAGTTAAACAGAGCCTCAGCTTCACAAAATGGACGCTGCCACCACAGACACAAGTCTGGCCTCCTGCTGCTGACCGAAACTCGGCAGATGGTGGCCTGGACAAAGGGTTTCCTGCCTTGGGAGGTGCGAGCACCACCCCAGACAGGATTTTGTGTATTGGGTAGGACAGGGCTGAATAGAATCAGACATGCCCGGGGCACACAAGGTGTCCCCGTGCATAGGCCAGTCCAAACCGGTTCTGGGGCCTTCCAGCCCCAGTCCTGGCGCGGAGCTGGACAAAGGAAAGGGGGTGTAACCGCCCCCCTTCCTGGTTCCTCCCAGAGGAGGGACCTAGTAGGTGATCCACCCCCAGTTTGGGAATAAGAGGGGGAGCAGTGCCATTGCACAGCAGATCATCCTGAAATCAACTTTAAACAAGAAGAAGACTGGACTTCGACATTCTGCTGCACAGAAGACTGAAGAGAATCTCCCTTGTGGCCTAGGAGTGGCCACCCTGTGAACACAGGTACCAACCAGCAACTCAACGTCTGCTTTGCCGCCGCCTCCCGCCGGAGACCGAGCCCAGAGCCCGACAAGAACCAGACTCCCAGACCTCTCAGAGCCCGATCCACAGTCCCTGCAAAGAAGGGACCCGTGGAGGCACCGAGTGACGTGGGACCGGACCTCTTGAAAGACACTCGAAAAGCTGACTGCGCAGCTTCTGAGGCATCCTCGACGTTGTGCTTTGGGGACTGAGAACCCCCACCACCGAGCAGCCCTTGCACCGAAGATCAGCCCTCCAGCATCTCCACGATCTGCGTGGAGCCCTTTTGCATTGTGCCACTCGATGCGCCATCCCGGCCACTAGCCACGTGGTCAGCGGCCATCTTGGCGACGAACCCGAAGATTTACACAGCAGGTCTGGTTGCTCCAGACCTACCCAAGCTCCTGTGAAAAGGAGCACCCGCTCTGACCTTGCTGGTCCGAGTGAACAGCATCTTTCAACTTCTGCGTGACTTGCATTTGCCAAGGCCTGTTTGCTCCGATCAGGTCGCGGACACCGCCAACAGCGAGAAGCCTACGTGGGACAGCTCGTGACCGACTCCTGGACGTCCTCGACCCCGGGTATCCACGTGGATGCAGAAAGAAGCTACCCGACAACGCCTGTTTGCACCCGACATCGCCTGGTTCCAATCTGGTTCCACGGTAGTCACTGGCTAGTGACTTTGAACATTGTCCCCTCTGCTTTCAGGTCTTCACATCTTCAGATCCACCCTTGGATCCACCGGAACTCTTCTCATCGAGCCGCCTGCAGCATCTTCAGCTCCAAGCACCATCGACCAGCGTGACGAAACCCGACACAACTTCGACCCTGTGCACCCGCTTCCTGTGGGTGAGGTAACTCAGCTCCGCCGGTGCTCCTGCACTGGTACACATCCCAAGGGCCTGTGTTTTAAGTTTCAGCTCCGTAGGTCACTCGGAAGGTTCCTAACTTTCTAACTTTGTGCTTTTTACGCACCATAGACTTTGCATTGAGAAGTGCGTGCACTTTGAACACTGCACCCGAGTCCCGTGGGCCTTTCCCGACTTAGTCATTGCCAGTCTCGAATAGCTCCAGCGATTCCCAAGGCCCTAGGCCTCTTCACTTTCCTCCTAGTATCTCTTATACCACTTTCTTAGTATATGGTTTAGGTGGCCCCTAGGGCTCATCCATATTGTGCAACTTTTGTGTATTTTAAACTGTCTTGTGATTTAACGCTTGTGCTTCTGTGCTCATAAAGAGTCCAGGGGATTTTATAGTTAATAAATCAATATATATTTTCAATATATATATGTGTGGTGTCCCTTTCATTTGGTATTCAAGGGGGTTGTGTATGGTATAACAGCTGGCTTCACATGCCTTTCAGAGTTTAGCCTAAGACTGCTTTGTCCACGTTACCACTAGGATAACTGGTCTACAAGGTTGAATTACAACCATCATCATAAGGGTTGCTTGGCATGGTACAAAGTGATCACTAAGAATTAGTGAGCATTATATACCAGGCCAACTTCTCACATCCGCCACCCCAGTTCAGGCCCGGCCATATGCAAATCAGTCTGACCCTGTGCCTCATGGGAACAATCCAGCCCGAACTGTCAAGCCATAGCTTCCCCGGACCGGAAACAGGCATCCTGGGACCGGTTTTGGGTTCATAACCCTCATCAGCCAGGCTATCTTGAATCCAGTGGCAAAGTGAGCAAGGGACTCACGTCTGAGCATACCCTGCCAACTTAGGGCGAACAAAGAGATACAAAAGGGGATGATGGACGGAGCGTTTGAGCAAATCAAACACTCACCCCCAGTGAACAGATCTGGGTTTAATCCATAACCATTCTTTAGCTCACTCAACCACCCCAGTTCAGACATGGCCATATGCAAATCAGTCTGACACTGTGCCTCATTGGAACAGTCCAGCCCAACTGCCAAGCCATGTCTTCCCCAGACCGGAAACAAGCATCCTGGGACCGGTTTCGGGTTCATAACCCTCATCAGCCAGGCTATCTTGATTCGAGTCTCAAAGTGAGCAAGGGACTCACGTCTGAGCATACCCTGCCAACTTAGGGCGAAGTAAGAGATACAAAAGGGGAAGATGAACGGAGCACTTGAGCAAATCAAACACTCACCACAAGTCAACTGATCTGGGTTTAATCCATCACCATTCTTTATCTCACTCCGCCACCCTAGTTCAGACACGGCCATATGCAAATCAGTCCTACCCTGTGCCTCATGGGAACAGTGCAGCCCGAACTGCCAAGCCATGTCTTCCCCGGACCGGAAACAAACTTCCTGGGACCGGTTTCAGGTTCATAATCCTCATCAGCCAGACTATCTTGAATCCAGTGGCAAAGTGAGCAAGGGACTCACGTCTGAGCATACCCTGCCAACTTAGGGCGAACAAAGAGATACAAAAGGGGATGATGGACGGAGCGTTTGAGCAAATCAAACACTCACTCCCAGTCAGCTAATCTGGGTTTAATCCATCACTATTCTTTAGCTCACTCTGCCACCCCAGTTCAGACATGGCCATTTGCAAATCAGTCTGACCCTGTGCCTCATGGAAACATTCCAGCCCGAACTGCCAAGCCATGTCTTCCGCGGACCGGAAACAAGCATCCTGGGACCGGTTTCGGGTTCATAACCCTCATCAGCCAGGCTATCTTGCATCCAGTTGCAAAGTGAGCAAGGGACTCACGTCTGAGCATACCCTGCCAACTTAGGGGGAACAAAGAGATACAAAAGGGGAGGATGGACGGAGCGTTTGAGCAAATCAAGCACTCACCCCCAGTCAACTGATCTGGGTTTAATAAATCACCATTCTTTAGCTCACTCTGCCACCCCAGTTCAGACATGGCCATATGCAAATCAGTCTGACCCTGTGCCTCATGGAAACATTCCAGCCCGACCTGCCATCCCATGTCTTCCCTGGACCGGAAACAAGCATCCTGGGACCGGTTTCGAGTTTATAACCCTCATCAGCCAGGCTATCTTGAATCCAGTGGCAAAGTAAGCAAGGGACACACGTCTGAGCATACCCTGCCAATTTAGGGCGAACAAAGAGATACTAAATGGGATGATGGACGGACCAATCGAGCAAATCAAACACTCATCCTCAGTCATCTGATCTGGGTTTAATCAATCACCATTCTGTAGCTCACTCCGCCACCCCAGTTCAGATATGGCCATATGCAAATCAGTCTGACCCTGAGCCTTATGGGAACAGTCCAGCCCAAACTGCAAAGCCATGTCTTCCCTGTACTGGAAACAAGCATCCAGGGACCGGTTTCTGATTCATAACCCTCATCAGCCAGGCTATCTTGAATCCAGTGGCAAAGTGAGCAAGGGACTCACGTCTGAGCATACCCTGCGAACTTAGGGCAAAAAAAGAGATACAAAAGGGGATGATGGATAGAGCGTTTGAGCAAATCAAACACTCAGCCCCAGTCAACTGATATGGGTTTAATCCATCACCATTCTTTAGCTCACTCCGTCACCCCAGTTCAGACATAGCCATGTGCAAATCAGTCTGACCCTGTGCCTCATGGGAAAGTCCAGCCCGCACTGCCAAGCCATGTATTCCCCGGACCGGAAACAAACATCCTGGGACCGGTTTCAGGTTCATAACCCTCATCAGCCAGGCTATCTTGAATCCAGTGGCAAAGTGAGCAAGGGACTCACGTCTGAGCATACCCTGCCAACTTAGGGCGAACAAAGAGATACAAAAGGGGAGGATGGACGGAGCGTTTGAGCAAATCAAGCACTCACCCCCAGTAAACTGATCTGGGTTTAATCAATCACCATTCTTTAGCTCACTCTGCCACCCCAGTTCAGACATGGCCATATGTAAATCAGTCTGACCCTGTGCCTCATGGAAACATTCCAGCCCGACCTGCCATCCCATGTCTACCCTGGACCGGAAACAAGCATCCTGGGACCGGTTTCGAGTTTATAACCCTCATCAGCCAGGCTATCTTGAATCCAGTGGCAAAGTAAGCATGGGACTCACGTCTGAGCATACCCTGCCAATTTAGGGCGAACAAAGAGATACTAAATGGGATGATGGACGGACCAATCGAGCAAATCAAACACTCATCCCCAGTCATCTGATCTGGGTTTAATCCATCACCATTCTGTAGCTCACTCCGCCACCCCAGTTCAGATATGGCCATATGCAAAGCAGTCTGACCCTGAGCCTTATGGGAACAGTCCAGCCCGAACTGCAAAGCCATGTCTTCCCTGTACTGGAAACAAGCATCCAGGGACCGGTTTCTGATTCATAACGCTCATCAGCCAGGCTATCTTGAATCCAGTGGCAAAGTGAGCAAGGGACTCACGTCTGAGCATACCCTGCGAACTTAGGGCAAAAAAAGAGATACAAAAGGGGATGATGGATAGAGCGTTTGAGCAAATCAAACACTCAGGCCCAGTCAACTGATATGGGTTTAATCCATCACCATTCTTTAGCTCACTCTGCCACCCCAGTTCAGACATAGCCATGTGCAAATCAGTCTGACCCTGTGCCTCATGGGAAAGTCCAGCCCGAACTGCCAAGCCATGTATTCCCCGGACCGGAAACAAACATCCTGGGACCGGTTTTAGGTTCATAACCCTCATCAGCCAGGCTATCTTGAATCCAGTGGCAAAGTGAGCAAGGGACTCACGTCTGAGCATACCCTGCCAACTTAGGGTGAACAAAGAGATACAAAAGGGAATGATGGACGAAGCGTTTGAGCAAATTAAACACTCACCCCCAGTCAACTGATCTGGGTTTAATCCATCACCATTCTTTAGCTCACTCCGCCACCCCAGTTCAGACATGGCCATAAGCAAATCAGACTGACCCTGTGCCTCATAGGAACAATCCAGCCCAAACTGACAAGCCATATCTTCCCCAGACCGGAAACAAGCATCCTGGGACCGGTTTCAGGTTCATAACCCTCATCAGCCAGGCTATCTTGAATCCAATTCCAATTCCAATTCCAAAAATTCTTTATTTCGGCCATATAGACCATAAAAGATGCAAGTGCAGCATTACAGACAGTAAAATACATTATTTATAAAATACATTTAAATACAATTAAATAAAATCCACTCTCCCAGCGAGGGGCTGTTTAAAATTACATAGAAAAAAAGTTCAGGGGGCTTCAGTGGATCTTTTCTTTCTGATCAACCATATGGCCATGAGAAATTTTGAAACAGCAAACACAATGTGACCCAAGGTGCTGGTTTTCAGAATCCTGTATGCCTGTGCATACTCTCTAAACCCCAAGTTCTTACATAGGGGCGCTATCCAGTATTTTCTGGGCCTTTGGTATGCAGGGCACACAAACAGGATATGGAGGTCATCTTCCGCATGGTTGTTACGGCAGGGACATAATTTATCGCCCCCATGTGTCCACTTGCACGTATATGAGTTAATAGGGAGCGTGCCAAGCCTCCATTAAACGTACAGTTTCCTCGCCAGGATGGGAATGATAAAATCCATAAAGGGTTCAAAGACGTAAGAATTTTTGGCTTCTAAAAATCGCAAGGTTAAGGTGCCGCTATTTTGAGCGTCCATCAGGTGAGCAAGGGACCTGGTTTTATAGATTTGTGCCAGGGCTTTGCGCGAGATTGATTGACAGCCTCGCGCAGGGTCCTCCCACAGGTCACGGTGATTGATGGCAGACAATTCATTTTCCACAAAGGTGAGCCAGGGGATTTTGCCCCTACGATTTAGACTCATGACATGGGTAAGATCCTCCCTATAGTGATGAAGTTCGTCCGTAGACCAGAGCCTGTGCCAGAACTTCACTGGTTTTGACACAAGCTCCTCTGCAATAGGGGGGAGACCCATGTCCATTCTCAGAGGCTGAAGTGGCGTGGAACTAGGCAGGGCTAGAAGGCGCCTTAGAAAACTGTTTTCAACTGTTGATAAGTCCTTCACAGCTTTGTACCCCCATAGCTCGCTGCCATACATGGCCGCAGCCTTGGCCTGGGTTTTGTAAGTTTCAAGGGCCGGACTTATAGGCTTGAAGGAAGAAGAATTAGCCACTTTGAAGATTGCACCCGACAGTTGGGACAGTTTGGCCCTGGATCGTACTATCTGGCGGTCCCATGATAAATTTTCCTGCAATGTTACCCCCAGATACACGAAGGTAGACACCCTCTCAAGGCTGGCGGTCCCCAGGATGGGATTGGGCCTGGTTTTGGTTGGAGGGTTGAAGATCATGAACTTGGTCTTTTCTGTGTTCACTTCCAACCCATGCTGATGACAGAAAAGACCAAATCCATCCAGGATCCTCTGGATCCCCATGGGGGATTTTGAAAGGAGGAGGGTGTCATCGGCAAACATAATTGCCGGTACCCTCCTACCTGCCAGACAGGGGGCGTCGTTGTCCTTAACATTTTCCAGGTGTGAGATGACGTTATTGATGAATAAACAAAACAGGGTCGGAGCCAGAACACAACCCTGCCTCACGCCTCGACGGACTGGAAACCTGGATGAGAGTTTGCCATCTCTCCCACACCTGACTTGTGCATAGTTGTTTTCATGCAGCCTGGATAGGATGTTAAGTAGCTGGGGGGAAATTCCTAGCTTTTCCAGCACCTCCCACAGTTTCCTGCGCGGGACTAGGTCAAAGGCTGACCTCAGGTCCACGAAGACCATGTACAATCTGCCCCCCTCGATCCTCACCGTCTTCCAGTAGAGGAGAACGAGGCGGAAGATCTGGTCCATGGTCGACGTGTTTTTCCTGAAGCCAGCCTGCAGGGGACTCATGATGTCATTTTCCTCCACCCAGTCTAACAGCTGGTTCAAAATGAGGCGCGCAAAAAGCTTTTGGGGAACATCTATTAGGCTAATAGGCCTATAGTTTGCCGGGCTCAAAGGGGACCCCTTCTTGTAAATCGGAACTATTTCAGCCCCTAGCCAAGAGGAGGGGACCGCCATACCTCCCAGTATAGCATTGAAAAGAACAAGAAAGTACGGGCCCCAAATGTCAGGATGGTATCTGAACAAATCGCCGGGCAACTTATCCAGCCCTGGTGCCTTCCCCATCGCTAAGCGCTCCAGAGCTAACTTCACCTCCCCCAAGGAAAATTCCAGGGACACATCCGGGGGGCAGGGGGATTCCAGCACCATCCCTTCTGGCCAGAGAGTGGTTTCTTCATATAATGTTCCAAAATGGGCCTCCCAAATAGAAGGGGCAATGTTGGGTTCTACAGCTGGTAACAGATCCCCTGTCCCATTGTTTACCAGAGCCCAAAATTTTCTGGAGTCTTTGGCTACGAGGGCTTCAGTCAGTTCGTGCCAGTGGTTCCAATCCCACTCTGCCTTCGCGTTGGCCAATGCTAGCTTGTATCCCCTCCTGAGGGCTGCAACCTTCCCCTTATCGCTGCCCTCTTTAATTGCGGCAAGTAGCTCAGACTTGGTTTTCCTACAAGTAGAGGTGTACCAGGTCGGGGCGTGAGTCTTTTTCCTTCTGATGGGCAGCGCCGGATTGAAAACATCTGCGAGGTCCCTCACTAGGGCCTGGTGAATGCCATATAGTCTCTCATTGTAATCCGAGGGTCTTGGTTGATTGATGAGAGCATCCACCTCCTGGAACCTGGGGAGTGCTATGCCATAAAGATTATTTATGGCTTCTTCTTTATCGACTAGCTTCCCCCATTTCACCTGGCGCCTACTTGTAGTGAGTAGTAAGTCTCCCTGGTCTACTCCAGAATCGATGGTTGGCAGCCCTACAGCAGGGGCAGGGTGATGGATCTCCAACAGAAGGGAATTATGGTCACTGTCTGTCCTCGGGATCACTCTAAAGTCTTGAACTTTGGGCCACAGGGAAATATCTATAAATATGTAGTCCAACCTTGACTCCTGGCCCTTTTTGTTAAAAGTGCACACCGAAGGGGTGTCAGAAGGGGTGCGTCCATTACACGCCCTCAGTGCAAAGTTCAGAGTAAGGGAGGTAAGTTGTACTACCAGCGGGGACCAGGCTTTGGGATGAGGTGAAGTAGAAGGTGGAACTCCCCAGTGGTCATCCTCGGCAGTAAAGGCGCCCTCCATTAGGCCTTCCAGGGGTTCAAAATGACAGTTGAAATCCGATCCCATCACTATTTTCAGGTCACCTGGCAGTTGCCCTAGAAAAGATGAGAGATCAACTAGGGTTGGGGATTCCTTGCCCACTACAACTGGACGTGAGTAGACGTTAACAATAGCCCATGTGCTTTTACCAGGCCATCTGAGGAGGACACACTGAATGTCCTGTGAAAGTGTGTCCATCCTTTCCACTTGGCACCCAATGTGGCTCGCCACCCAAATTGCTAGACCACCCGAGGGTCTCCCCCTCCCATTCGACTTTGCCAGAATTTCAAAGGTGTCATATTCCTCCTAGTCTGTGGTGCCCTTGCCCAAGTCTCCTGAAAGAGGAGAATATCCCCTTTGCTAACCAGGGTATCCCACTCCGGGGTGCCCACCTTACTTGAAATGCCAGCTACATTCCAGGAAAGAATAGTCAAGCCTGGATTTTGGGATTGTGGACCTGCTTCACTAGATGTAGGCAGGATGACATGTGCAGAAATACCCAGGTCACCCAAACCAATAGTATTGGGCGGCGGGGTTGGTGATTCAGCAAGCTCCACCAACTGCATTGTAAGAGCAGTTGATGTGCTTGGTGGATCCCCATCTGGAACTTGGGTGCTTCCCAGGGCGTTCCCCCCCTCATTTACAGGGGCCAGGGACCTTTTTTCAATTACGGGAACAGTTGTGCCTTCCCCCCTGAGTATAGACCCATAGGCAGAATTTGCTAGCATTTGTGCTGAGTCTCCCCTTTGTGGTCAATCAACCTGGTCCAGGCAAGAACATCTATTCTGGTGGGCAAAGTTGTCATGAGCGGGAAATGTGTTATACTTGGGTCTGTACCGTGAGCCATCTACGGCGAAGCCCCCTCTGGTCCAACTCTGATCCCTCCCCAAAGCTAGATTGGAAACATTTGGATAAAAATATGAGAGGGAAACTAGTTCTATGTTGGACTTATTCGGCCTTGTCAGCCAGTTACAGATGTACGGGGCAACCAGTGGGCTTTTAAAGCTAATTATGATACAGTCCCCTACCCTGTTTTTAGGGGTGACTCCAATCCAAGGGATCCTTCTGACCATCAACACATCACCTTTAATATTAGGAGGGAGGGGCCTGTTGATATTAAGCCAACTAATTACTTTGTTACGGAGTGAGTCCTGTGGCTCTCTGGTGTCGCCAGTGAGCTCAGGAACTCCCACCATAATCACTGTGTAAGGCACAGCCTCAGGGGGCAGATTGACCGCCCTGCACCTGGTGTTAGGGCTAGTAGGGCGACCAATATGGTCATTGTTAGCTCCCCCGACACTCATTGGATGGGATAATGTCAGTTGTTTAGATCTTCTGGGTGCAGGGACTGGGGGCCTAGACGTTTGTGAGGAGGGCAGTGGGGGAGGATGACTGCCTGTAACGGTGTGTTGTGCCCCAGCCGGTGCCTGTATGCTTGTTCCAGCAGTAGATGGTCTGTTCCCTACAGATTCCCGGGGAGCCATCTGTGTACTTGGGCCCAACCCCCTACTAGGACTGTTTCTGTTATATGCATTTTCTATAGCCGTAAGTCTAGCAGCTATAGAGTCCAGTTTTGCAGACAGTCCAGCCCGAACTGCCAAGCCATGTCTTCCCCGGACCGGAAACAAACATCCTGGGACCGGTTTCAGGTTCATACCCCTCATCAGCCAGGCTATCTTGAATCCAGTTGCAAAGTGAGCAAGGGACTCACGTCTGAGCATACCCTGCCAACTTAGGGCGAACAAAGAGATACAAAAGGGGATGATGGACGGAGCATTTGAGCAAATCAAACACTCTTCCCAAGTCAACAGATCTGTGTTTAATCCATCACCATTCTTTAGCTCACTCTGCCACCCCATTTCAGACATGGCCATATGCAAACCAATCTGACCCTGTGCCTCATGGGAACAGTCCAGCCCGAACTGCCAAGCCATGTCTTCCCCGGACCGGAAACAAACATCCTGGGACCGGTTTCAGGTTCATAACCCTCATCAGCCAGGCTATCTTGAATCCAGTGGCAAAGTGAGCAAGGGACTCACGTCTGAGCATACCCTGCCAACTTAGGGCAAACAAAGAGATACAAAAGGGGATGATGGACAGAGCGTTTGAGCAAATCAAACACTCACTCCCAGTCAACTGATCTGGGTTTAATCCATCACCATTCTTTAGCTCACTCTGCCACCCCAGTTCAGACATGGCCATATGAAAATCAGTCTGACCCTGTGCCTCATGGAAACAGTCCAGCACGAACTGCCAAGCCATGTCTTCGGCGGACCGGAAACAAGCATCCTGGGACCGGTTTCGGGTTCATAACCCTCATCAGCCAGGCTATCTTGAATCCAGTGGCAAAGTGAGCAATGGACTCACGTCTGAGCATACCCTGCCAACTTAGGGCGAACAAAGAGATAAAAAAGGGGATGATGGACGGAGCATTTGAGCAAATCAAACACTCACCCCCAGTCAACTGATCTGGGTTTAATCCATCACCATTCTTTAGCTCACTCCGCCACCCCAGTTCAGACCCGGCCATATGCAAATCAGTCTGACCCTGTGCCTCATGGGAACAATCCAGCTCGAACTTTCAAGCCATATCTTCCCCAGACCGGAAACAGGCATCCTGGGACCGGTTTCGGGTTCATAACCCTCATCAGCCAGGCTATCTTGAATCCAGTGGCAAAGTGAGCAAGGGACTCAAGTCTGAGCATACCCTGCCAACTTAGGGCGAACAAAGAGATACAAAAGGGGATGATGGACGGAGCATTTGAGCAAATCAAACACTCACCCCCAGTGAACAGATCGGGGTTTAATCCATCACCATTCTTTAGCTCACTCCGCCACCCCAGTTCAGACAAGGCCATATGCAAATCAGTCTGACACTGTGCCTCATGGGAACAGTCCAGCCCAACTGCCAAGCCATGTCTTCCCCGGACCGGAAACAAGCATCCTGGGACCGGTTTCGGGTTCATAACCCTCATCAGCCAGGCTATCTTGATTCGAGTCTCAAAGTGAGCAAGGGACTCACGTCTGAGCATACCCTGCCAACTTAGGGCGAACAAAGAGATACAAAAGGGGAAGATGAACGGAGCACTTGAGCAAATCAAACACTCACCACAAGTCAACTGATCTGGGTTTAATCCATCACCATTCTTTATCTCACTCCGCCACCCTAGTTCAGACACGGCCATATGCAAATCAGTCTGACCCTGTGCCTCATGGGAACCGTCCAGCCCGAACTGCCAAGCTAGGTCTTCCCCGGACCGGAAACAAGCATCCTGGGACATCAGCCAGGCTATCTTAAATCCAGTGGCAAAGAGAGCAAGAGACTCACGTCTGAGCATACCCTGGCAACTTAGGGCGAACAAAGAGATACAAAAGGGGATGATGGACGGAGCGTTTGAGCAAATCAAACACTCACCCCCAGTCAACTGATCTGGGTTTAATCCATCACCATTCTTTAGCTCACTCCACCACCCCAGTTCAGACATGGCCATATACAAATAGGTCTGACCCTGGCTGATGGGAACAGTCCAGCCCGAACTGCCAAGCTATGTCTTCCTTGGACCGGAAACAAGCATCCTGGGACCGGTTTCGGGTTTATAACCCTCATCAGCCAGGCTATCTTGAATCCAGTGGCAAAGTGAGCAAGGGACTCACGTCTGAGCATACCCTGCCAACTTAGGGCGAACAAAGAGATACAAAAGGGGATGATGGACGGAGCTTTTGAGCAAATCAAACACTCACTCCCAGTCAACTGATCTGGGTTTAATCCATCACCATTCTTTAGCTCACTCTGCCACCCCAGTTCAGACATGGCCATATGCAAATCAGTCTGACCCTGTGCCGCATGGAAACAGTCCAGCCCGAACTGCCAAGCCATGTCTTCCACGGACCGGAAACAAGCATCCTGGGACCGGTTTCGGGTTCATAACCCTCATCAGCCAGGCTATCTTGAATCCAGTGGCAAAGTGAGCAAGGGACTCACGTCTGAGCATACCCTGCCAACTTAGGGCGAACAAAGAGATACAAAAGGGGATGATGGACGGAGCTTTTGAGCAAATCAAACACTCACTCCCAGTCAACTGATCTGGGTTTAATCCATCACCATTCTTTAGCTCACTCTGCCACCCCAGTTCAGAAATGGCCATATGCAAATCAGTCTGACCCTGTGCCGCATGGAAACAGTCCAGCCCGAACTGCCAAGCCATGTCTTCCACGGACCGGAAACAAGCATCCTGGGACCGGTTTCGGGTTCATAACCCTCATCAGCCAGGCTATCTTGAATCCAGTGGCAAAGTGAGCAAGGGACTCACGTCTGAGCATACCCTGCCAACTTAGGGCGAACAAAGAGATACAAAAGGGGATGATGGACGGAGCATTTGAGCAAATCAAACACTCACCCCCAGTGAACAGATCTGGGTTTAATCCATCACCATTCTTTAGCTCACTCCGCCACCCCAGTTCAGACAAGGCCATATGCAAATCAGTCTGACACTGTGCCTCATGGGAACAGTCCAGCCCAACTGCCAAGCCATGTCTTCCCCGGACCGGAAACAAGCATCCTGGGACCGGTTTCGGGTTCATAACCCTCATCAGCCAGGCTATCTTGATTCGAGTCTCAAAGTGAGCAAGGGATTCACGTCTGAGCATACCCTGCCAACTTAGGGCGAACAAAGAGATACAAAAGGGGAAGATGAACGGAGCACTTGAGCAAATCAAACACTCACCACAAGTCAACTGATCTGGGTTTAATCCATCACCATTCTTCATCTCACTCCGCCACCCTAGTTCAGACACGGCCATATGCAAATCAGTCTGACCCTGTGCCTCATGGGAACAGTCCAGCCCGAACTGCCAAGCTAGGTCTTCCCCGGACCGGAAACAAGCATCCTGGGACATCAGCCAGGCTATCTTAAATCCAGTGGCAAAGAGAGCAAGGGACTCACGTCTGAGCATACCCTGGCAACTAAGAGATACAAAAGGGGATGATGGACGGAGCATTTGAGCAAATCAAACACTCACCCCCAGTCAACTGATCTGGGTTTAATCCATCACCATTCTTTAGCTCACTCCGCCACCCCAGTTCAGACATGGCCATATGCAAATAGGTCTGACCCTGTGCATCATGGGAACAGTCCAGCCCAACTGCCAAGCCATGTCTTCCCCGCACCGGAAACAAGCATCCTGGGACCTGTTTCGGGTTCATAACCCTCATCAGCCAGGCTATCTTGAATCCAGTCTCAAAGTGAGCAAGGGACTCACGTCTGAGCATACCCTGCCAACTTAGGGCAAACAAAGAGATACAAAAGGGGAAGACGAACAGAGCTCTTGAGCAAATCAAACACTCACCACAAGTCAACTGATCTGGGTTTAATCCATCACCATTCTTTAGCTCACTCCGCCACCCTAGTTCAGACACGGCCATATGCAAATCAGTCTGACCCTATGCCTCATGGGAACAGTCCAGCCCGAACTTCCAAGCCATGTCTTCCCCGGACCGGAAACAAACATCCTGGGACCGGTTTCAGGTTCATGACCCTCATCAGCCAGGCTATCTTGAATCCAGTGGCAAAGTAAGCAAGGGACTCATGTCTGAGCATACCCTGCCAACTTAGGGCGAACTAAGAGATACAAAAGGGGATGATGGAAGGAGCGTTTGAGCAAATCAAACACTCACTCCCAGTCAACTGATCTGGGTTTAATCCATCACCATTCTTTAGCTCACTCTGCCACCCCAGTTCAGACATGGCCATATGCAAATCAGTCTGACCCTGTGCCTCATGGAAACATTCCAGCCCGAACTGCCAAGCCATGTCTTCCGCGGACCGGAAACAAGCATCCTGGGACTGGTTTCGGGTTCATAACCCTCATCAGCCAGGCTATCTTGAATCCAGTGGCAAAGTAAGCAAGGGACTCACGTCTGAGCATACCCTGCCTACTTAGGGCGAACAAAGGATACAAAAGGGGATCAAGGACAGAGCGTTTGAGCACATCAAACACTCACCCCCAGTTAACTGATCTGGGTTTAATCAATCACCATTCTTTAGCTCACTCCGCCACCCCAGTTCAGACATGGCCATGTGCAAATCAGTCTGACCCTGTGCCTCATGGGAACAGACCGGCCCGAACTGCCAAGACATGTATTCCCCGGACCGGAAACAAGCATCCTGGGACGGGTTTCCGCTTCATAACCTCATCAGCCAGGCTATCTTGAACCCAGTGGCAAAGTTAGCAAGGGACTCATGTCTGAAAATACCCTGCCAACTTAGGGCGAACAAAGAGATGCAAAAGGGGATGATGGACGGAGCGTTTGAGCAAATCAAACACTCACCCCCAGTCAACTGATCTGGGTTCAATCCATCACCATTCTTTAGCCAACTCCGCCGTCTGAGCATACCCTGCCAACTTAGGGTGAACAAAGAGATACAAAAGGGAATGATGGACGAAGCGTTTGAGCAAATTAAACACTCACCCCCAGTCAACTGATCTGGGTTTAATCCATCACCATTCTTTAGCTCACTCCGCCACCCCAGTTCAGACATGGCCATAAGCAAATCAGACTGACCCTGTGCCTCATAGGAACAATCCAGCCCAAACTGACAAGCCATATCTTCCCTAGACCGGAAACAAGCATCCTGGGACCGGTTTCAGGTTCATAACCCTCATCAGCCAGGCTATCTTGAATCCAGTTGCAAAGTGAGCAAGGGACTCACGTCTGAGCATACCCTGCCAACTTAGGGCGAACAAAGAGAAACAAAAGGGGATGATGGACGGAGCATTTGAGCAAATCAAACAGTCTTCCCAAGTCAACAGATCTGTGTTTAATCCATCACCATTCTTTAGCTCACTCTGCCACCCCATTTCAGACATGGCCATATGCAAATCAATCTGACCCTGTGCCTTATGGGAACAGTCCAGCCCGAACTGCCAAGCCATGTCTTCCCCGGACCGGAAACAAACATCCTGGGTCCGGTTTCAGGTTCATAACCCTCATCAGCCAGGCTATCTTGAATCCAGTGGCAAAGTGAACATGGGACTCACGTCTGAGCATACCCTGCCAACTTAGGGCAAACAAAGAGATACAAAAGGGGATGATGGACAGAGCGTTTGAGCAAATCAAACACTCACTCCCAGTCAACTGATCTGGGTTTAATCCATCACCATTCTTTAGCTCACTCTGCCACCCCAGTTCAGACATGGAAATATGAAAATCAGTCTGACCCTGTGCCTCATGGAAACAGTCCAGCACGAACTGCCAAGCCATGTCTTCGGCGGACCGGAAACAAGCATCCTGGGACCGGTTTCGGGTTCATAACCCTCATCAGCCAGGCTTTCTTGAATCCAGTGGCAAAGTGAGCAATGGACTCACGTCTGAGCATACCCTGCCAACTTAGGGCGAACAAAGAGATACAAAAGGGGATGATGGACGGAGCTTTTGAGCAAATCAAACACTCACTCCCAGTCAACTGATCTGGGTTTAATCCATCACCATTCTTTAGCTCACTCTGCCACCCCAGTTCAGACATGGCCATATGCAAATCAGTCTGACCCTGTGCCTCATGGGAACAATCCAGCTCGAACTGTCAAGCCATATCTTCCCCAGACCGGAAACAGGCATCCTGGGACCGGTTTCGGGTTCATAACCCTCATCAGCCAGGCTATCTTGAATCCAGTGGCAAAGTGAGCAAGGGACTCAAGTCTGAGCATACCCTGCCAACTTAGGGCGAACAAAGAGATACAAAAGGGGATGATGGACGGAGCATTTGAGCAAATCAAACACTCACCCCCAGTGAACAGATCTGGGTTTAATCCATCACCATTCTTTAGCTCACTCCGCCACCCCAGTTCAGACATGGCCATATGCAAATCAGTCTGACACTGTGCCTCATGGGAACAGTCCAGCCCAACTGCCAAGCCATGTCTTCCCCGGACCGGAAACAAGCATCCTGGGACCGGTTTCGGGTTCATAACCCTCATCAGCCAGGCTATCTTGATTCGAGTCTCAAAGTGAGCAAGGGACTCACGTCTGAGCATACCCTGCCAACTTAGGGCGAACAAAGAGATACAAAAGAGAAGATGAACGGAGCACTTGAGCAAATCAAACACTCACCACAAGTCAACTGATCTGGGTTTAATCCATCACCATTCTTTATCTCACTCCGCCACCCTAGTTCAGACACGGCCATATGCAAATCAGTCTGACCCTGTGCCTCATGGGAACAGTCCAGCCCGAACTGCCAAGCTAGGTCTTCCCCGGACCGGAAACAAGCATCCTGGGACCGGTTTCGGGTTTATAACCCTCATCAGCCAGGCTATCTTGAATCCAGTGGCAAAGTGAGCAAGGGACTCACGTCTGAGCATACCCTGCCAACTTAGGGCGAACAAAGAGATACAAAAGGGGATGATGGACGGAGCTTTTGAGCAAATCAAACACTCACTCCCAGTCAACTGATCTGGGTTTAATCCATCACCATTCTTTAGCTCACTCTGCCACCCCAGTTCAGACATGGCCATATGCAAATCAGTCTGACCCTGTGCCGCATGGAAACAGTCCAGCCCGAACTGCCAAGCCATGTCTTCCACGGACCGGAAACAAGCATCCTGGGACCGGTTTCGGGTTCATAACCCTCATCAGCCAGGCTATCTTGAATCCAGTGGCAAAGTGAGCAAGGGACTCACGTCTGAGCATACCCTGCCAACTTAGGGCGAACAAAGAGATACAAAAGGGGATGATGGACGGAGCATTTGAGCAAATCAAACACTCACCCCCAGTGAACAGATCTGGGTTTAATCCATCACCATTCTTTAGCTCACTCCGCCACGCCAGTTCAGACATGGCCATATGCAAATCAGTCTGACACTGTGCCTCATGGGAACAGTCCAGCCCAACTGCCAAGCCATGTCTTCCCCGGACCGGAAACAAGCATCCTGGGACTGGTTTCGGGTTCATAACCCTCATCAGCCAGGCTATCTTGATTCAAGTCTCAAAGTGAGCAAGGGACTCACGTCTGAGCATACCCTGCCAACTTAGGGCGAACAAAGAGATACAAAAGGGGAAGATGAACGGAGCACTTGAGCAAATCAACCACTCACCACAAGTCAACTGATCTGGGTTTAATCCATCACCATTCTTTATCTCACTCCGCCACCCTAGTTCAGACACAGCCATATGCAAATCAGTCTGACCCTGTGCCTCATGGGAACAGTCCAGCCCGAACTGCCAAGCTAGGTCTTCCCCGGACCGGAAACAAGCATCCTGGGACATCAGCCAGGCTATCTTAAATCCAGTGGCAAAGAGAGCAAGGGACTCACGTCTGAGCATACCCTGGAAACTTAGGGCGAACAAAGAGATACAAAAGGGGATGATGGACGGAGCGTTTGAGCAAATCAAACACTCACCCCCAGTCAACTGATCTGGGTTTAATCCATCACCATTCTTTAGCTCACTCCGCCACCCCAGTTCAGACATGGCCATATACAAATAGGTCTGACCCTGGCTGATGGGAACAGTCCAGCCCGAACTGCCAAGCTATGTCTTCCTTGGACCGGAAACAAGCATCCTGGGACCGGTTTCGGGTTTATAACCCTCATCAGCCAGGCTATCTTGAATCCAGTGGCAAAGTGAGCAAGGGACTCACGTCTGAGCATACCCTGCCAACTTAGGGCAAACAAAGAGAAACAAAAGGGGATGATGGACGGAGCTTTTGAGCAAATCAAACACTCACTCCCAGTCAACTGATCTGGGTTTAATCCATCACCATTCTTTAGCTCACTCTGCCACCCCAGTTCAGACATGGCCATATGCAAATCAGTCTGACCCTGTCCTGCATGGAAACAGTCCAGCCCGAACTGCCAAGCCATGTCTTCCACGGACCGGAAACAAGCATCCTGGGACCGGTTTCGGGTTCATAACCCTCATCAGCAGGGCTATCTTGAATCCAGTGGCAAAGTGAGCAAGGGACTCACGTCTGAGCATACCCTGCCAACTTAGGGCAAACAAAGAGAAACAAAAGGGGATGATGGACGGAGCTTTTGAGCAAATCAAACACTCACTCCCAGTCAACTGATCTGGGTTTAATCCATCACCATTCTTTAGCTCACTCTGCCACCCCAGTTCAGACATGGCCATATGCAAATCAGTCTGACCCTGTCCTGCATGGAAACAGTCCAGCCCGAACTGCCAAGCCATGTCTTCCACGGACCGGAAACAAGCATCCTGGGACCGGTTTCGGGTTCATAACCCTCATCAGCAGGGCTATCTTGAATCCAGTGGCAAAGTGAGCAAGGGACTCACGTCTGAGCATACCCTGCCAACTTAGGGCGAACAAAGAGATACAAAAGGGGATGATGGACGGAGCGTTTGAGCAAATCAAACACTCACCCCCAGTCAACTGATCTGGGTTTAATCCATCACCATTCTTTAGCTCACTCCGCCACCTCAGTTCAGACACGGCCATATGCAAATCAGTCTGACCCTGTGCCTCATGGGAACAATCCAGCCAAAACTGTCAAGCCATATCTTCCCCGGACCAGAAACAGGCATCCTGGGACCGGTTTCGGGTTCATAACCCTCATCAGCCAGGCTATCTTGAATCCAGTGGCAAAGTGAGCAAGGGACTCACGTCTGAGCATACCCTGCCAACTTAGGGCGAACAAAGAGATACAAAAGGGGATGATGGACAGAGCGTTTGAGCACATCAAACACTCTGCCCCAGTGAACAGATCTGGGTTTAATCCATCAACATTCTTTAGCTCACTCCGCCACCCCAGTTCAGACATGGCCATATGCAAATCAGTCTGACCCTGTGCATCATGGGAACAGTCCAGCCCAACTGCCAAGCCATGTCTTCCCCGCACCGGAAACAAGCATCCTGGGACCTGTTTCGGGTTTATAACCCTCATCAGCCAGGCTATCTTGAATCCAGTCTCAAAGTGAGCAAGGGACTCACGTCTGAGCATACCCTGCCAACTTAGGGCAAACAAAGAGATACAAAAGGGGAAGACGAACAGAGCTCTTGAGCAAATCAAACACTCACCACAAGTCAACTGATCTGGGTTTAATCCATCACCATTCTTTAGCTCACTCCGCCAACCTAGGTCAGACACGGCCATATGCAAATCAGTCTGACCCTATGCCTCATGGGAACAGTCCAGCCCGAACTTCCAAGCCATGTCTTCCCCGGACCGGAAACAAGCATCCTGGGACCGGTTTCAGGTTCATGACCCTCATCAGCCAGGCTATCTTGAATCCAGTGGCAAAGTAAGCAAGGGACTCACGTCTGAGCATACCCGGCCAACTTAGGGCGAACTAAGAGATACAAAAGGGGATGATGGAAGGAGCGTTTGAGCAAATCAAACACTCACTCCCAGTCAACTGATCTGGGTTTAATCCATCACCATTCTTTAGCTCACTCTGCCACCCCAGTTCAGACATGGCCATATGCAAATCAGTCTGACCCTGTGCCTCATGGAAACATTCCAGCCCAAACTGCCAAGCCATGTCTTCCGCGGACCGGAAACAAGCATCCTGGGACTGGTTTCGGGTTCATAACCCTCATCAGCCAGGCTATCTTGAATCCAGTGGCAAAGTGAGCAAGGGACTCACGTCTGAGCATACTCTGCCTACTTAGGGCGAACAAAGGATACAAAAGGGGATCAAGGACAGAGCGTTTGAGCACATCAAACACTCACCCCCAGTTAACTGATCTGGGTTTAATCAATCACCATTCTTTAGTTCACTCCGCCACCCCAGTTCAGACATGGCCATGTGCAAATCAGTCTGACCCTGTGCCTCATGGGAACAGACCAGCCCGAACTGCCAAGACATGTATTCCCCGGACCGGAAACAAGCATCCTGGGACGGGTTTCCGGTTCATAACCTCATCAGCCAGGCTATCTTGAACCCAGTGGCAAAGTTAGCAAGGGACTCATGTCTGAAAATACCCTGCCAACTTAGGGCGAACAAAGAGATGCAAAAGGGGATGATGGACGGAGCGTTTGAGCAAATCAAACACTCACCCCCAGTCAACTGATCTGGGTTCAATCCATCACCATTCTTTAGCCAACTCCGCCACCCCAGTTCAGACATGGCCATATGCAAATAAGTCTGACCCTGTGCCTGATGGGATTAGTCCAGCCCGAACTGCCAAGCTATGTCTTCCTTGGACTAGAAACAAGCATCCTGGGACCGGTTTCGGGTTCATAACCCTCATCAGCCAGGCTATCTTGAATCCAGTGTCAAAGTGAGCAAGGGACTCACGTCTGAGCATACACTGCCAACTTAGGGCGAACAAAGAGATACAAAAGGGGATGATGGACGGAGCGTTTGAGCAAATCAAACACTCAGCCCCAGTCAACTGATCTGGGTTTAATCCATCACCAGTCTTTAGCTCACTCCGCCACCCCAGTTCAGACATGGCCATGTGCAAATCAGTCTGACCCTGTGCGTCATGGGAACAGTCCAGCCCGAACTGCCAAGCCATGTCTTCCACCGGACCGGAAACAAGCATCCTGGGACATGTTTCGGGTTTATAACCCTCATCAGCCAGGCTATCTTAAATCCAGTGGCAAAGTGAGCAAGGGACTCACGTCTGAGCATACCCTGCCAACTTAGGGCGAACAAAGAGATACAAAAGGGGAGGATGGACGGAGCGTTTGAGCAAATCAAGCACTCACCCCAGTCAACTGATCTGGGTTTAATCAATCACCATTCTTTAGCTCCCTCTGCCACCCCAGTTCAGACATGGCCATATGCAAATCAGTCTGACCCTGTGCTTCATGGAAACATTCCAGCCCGACCTGCCATCCCATGTCTTCCCTGGACCGGAAACAAGCATCCTGGGACCGGTTTCGAGTTTATAACCCTCATCAGCCAGGGTATCTTGAATCCAGTGGCAAAGTAAGCATGGGACTCACGTCTGAGCATACCCTGCCAATTTAGGGCGAACAAAGAGATACTAAATGGGATGATGGACGGACCAATCGAGCAAATCAAACACTCATCCCCAGTCATCTGATCTGGGTTTAATCAATCACCATTCTGTAGCTCACTCCGCCACCCCAGTTCAGATATGGCCATATGCAAATCAGTCTGACCCTGAGCCTTATGGGAACAGTCCAGCCCGAACTGCAAAGCCATGTCTTCCCTGTACTGGAAACAAGCATCCAGGGACTGGTTTTTGATTCATAACCCTCATCAGCCAGGCTATCTTGAATCCAGTGGCAAAGTGAGCAAGGGACTCACGTCTGAGCATACCCTGCGAACTTAGGGCAAACAAAGAGATACAAAAGGGGATGATGGACAGAGCGTTTGAGCAAATCAAACACTCACTCCCAGTCAACTGATCTGGGTTTAATCCATCACCATTCTTTAGCTCACTCTGCCACCCCAGTTCAGACATGGCCATATGCAAATTATTATTATTATTCTGAGTTTTGTATAGCGCCTGGTTACCGATAGGCATCCCAGCGCTTACCAGAACATAACACTACTAAAAGAATGCAGGGATTAAACGGAAAACAAAAAAGTTTTTAAAAGTTTACGGAACCAAAGAAGACTAGCTTCCGAGCGCAGTTGTAGGGGCAATGAGTTCCACAAGGAGGCCACATTTATTGAAAACCTTCTGCCACCGGTTCTTGCCTTTTTCACCCTGCCAACCTGAAGGAGATGTTGATGGTCAGAGCGGAGAGAACGAGAGGCCTTGTAAGGCTGGACCATCTCCTCCAGAATAGGTGGACCTACCCCGTGCAGAACTTTGTGGGCGATGCAAAGTGACTTGAATTTCACCCTGTCCCTCACAGGGAGCCAGTGCAGTGCCCTCAACGCCGGGCGAGCAGATTCACGCCTAGGGAGACCCGTCAAAAGCCTGGCAGCCGCGTTCTGCACTTGCTGCAGTTTATTCAGGGTAGATTCGGGTGCGCCCAGGAATAGCGCATTGCTGAAATCCAGCCGCGAGATGATAAGTCCCTGGATGAGAAGCCTTCGAGTGGCCACTGGGAGCAGAGGCAGAATCTTCTGGGCTGAGCGGAGCAGGCCAAAGCACACGCCAGCAGTCTTTTTGGCATGGGTTTTAAACGATAGGTCCTGCTCCAGCCATACCCCCAGGCTCTTGATCTCCTGCTTGGGGGGGGGGGTACCGGACCAAGACAGTCTGGCCAGCTGCTGGGGGACAGAGATGGAGAAGAGTTCCCCAGCAGCATCAATTCCGTCTTGGAGCCATTTAACTTTAGGGCTGAGCTGCACATCCACGTGTAGATCTTTTCAAGACACGTGTGCAGCCGGTCGGGATGGTGCGCCGACTGGGAGAGGCCTACCACCAGCTGAGTATCATCAGCATAACTGATGATTTTAATACCCAGCGGCAGTACCACACTCTCCAGGGGGGCCATGTAAACGTTGAATAAGGTAGGGCTCAATGAAGAGCCCTGTGGCACACCACACTGGAGAGGGATTGAAGATGATTTTTCCTGGCCTTCCCATACCTCAAATGTACGACCTTCCAGGAAGGAAGCGAACCATTTGAGGGCCAGACCCGTGACCCCCACCCCCGACAGCCGTTGGAGAAGCACCTGATGGTCCACGGTGTCAAAAGCAGCGCTGAGGTCCAGGAGGATCACTGCCACTGATCCCCCCGAATCCAGCATGCTCCTCGCGTTCTCCACGACCGCCAGCAGGGCGGTGTCAGTCCCCTGACCGGGGCGAAAACCCGTTTGGGAGTCGCCCAGGAGGGAATTGGCTTCCAAGAAGTCCGAAAGGCGGCTGTTCACCAGCTTCTCAGCCACCTTACTGATACCCGGCAGCAAGGAGATAGGCCGAAAGTTGGCGAGATCGGCGGGATCGAGGTTGGGCTTTTTCAAAAGGGCCTTAACCACCGCCCCTTTCCAACTGGGGGGGACTACCCCATGGGCGAGAGACAGGTTTATCAGGTCCGTCACAGGGCCGCCGATTGTAGATGACACCTGTTTGAGATATTTAATAGGTGCTGGGTCTTTCGGGGAGCCGCTCTTCATAAACCTCAGAACCGCCAAAACTTCCTCCTTAGTGACCGGACCAAGGGAGGCCAGCTCCACCGATTGCAACTTAAGTTGAGAGGTGGAATTATCCTCCAAGGAAGAGACCTCACCTAGCCGGGGAAGGGAAGCCAATATGTTGTCAATTTTGCTTTTAAAAAACGAGGCCAGTTCTGTGCATTTTTTGCGAGGGTCCTCGTGGAAAACCTGAGGATCGGGGGCATTCAGTAGCTCCTTAATGACCCTGAATGACTCTTTGGAAGAGTTGGCCGCAGAGCCTATACGCTCTTCAAAGAATCCTGATTTTGCCACCCGAATAGCGGATTTATACCTGCTCAGGGCCGCACGATATTCTTTATGACTCGCCTCACTCCAGTCTCTCCTCCAGGACCGCTCTAGCCTCTTGCATCCCTTCCTCAGGGTTCTCAATTCCGACGAATACCAAGGTGCAGAGCCCACTCTCTTCCCCCTCGTAAGTTGTTTCTTTTTGGGTAGGAGAGTGTCCAGAGAATCCACGAGCCAGGTATGGAGATTCGCATCAGCAACTATCGGGTTAGCTCCCTGAGGGGGCTGCGTGGCCTCCAGGTGTGCCGCCCAGGTGTCACCTGGGAGCCTCGACCAGGCTCTCTCCAGGGTGTGAACCCGTGGGACCACCGCAGCTGGGCTGTCGAATTGCCATGTCGCGGACACCAAAAAATGGTCTGTCCAAGGCAGGGCAAGAGCCGGAGATGGAATAAGATGGTCCAGGTTAGAGAGTATGGGATCAAGCAGGTGGCCCTTCTCATGGGTCACGCCCGAGTTGACCAAATTGATTCCGAAAGATTTGAGATCATCGAGCAAATCGACTCCCGCGGCATTAGTGGGGTCCTCAAGATGGATATTAAAATCCCCGAGAACAACAAAGTTGGCAGTTGAAGAGGCAAGGAGTGCAGTAATTTCTAAGAGAGAGTTAGGGAAGCTACCCAAGGGTCCAGGAGGGCGGTAAATCAACAAGCCTACCAAAGACACTGTAGGTGACAACCGAAGGGAGAACTGTAAGCTCTCACAATCAGTCACCCCTCCATTCTGAATCTTACAAGCGAGCGTGTCTCTGTAAAGAACTGCAATTCCTCCTCCCCTCCCTTTAGGTCTATCAAGATGGAGTATGTGAAAGCCTGGGGGGAGTGCTCTGACCATGTCAGGACCAGAGCTGGGGGAGAGCCAGGTCTCAGTAAGAAACAGCACATCGAGCTTGTGGTCTAGGATAAGTGAGTTAATTTCAATGGCATGGCTCGGCAAGGACCGGCAATTTAGTAAAGCCATGGAAAGAACGGATTTCACAGCCACTGAATCGTGGCCGGAGAAACAGGCTCTACACGGTAAAAATGGAGTAGTTCCCATCTGTGCAAAGCTACAACTAATAGGGTGGGGCGGACGTAAGGCGATAAGGGCGTCCCTCCCATATCGGAACCTGGTAGTAAAAGGCGCCAAAGAGTCGGGCATGGTGGCAGGCCCTAGGCCCGTCTGGGCCCGGACGGGCACAGACGGGCTGAACTCTGGCGTAACTCCGGCGTCAATTCGGCGTCCCCGCTGCGCGTGACCGCTGCGCGTTGGCATGGCTACCTATATACTGAACCAGCAAGGTAGAGAAAGGACTGACTGCGCGCTGCTTCCCCTCAACAAAGATGGCCGCCTCGAGACAGGGCGAAGGACCCGCAAAGAGCGGTGAGTTGACCAATTAGGGTGCAAGCTAGGATGGCAGAGGTGGGGGTATGTGGGCCAGGCAGTTTTAAAAACAAGGAATAAATGTCCTAAGTACAATGAAAAAGAAATACAAAACGGGAGCTTAAAAACGAGCGAGCTGCCACTCCACACACAGTTCTACGAATAGCGCCACACGCTGGTAAAGGACGCGCTGAGCAGAGTTGCCTACCTATATACTCAACCAGCAAGGTAGAGAAAGGACTGACTGCGCGCTGCTTCCCCTCAACAAAGATGGCCGCCTCGAGACAGGGCGAAGGACCCGCAAAGAGCGGTGAGTTGACCAATTAGGGTGCAAGCTAGGATGGCAGAGGTGGGGGTATGTGGGCCAGGCAGTTTTAAAAACAAGGAATAAATGTCCTAAGTACAATGAAAAAGAAATACAAAACGGGAGCTTAAAAACAAGCGAGCTGCCACTCCACACACAGTTCTACGAATAGCGCCACACGCTGGTAAAGGACGCGCTGAGCAGAGTTGCCTACCTATATACTCAACCAGCAAGGTAGAGAAAGGACTGACTGCGCGCTGCTTCCCCTCAACAAAGATGGCCGCCTCGAGACAGGGCGAAGGACCCGCAAAGAGCGGTGAGTTGACCAATTAGGGTGCAAGCTAGGATGGCAGAGGTGGGGGTATGTGGGCCAGGCAGTTTTAAAAACAAGGAATAAATGTCCTAAGTACAATGAAAAAGAAATACAAAACGGGAGCTTAAAAACGAGCGAGCTGCCACTCCACACACAGTTCTACGAATAGCGCCACACGCTGGTAAAGGACGCGCTGAGCAGAGTTGCCTACCTGTATACTCAACCAGCAAGGTAGAGAAAGGACTGACTGCGCGCTGCTTCCCCTCAACAAAGATGGCCGCCTCGAGACAGGGCGAAGGACCCGCAAAGAGCAAATAAGTCTGACCCTGGCTGATGGGAACAGTCCATCCCGAACTGCCAAGCTATGTCTTCCTTGGACCGGAAACAAGCATCCTGGGACCGGTTTCCGGTTTATAACCCTCATCAGCCAGGCTATCTTGAATCCAGTGGCAAAGTGAGCAAGGGACTCACGTCTGAGCATACCCTGCCAACTTAGGGCGAACAAAGAGATACAAAAGGGGATGATGGACGGAGCTTTTGAGCAAATCAAACACTCACTCCCAGTCAACTGATCTGGGTTTAATCCATCACCATTATTTAGCTCACTCTGCCACCCCAGTTCAGACATGGCCATATGCAAATCAGTCTGACCCTGTGCCGCATGGAAACAGTCCAGCCCGAACTGCCAAGCCATGTCTTCCACGGACCGGAAACAAGCATCCTGGGACCGGTTTTGGGTTCATAACCCTCATCAGCCAGGCTATCTTGAATCCAGTGGCAAAGTGAGCAAGGGACTCACGTCTGAGCATACCCTGCCAACTTAGGGCGAACAAAGAGATACAAAAGGGGATGATGGACGGAGCGTTTGAGCAAATCAAACACTCACCCCCAGTCAACTGATCTGGGTTTAATCCATCACCATTCTTTAGCTCACTCCGCCACCTCAGTTCAGACACGGCCATATGCAAATCAGTCTGACCCTGTGCCTCATGGGAACAATCCAGCCAAAACTGTCAAGCCATATCTTCCCCGGACCAGAAACAGGCATCCTGGAACCGGTTTCGGGTTCATAACCCTCATCAGCCAGGCTATCTTGAATCCAGTGGCAAAGTGAGCAAGGGACTCACGTCTGAGCATACCCTGCCAACTTGGGGCGAACAAAGAGATACAAAAGGGGATGATGGACAGAGCGTTTGAGCACATCAAACACTCTCCCCCAGTGAACAGATCTGGGTTTAATCCATCAACATTCTTTAGCTCACTCCGCCACCCCAGTTCAGACATGGCCATATGCAAATCAGTCTGACCCTGTGCATCATGGGAACAGTCCAGCCCAACTGCCAAGCCATGTCTTCCCCGCACCGGAAACAAGCATCCTGGGACCTGTTTCGGGTTCATAACCCTCATCAGCCAGGCTATCTTGAATCCAATCTCAAAGTGAGCAAGGGACTCACGTCTGAGCATACCCTGCCAACTTAGGGCGAACAAAGAGATACAAAAGGGGAAGACGAACAGAGCTCTTGAGCAAATCAAACACTCACCACAAGTCAACTGATCTGGGTTTAATCCATCACCATTCTTTAGCTCACTCCGCCACCCTAGTTCAGACACGGCCATATGCAAATCAGTCTGACCCTATGCCTCATGGGAACAGTCCAGCCCGAACTTCCAAGCCATGTCTTCCCCGGACCGGAAACAAACATCCTGGGACCGGTTTCAGGTTCATAACCCTCATCAGCCAGGCTATCTTGAATCCAGTGGCAAAGTGAGCAAGGGACTCACGTCTGAGCATACCCTGCCAACTTAGGGCGAACAAAGAGATACAAAAGGGGATGATGGACAGAGCGTTTGAGCACATCAAACACTCTCCCCCAGTGAACAGATCTGGGTTTAATCCATCAACATTCTTTAGCTCACTCCGCCACCCCAGTTCAGACATGGCCATATGCAAATCAGTCTGACCCTGTGCATCATGGGAACAGTCCAGCCCAACTGCCAAGCCATGTCTTCCCCGCACCGGAAACAAGCATCCTGGGACCTGTTTCGGGTTCATAACCCTCATCAGCCAGGCTATCTTGAATCCAATCTCAAAGTGAGCAAGGGACTCACGTCTGAGCATACCCTGCCAACTTAGGGCGAACAAAGAGATACAAAAGGGGAAGACGAACAGAGCTCTTGAGCAAATCAAACACTCACCACAAGTCAACTGATCTGGGTTTAATCCATCACCATTCTTTAGCTCACTCCGCCACCCTAGTTCAGACACGGCCATATGCAAATCAGTCTGACCCTATGCCTCATGGGAACAGTCCAGCCCGAACTTCCAAGCCATGTCTTCCCCGGACCGGAAACAAACATCCTGGGACCGGTTTCAGGTTCATGACCCTCATCAGCCAGGCTATCTTGAATCCAGTGGCAAAGTAAGCAAGGGACTCACGTCTGAGCATACCCTGCCAACTTAGGGCGAACAAAGAGATACAAAAGGGGATGATGGAAGGAGCGTTTGAGCAAATCAAACACTCACTCCCAGTCAACTGATCTGGGTTTAATCCATCACCATTCTTTAGCTCACTCCGCCACCCTAGTTCAGACACGGCCATATGCAAATCAGTCTGACCCTATGCCTCATGGGAACAGTCCAGCCCGAACTTCCAAGCCATGTCTTCCCCGGACCGGAAACAAACATCCTGGGACCGGTTTCAGGTTCATAACCCTCATCAGCCAGGCTATCTTGAATCCAGTGGCAAAGTGAGCAAGGGACTCACGTCTGAGCATACCCTGCCTACTTAGGGCGAACAAAGGATACAAAAGGGGATCAAGGACAGAGCGTTTGAGCACATCAAACACTCACCCCCAGTTAACTGATCTGGGTTTAATCAATCACCATTCTTTAGCTCACTCCGCCACCCCAGTTCAGACATGGCCATGTGCAAATCAGTCTGACCCTGTGCCTCATGGGAACAGACCAGCCCGAACTGTCAAGACATGTATTCCCCGGACCGGAAACAAGCATCCTGGGACGGGTTTCCGGTTCATAACCTCATCAGCCAGGTTATCTTGAACCCAGTGGCAAAGTTAGCAAGGGACTCATGTCTGAAAATACCCTGCCAACTTAGGGCGAACAAAGAGATGCAAAAGGGGACGATGGACGGAGCGTTTGAGCAAATCAAACACTCACCCCCAGTCAACTGATCTGGGTTCAATCCATCACCATTCTTTAGCCAACTCCACCACCCCAGTTCAGACATGGCCATATGCAAATAAGTCTGACCCTGTGCCTGATGGGAACAGTCCAGCCCGAACTGCCAAGCTATGTCTTCCTTGGACCAGAAACAAGCATCCTGGGACCGGTTGCGGGTTTATAACCCTCATCAGCCAGGCTATCTTAAATCCAGTGTCAAAGTGAGCCAGGGACTCACGTCTGAGCATACCCTGCCAACTTAGGGCGAACAAAGAGATACAAAAGGGGATGATGGACGGAGCGTTTGAGCAAATCAAACACTCAGCCCCAGTCAACTGATCTGGGTTTAATCCATCACCAGTCTTTAGCTCACTCCGCCACCCCAGTTCAGACATGGCCATGTGCAAATCAGTCTGACCCTGTGCGTCATGGGAACAGTCCAGCCCGAACTGCCAAGCCATGTCTTCCACCGGACCGGAAACAAGCATCCTGGGACCGGTTTCGGGTTTATAACCCTCATCAGCCAGGCTATCTTAAATCCAGTGGCAAAGTGAGCCAGGGACTCACGTCTGAGCATACCCTGCCAACTTAGGGCGAACAAAGAGATACATACTTGTGGGACACCCCCGCGCCGCACGGCCACCAGCTGCTGCGTGTGCCCCATTGCCTGCCTTCTGCCTCACCGCCGGCCTCGCTGCCGCCTTGGTCGCTCCCCTTGGCTTTCGCCAGCTGTTTTGCCCTGAATTTGTGCTTGTTTTCTCGTGTGCCGTGTGATCGTTTCGTCAGCTGTTTTTTCATTGTTTTGCCCGCCATTTGTGCCTGTATTTTTGTGCCGTGACATCGTCTTCGTTTTCCTTCCTGTTTTGCCTATTATTTGTGCCCTCCATTTGTGCCTGTTTTATTTCATGCAACCTCTGTGACGTGTTTAAGTTTCCTTCCTGTTTGCCCGCCTAACTCGCTGCCCTCCGATCTCCCTCGCCGCTTCCCGCTTCCCGCCACCGCCATTTGCCCCGCCCCTTTTCTCTTCTGTTCCCTCCCCGCTCCCGCCTCCCAGCTGATCCGCCCACCCGCGCACTTGGCCTTAAATGGCGACCGTGCGACGCAGGTGAGTGTGACCCACTTGTGGGACACCCCCGCGCCGCACGGCCACCAGCTGCTGCGTGTGCCCCATTGCCTGCCTTCTGCCTCGCCGCCGGCCTCGCTGCCGCCTTGGTCGCTCCCCTTGGCTTTCGGCAGCTGTTTTGCCCTGAATTTGTGCTTGTTTTCTCGTGTGCCGTGTGATCGTTTCGTCAGCTGTTTTTTCATTGTTTTGCCCGCCATTTGTGCCTGTATTTTTGTGCCGTGACATCGTCTTCGTTTTCCTTCCTGTTTTGCCTATTATTTGTGCCCTCCATTTGGGCCTGTTTTATTTCATGCAACCTCTGTGACGTGTTTAAGTTTCCTTCCTGTTTGCCCGCCTAACTCGCCGCCCTCCGATCTCCCTCCCCGCTTCCCGCTTCCCGCCACCGCCATTTGCCCCGCCCCTTTTCTCTTCTGTTCCCTCCCCGCTCCCGCCTCCCAGCTGATCCGCCCACCCGCGCACTTCGCCTTAAATGGCGACCGTGCGAACGCGCAGCGGTCACGCACAGCTGGCGCGCCGATTGTGCGCCGAAGGCGCGCCAAAGGTAAGCCCGTCTGCGCCCGTCCGCGACCGGATCGCGACCAGCGCCAGGACCCCTGGCCCCCGAAGACCCCGACCGACCCGCCTGACGTACTCCGCCGCCACCCTCACCGCACTCAACTCCGGCCGACTCCCAGATTGCCATCAAGCCACCCCACGACGTACCCACGGACCTTTCAGCTGCCACGCCTGCAAATTCACCTGCATCCGGACCTACCTCGCACCAGCACCCGCCAAGTCGAACACCAGCAGCACCCACCTCAAGTGCATCCTGCTCAACACCCGCTCCGTCCACAGACACGCCATCGAACTCTGGAACCTTCTAGACGCCACAGCCCCTGACGTTGCCTTCCTCACGGAGACCTGGATCAACGCCTCTTCAGCTCCCGACATCGCCATCGCTATCCCAGAGGGCTACAAGATCGTCCGGAGGGACCGCAACGCCAACCAGATGGGAGGAGGCATCGCCATCATCCACAGGAACACCATCCGCCTCACGACCAGCACCGACAACACCCTGACCACCGCCGAACACCTGCATTTCCAGATCCACACCAACCCGAACACCACCCTCAGAGGCACCCTGATCTACCGACCCCCTGGACCACGCACACAATTCAGCGAGGACGTCGCCGACTTCGTCAGCCCGCATGCCCTCCCCTCCACTGACTACATCCTCCTGGGGGACCTCAACTTCCATCTGGAGAACAACAACGACCGCAACACCAGCACCCTGCTCGACAACCTCGCCAATCTTGGACTCAAGCAACTGGTGTCCACCCCCACCCACCTCGCCGGACACACACTCGACGCAGTCTTCTCTTCCAGCACAGACATCGACTTCAGCCACGCCACAGAGCTTCAATGGACGGACCACAGCTGCGTCCACTTCACCTTCAAGAGAACGACGACCCACCACCACCAGCAACAGGCCGCCCGCAGAAGCTGGAACAAGATCACAGCAGACCAGCTCGCCACCTCCCTGAGCCAGCACCCTCCTGCCAGCTCAGCGAACCCCAGCCAGGCCGCCGACAACCTCACGAAGTGGATCAGCATCTGCGCGGACGAGCTCGCCCCGCTGAGGACCCCGCCCTGCAGACCCGGCAGCAAGAAAGCCCCGTGGTTCACCGACGAACTCAAGAGCTCCAAGAAGAACTGCCGAGCCCTCGAGAAAGTCTGGAGAAGGGAACCCACACCGGACAACAGGACCTCCTTCAAGCTTGCCACCCGGAAGCACCACCAGCTGATCCGCGCCGCCAAGAAAACAGCATTCAAGGACCGGTTGGACAACAACGCACACAACTGCAAGGAACTCTTCAACATTGTGAAAGAGCTTTCCAACCCCAGCGCAGGAAACAACGACATCACCCCATCGCAAGACCTCTGCAACTCCCTCGCTTCATACTTCCACAACAAGATCGCGGACATACACAACAGCTTCAACAACCAACCAACGCACACCATGACCGAACAACCACCCCCCACCACCACCCTCCACGCCTGGACCCCGATCAGCACCGAAGACACCATCCGCACGATGAACTCCATCCACTCCGGATCACCGACCGACCCCTGCCCTCACCACGTCTTCAACAAGGCCGACGCTGTCATCGCACCCCACCTGCGAGACATCATCAACACATCCTTCGACACCGCCACCTTCCCTGAGAGCTGGAAACACGCCGAACTCAGCGCTCTACTCAAGAAACCAACAGCGGACCCCACCGAACTCAAGAACTACCGCCCCATCTCGCTCCTCCCGTTTCCAGCCAAAGTCATCGAGAAGACCGTCAACAAGCAGATGGCCGCCTTCCTCGAGACAAACGGATCCCTCGACCCCTCACAGTCCGGCTTCCGAGCCAAACACAGCACCGAGACCGCCCTCATCGCCGCCACCGATGACATCCGAGCCCTGATGGACAATGGAGAAACAGCGGCCCTCATCCTCCTAGACCTCTCCGCGGCATTCGACACGGTCTGCCACCGCACCCTAGTACAGCGCCTCAGCAACATCGGAATCCAGGACAAGGCACTGGAATGGATCATCTCCTTCCTCGACGGAAGAACACAGAGAGTCCGCCTACCACCGTACAAGTCAGAGGCCTCCGAAATCATCTGCGGCGTCCCTCAAGGTTCATCTCTGAGCCCCACCCTCTTGAACGTCTACATGAGCCCCCTCGCGGCCATCGTACGCAAACACAACCTCAGCATAATCTCCTACGCCGACGACACCCAGCTGATCCTCTCCCTGACCAACGACCCCGCCTCCGCCAGAGCCAACCTGCACGAAGGGATGAAAGAGGTAGCCGAGTGGATGATGACCAGCCGCCTGAAACTGAACTCTGACAAGACGGAGGTCCTCATCCTGGGCTCTTCACCCTCCGCCTGGGACGACTCCTGGTGGCCTCCCGCCCTGGGCACCGCACCCAAACCGACAGACCATGCACGCAACCTGGGCTTCATCCTGGACTCCTCCCTCTCCATGACCAGGCAAGTCAACAACGTCTCCTCGGCGTGCTTCAACATCCTACGCATGCTACGGAAGATCTTCTGGTGGATCCCCACCGAGACCAGGAAGACCGTCACCCAGGCACTCATCACCAGCCGACTGGACTACGGCAATGCCCTCTACGCCGGCACCACCGCCAAGCTCCAGAAGAGACTCCAGCGGATCCAGAACGCCTCAGCCAGACTCATCCTCGACATCCCACGAACCAGCCACATCACCGGACATCTGAGAGACCTTCACTGGCTCCCCATCAACAAAAGAATCACCTTCCGCCTCCTCACCCACGCACACAAAGCCCTACACGACCAAGGCCCGAGCTACCTCAACAGCCGGATCAACTTCTACGCCCCCAAACGCCACCTCCGATCAGCCAACCACGCCCTCGCCGCCGTCCCCCGCATCCGAAGAGCGACTACAGGAGGAAGGTCCTTCTCCTACCTGGCCGCCAAGACCTGGAACTCCCTCCCTCCCGACCTGCGCCTGACCCAAGACCACCTCTCCTTCAGGAAGAAGCTGAAGACCTGGCTGTTCGAGCAGTAGCGGCACCCCCCCCCCCCCAGCGCCTTGAGACCCTACGGGTATGTAGCGCGCTATATAAGTGTCACTGATTGATTGATTGATTGATTGACAAAAGGGGATGATGGACGGAGCGTTTGAGCAAATCAAACACTCACCCCCAGTCAACTGATCTGGGTTTAATCCATCACCATTCTTTAGCTCACTCCGCCACCCCAGTTCAGACATGGCCATATGCAAATAAGTCTGACCCTGGCTGATGGGAACAGTCCAGCCCGAACTGCCAAGCTATGTCTTCCTTGGACCGGAAACAAGCATCCTGGGACCGGTTTCGGGTTTATAACCCTCTTCAGCCAGGCTATCTTGAATCCAGTGGCAAAGTGAGCAAGGGACTCAAGTCTGAGAATACCCTGCCAACTTAGGGCAAACAAAGAGATACAAAAGGGGAAGATGAACGGAGCACTTGAGCAAATCAAACACTCACCACTAGTCAACTGATCTGGGTTTAATCCGTCACCGTTCTTTATCTCACTCCACCACCCTAGTTCAGACACGGCCATAGGCAAATCAGTCTGACCCTGTGCCTCATGGGAACAGTCCAGCCCGAACTGCCAAGCCATGTCTTCCCCGGACCGGAAACAAACATCCTTGGGACCGGTTTCAGGTTCATAACCCTCATCAGCCAGGCTATCTTGAATCCAGTGGCAAAGTGAGCAAGGGACTCACGTCTGAGCATACCCTGACAACTTAGGGCAAACAAAGAGATACAAAAGGGGAAGATGAACGGAGCACTTGAGCAAATCAAACACTCACCACTAGTCAACTGATCTGGGTTTAATCCATCACCATTCTTTATCTCACTCCGCCACCCTAGTTCAGACACGGCCATATGCAAATCAGTCTGACCCTGTGCCTCATGGGAACAGTCCAGCCTGAACTGCCAAGCCATGTCTTCCTCGGACCAGAAACAAACATCCTGGGACCGGTTTCAGGTTCATAACCCTCATCAGCCAGGCTATCTTGAATCCGGTGGCAAAGTAAGCAAGGGACTCACGTCTGAGCATACCCTTCCAACTTAGGGCGAACAAAGAGATACAAAAGGGGATGATGGACGGAGTGTTTGAGCAAATCAAACACTCACCCCCAGTCAACTGATCTGGGTTTAATCCATCACCATTCTTTAGCTCACTCTGCCACCCCAGTTCAGACATGGCCATATGCAAATCAGTCTGACCCTGTGCCTCATGGAAACATTCTAGCCCGAACTGCCAAGCCATGTCTTCCGTCGACTGGAAACAAGCATCCTGGGACCGGTTTCGGGTTCATAACCCCCCTCATCAGCCAGGCTATCTTGAATCAATTGGCAAAATGAGCAAGGGACTCACGTCTGAGCATACCCTGCCTACTTAGGGCGAACAAAGAGATACAAAAGGGGATGATGGACAGAGCGTTTGAGCAAATCAAACACTCACCCCCAGTTAACTGATCTGGGTTTAATCAATCACCATTCTTTAGCTTACTCCGCCACCCCAGTTCAGACATGGCCATGTGCAAATCAGTCTGACCCTGTGCCTCATGGGAACAGACTTGCCCGAACTGCCAAGACATGTATTCCCAGGACCGGAAACAAGCATCCTGGGACGGGTTTCTGGTTCATAACCTCGTCAGCCAGGCTATCTTGAATCCAGTGGCAAAGTTAGCAAGGGACTCATGTCTGAAAATACCCTGCCAACTTAGGGCGAACAAAGAGATGCAAAAGGGGATGATGGACGGAGCGTTTGAGCAAATCAAACACTCACCCCCAGTCAACTGATCTGGGTTCAATCCATCACCATTCTTTAGCCAACTCCGCCACCCCAGTTCAGACATGGCCATATGCAAATAAGTCTGACCCTGTGCCTGATGGGAACAGTCCAGCCCAAACTGCCAAGCTATGTCTTCCTTGGACCGGAAACTAGCATCCTGGGACCGGTTTCGGGTTCATAACCCTCATCAGCCAGGCTATCTTAAATCCAGTGTCAAAGTGAGCAAGGGACTCACGTCTGAGCATACACTGCCAACTTAGGGCGAACAAAGAGATACAAAAGGGGATGATGGATGGAGTGTTTGAGCAAATCAAACACTCAGCCCAAGTCAACTGATCTGGGTTTAATCCATCACCAGTCTTTAGCTCACTCCGCCACCCCAGTTCAGACATGGCCATGTGCAAATCAGTCTGACCCTGTGCGTCATGGGAACCGTCCAGCCCGAAGTGCCAAGCCATGTCTTCCCCGGACCGGAAACAAGCATCCTGGGACCGGTTTAGGGTTTATAACCCTCATCAGCCAGGCTATCTTAAATCCAGTGGCAAAGTGAGCAAGGGACTCACGTCTGAGCATACCCTGCCAACTTAGGGCGAACAAAGAGATACAAAAGGGGATGAATGACGGAGCGTTTGAGCAAATCAAACACTCACCCCCAGTCAACTGATCTGGGTTTAATCCATCACCATTCTTTAGCTCACTCCGCCACCCCAGTTCAGACATGGCCATATGCAAATAAGTCTGACCCTGGCTGATGGGAACAGTCCAGCCCGAACTGCCAAGCTATGTCTTCCTTGGACCGGAAACAAGCATCCTGGGACCGGTTTCGGGTTTATAACCTTCTTCAGCCAGGCTATCTTGAATCCAGTGGCAAAGTGAGCAAGGGACTCACGTCTGAGCATACGCTGCCAACTTAGGGCGAACAAAGAGATACAAAAGGGGATGAATGATGGAGCGTTTGAGCAAATCAAACACTCACTCCCAGTCAACTGATCTGGGTTTAATCCATCACCATTCTTTAGCTCACTCTGCCACCCCAGTTCAGACATGGCCATATGCAAATCAGTCTGACCCTGTGCCGCATGGAAACAGTCCAGCCCGAACTGCCAAGCCATGTCTTCCGCGGACAGGAAACAAGCATCCTGGGACCGGTTTCGGGTTCATAACCCTCATCAGCCTGGCTATCTTGAATCCAGTGGCAAAGTGAGCAAGGGACTCACGTCCGAGCATACCCTGCCAACTTAGGGTGAACAAAGAGATACAAAAGGGGATGATGGACGGAGCGTTTGAGCAAATCAAACACTCACCCCCAGTCAACTGATCTGGGTTTAATCCATCACCATTCTTTAGCTCACTCAGCCACCCCAGTTCAGACACGGCCATATGCAAATCAGTCTGACCCTGTGCCTCATGGGAACAATCCAGCCCGAACTGTCAAGCCATATCTTCCCCGGACCGGAAACAGGCATCCTGGGACCGGTTTCGGGTTCATAACCCTCATCAGCCAGGCTATCTTGAATCCAGTGGCAAAGTGAGCAAGGGACTCACGTCTGAGCACACCCTGCCAACTTAGGGCAAACAAAGAGATACAAAAGCGGATGATGGACGGAGCGATTGAGCAAATCAAACATTCTCCCCCAGTGAACAGATCTGGGTTTAATCCATCACCATTCTTTAGCTCACTCCGCCACCCCAGTTCAGACATGGCCATATGCAAATCAGTCTGACCCTGTGCCTCATAGGAACAGTCCTTCCCAACTGCCAAGCCATGTCTTCCCCGCAACGGAAACAAGCATCCTGGGACCGGTTTCGGGTTCATAACCCTCATCAGCCAGGCTATCTTGAATCCAGTCTCAAAGTGAGCAAGGGACTCACGTCTGAGCATACCCTGCCAACTTAGGGCGAACAAAGAGATACAAAAGGGGAAGATGAACGGAGCACTTGAGCAAATCAAACACTCACCACAAGTCAACTGTTCTGGGTTTAATCCATCACCATACTTTAGCTCACTCCGCCACCCTAGTTCAGACACGGCCATATGCAAATCAGTCTGACCCTGTGCCTCATGGGAACAGTCCAGCCCGAACTGCCAAGCCATGTCTTCCCCGGACCGGAAACAAACATCCTGGGACCAGTTTCAGGTTCATAACCCTCATCAGCCAGGCTATCTTGAATCCAGTGGCAAAGTAAGCAAGGGACTCACGTCTGAGCATACCCTTCCAACTTAGGGCGAACAAAGATATACAAAAGGGGAAGATGAACGGAGCACTTGAGCAAATCAAACACTCACCACAAGTCAACTGATCTGGGTTTAATCCATCACCATTCTTTAGCTCACTCTGCCACCCCAGTTCAGACATGGCCATATGCAAATCAGTCTGACCCTGTGCCGCCTGGAAACAGTCCAGCCCGAACTGCCAAGCCATGTCTTCCGCGGACAGGAAACAAGCATCCTGGGACCGGTTTCGGGTTCATAACCTTCATCAGCCAGGCTATCTTGAATCCAGTGGCAAAGTGAGCAAGGGACTCACGTCTGAGCACACCCTGCCAACTTAGGGGGAACAAAGAGATACAAAAGGGGATGATGGACGGAGCGATTGAGCAAAGCAAACATTCTCCCCCAGTGAACAGATCTGGGTTTAATCCATCACCATTCTTTAGCTCACAACGCAACCCCAGTTCAGACATGGCCATATGCAAATCAGTCTGACCCTGTGCCTCATGGGAACAGTCATTCCAACTGCCAAGCCATGTCTTCCCCGCAACGGAAACAAGCATCCTGGGACCGGTTTCGGGTTCATAACCCTCATCAGCCAGGCTATCTTGAATCCAGTCTCAAAGTGAGCAAGGGACTCACGTCTGAGCATACCCTGCCAACTTAGGGCTTACAAAGAGATACAAAAGGGGAAGATGAACGGAGCACTTGAGCAAATCAAACACTCACCACAAGTCAACTGTTCTGGGTTTAATCCATCACCATACTTTAGCTCACTCCGCCACCCTAGTTCAGACACGGCCATATGCAAATCAGTCTGACCCTGTGCCTCATGGGAACAGTCCAGCCCGAACTGCCAAGCCATGTCTTCCCCGGACCGGAAACAAACATCCTGGGACCAGTTTCAGGTTCATAACCGTCATCAGCCAGGCTATCTTGAATCCAGTGGCAAAGTAAGCAAGGGACTCATGTCTGAGCATACCTTGCCAACTTAGGGTGAACAAAGAGATACAAAAAGGGGATGATGGATGGAGCGTTTGAGCAAATCAAACACTCACCCCCAGTTAACTGATCTGGGTTTAATCAATCACCATTCTTTAGCCAACTCCGCCACCCCAGTTCAGACATGGCCATATGCAAATAAGTCTGACCCTGTGCCTGATGGTAACAGTCCAGCCCGAACTGCCAAGCTATGTCTTCCTTGGACCGGAAACAAGCATCCTGGGACCGGTTTCGGGTTCATAACCCTCATCAGCCAGGCTATCTTGAATCCAGTGTCAAAGTTAACAAGGGACTCACGTCTGAGCATACACTGCCAACTTAGGGCGAACAAAGAGATACAAAAGGGGATTATGGACGGAGCGTTTGAGCAAATCAAACACTCAGCCCAAGTCAACTGATCTGGGTTTAATCCATTACCATTCTTTAGCTCACTCTGCCACCCCAGTTCAGACATGGCCATATGCAAATCAGTCTGACCCTGTGCCTCATGGAAACATTCCAGCCCAAACTGCCAAGCCATGTCTTCCCCGGACCGGAAACAAGCATCCTGGGACCGGTTTCGGGTTCATAACCCTCATCAGCCAGGCTATCTTGAATCCAGTGTCCAAGTGAGCAAGGGACTCACGTCTGAAAATACTCTGCCAACTTAGGGCGAACAAAGAGATACAAAAGGGGATGATGGACGGAGCGTTTGAGCAAATCAAACACTCACACCCAGTCAACTGATCTGGGTTCAATCCATCACCATTCTTTAGCGAACTCCGCCACACCAGTTCAGACATGGCCATATGCAAATAAGTCTGACCCTGTGCCTGATGGGAAGAGTCCAGCCCGAACTGCAAAGCTATGTCTTCCTTGGACCGGAAACAAGCATCCTGGGACCGGTTTCGGGTTCATAACCCTCTTCAGCCAGGCTATCTTAAATACAGTGGCAAAGTGAGCCAGGGACTCACGTCTGAGCATACACTGCCAACTTAGGGCGAACAAAGAGATAAAAAAGGGGATGATGGACGGAGCGGTTGAGCAAATCAAACACTCAGCTCCAGTCAACTGATGTGGGTTTAATCCATCACCATTCTTTAGCTCACTCCACCACCCCAGTTCAGACATGGCCATATGCAAATCAGTCTGACCCTGTGCCTCATGGGAACAGTCCAGCCCGAACTGACAAGCCATGTCTTCCCCGGACCGGAAACAAGCATCCTGGGACCGGTTTCGGGTTCATAACCCTCATCAGCCAGGCTATCTTGAATCCAGTGGCAAAGTGAGCAAGGGACTCACGTCTGAAAATACCCTGCCAACTTAGGGCGAACAAAGAGGTACAAAAGGGGATGATGGACGGAGCGTTTGAGCAAATCAAACACTCACCCCCAGTCAACTGATCTGGGTTCAATCCATCACCATTCTTTAGCCAACTCCGCCACACCAGTTCAGACATGGCCATATGCAAATAAGTCTGACCCTGTGCCTGATGGGAACAGTCCAGCCCGAACTGCCAAGCTATGTCTTCCTTAGACCGGAAACAAGCATCCTGGGACCGGTTTCGGGTTCATAACCCTCATCAGCCAGGCTATCTTGAATCCAGTGGCAAAGTGAGCAAGGGACTCACGTCTGAGCATACACTGCCAACTTAGGGCGAACAAAGAGATAAAAAAGGGGATGATGAATGGAGCGTTTGAGCAAATCAAACACTCACTCCCAGTCAACTGATGTGGGTTTAATCCTTCACCATTCTTTAGCTCACTCCGCCACCCCAGTTCAGACAAGGCCATGTGCAAATCAGTCTGACCCTGTGCCTCATGGGAACAGTCCAGCCCGAAATGCCAAGCCATGTCTTCCCCGGACCGAAAACAAGCATCCTGGGACCGGTTTCGGGTTCATAACCCTCGTCAGCCAGGCACTCTTGAATCCAGTGGCAAAGTGAGCAAGGGACTCACGTCTGAGCATAGCCTGAAAACTTAGGGCAAACAAAGAGATACAAAAGGGGATGATGACGGAGCGTTTAAGCAAATCAAACACTCACCCCCAATCAACTGATCTGGGTTTAATCCATCATCATTCTTTAGCTCACTCCGCCACCCCAGTTCAGACATGGCCATATGCAAATAAGTCTGACCCTGGCCTGATGGGAACAGTCCAGCCCGAACTGCCAAGCTATGTCTTCCTTGGACCGGAAACAAGCATCCTTGGACCGGTTTCGGGTTCATAACCCTCATCAGCCAGGCTATCTTGAATCCAGTGGCAAAGTGAGCAAGGGACTCACGTCTGAGCATACCCTACCAACTTAGGGCAAACAATGAGATACAAAAGGGGATGATGGACGGAGCGTTTGAGCAAATCAAACACTCAGCCCCAGTCAACTGATCTGGGTTTAATCCATCACCATTCTTTAGCTCAGTCCGCCACCCCAGTTCAGACATTGCCATGTGCAAATCAGTCTGACCCTGTGCCTCATGGGAACAGTCCAGCCCGAACTGCCAAGCCATGTCTTTCCCGGACCGGAAACAAGCATCCTGGGACCGGTTTCGGGTTCATAACCCTCATCAGCCAGGCTATCTTGAATCCAGTGGCAAAGTAAGCAAGGGACTCACGTCTGAGCATACCTTGCCAACTTAGGGTGAACAAAGAGATACAAAAAGGGGATGATGGATGGAGCGTTTGAGCAAATCAAACACTCACCCCCAGTTAACTGATCTGGGTTTCATCAATCACCATTCTTTAGCCAACTCCGCCACCCCAGTTCAGACATGGCCATATGCAAATAAGTCTGACCCTGTGCCTGATGGTAACAGTCCAGCCCGAACTGCCAAGCTATGTCTTCCTTGGACCGGAAACAAGCATCCTGGGACCGGTTTCGGGTTCATAACCCTCATCAGCCAGGCTATCTTGAATCCAGTGTCAAAGTTAACAAGGGACTCACGTCTGAGCATACACTGCCAACTTAGGGCGAACAAAGAGATACAAAAGGGGATTATGGACGGAGCGTTTGAGCAAATCAAACACTCAGCCCAAGTCAACTGATCTGGGTTTAATCCATTACCATTCTTTAGCTCACTCTGCCACCCCAGTTCAGACATGGCCATATGCAAATCAGTCTGACCCTGTGCCTCATGGAAACATTCCAGCCCAAACTGCCAAGCCATGTCTTCCCCGGACCGGAAACAAGCATCCTGGGACCGGTTTCGGGTTCATAACCCTCATCAGCCAGGCTATCTTGAATCCAGTGGCCAAGTGAGCAAGGGACTCACGTCTGAAAATACTCTGCCAACTTAGGGCGAACAAAGAGATACAAAAGGGGATGATGGACGGAGCGTTTGAGCAAATCAAACACTCACCCCCAGTCAACTGATCTGGGTTCAATCCATCACCATTCTTTAGCGAACTCCGCCACACCATTTCAGACATGGCCATATGCAAATAAGTCTGACCCTGTGCCTGATGGGAAGAGTCCAGCCCGAACTGCAAAGCTATGTCTTCCTTGGACCGGAAACAAGCATCCTGGGACCGGTTTCGGGTTCATAACCCTCTTCAGCCAGGCTATCTTAAATACAGTGGCAAAGTGAGCCAGGGACTCACGTCTGAGCATACACTGCCAACTTAGGGCGAACAAAGAGATAAAAAAGGGGATGATGGACGGAGCGGTTGAGCAAATCAAACACTCAGCTCCAGTCAACTGATGTGGGTTTAATCCATCACCATTCTTTAGCTCACTCCACCACCCCAGTTCATACATGGCCATATGCAAATCAGTCTGACCCTGTGCCTCATGGGAACAGTCCAGCCCGAACTGACAAGCCATGTCTTCCCCGGACCGGAAACAAGCATCCTGGGACCGGTTTCGGGTTCATAACCCTCATCAGCCAGGCTATCTTGAATCCAGTGGCAAAGTGAGCAAGGGACTCACGTCTGAAAATACCCTGCCAACTTAGGGCGAACAAAGAGGTACAAAAGGGGATGATGGACGGAGCGTTTGAGCAAATCAAACACTCACCCCAGTCAACTGATCTGGGTTCAATCCATCACCATTCTTTAGCCAACTCCGCCACACCAGTTCAGACATGGCCATATGCAAATAAGTCTGACCCTGTGCCTGATGGGAACAGTCCAGCCCGAACTGCCAAGCTATGTCTTCCTTAGACCGGAAACAAGCATCCTGGGACCGGTTTCGGGTTCATAACCCTCGTCAGCCAGGCACTCTTGAATCCAGTGGCAAAGTGAGCAAGGGACTCACGTCTGAGCATAGCCTGCAAACTTAGGGCAAACAAAGAGATACAAAAGGGGATGATGACGGAGCGTTTAAGCAAATCAAATACTCACCCCCAATCAACTGATCTGGGTTTAATCCATCATCATTCTTTAGCTCACTCCGCCACCCCAGTTCAGACATGGCCATATGCAAATAAGTCTGACCCTGGCCTGATGGGAACAGTCCAGCCCGAACTGCCAAGCTATGTCTTCCTTGGACCGGAAACAAGCATCCTTGGACCGGTTTCGGGTTCATAACCCTCATCAGCCAGGCTATCTTGAATCCAGTGGCAAAGTGAGCAAGGGACTCACGTCTGAGCATACCCTGCCAACTTAGGGCAAACAATGAGATACAAAAGGGGATGATGGACGGAGCGTTTGAGCAAATCAAACACTCAGCCCCAGTCAACTGATCTGGGTTTAATCCATCACCATTCTTTAGCTCAGTCCGCCACCCCAGTTCAGACATTGCCATGTGCAAATCAGTCTGACCCTGTGCCTCATGGGAACAGTCCAGCCCGAACTGCCAAGCCATGTCTTTCCCGGACCGGAAACAAGCATCCTGGGACCGGTTTCGGGTTCATAACCCTCATCAGCCAGGCTATCTTGAATCCAGTGGCAAAGTGAGCAAGGGATTCACGTCTGAGCATACCCTGCCAACTTAGGGTGAACAAAGAGATACAAAAGGGGAAGATGGACGGAGCGTTTGAGCAAATCAAACACTCAGCCCCAGTCAACTGATCTGTGTTTAATCCATCAGCATTCTTTAGCTCACTCCGCCACCCCAGTTCAGACATGGCCATGTGCAAATCAGTCTGTCCATGTGCCTCATGGGAACAGTCCAGCCCGAACTGCCAAGCCATGTCTTCCCCGGACCAGAAACAAGCATCCTGGGACCGGTTTCGGGTTTATAACCCTAATCAGCCAAGCTTTCTTGAATCCAGTGGCAAGGTAAGCAAGGGACTCACGTCTGAAAATACCCTGCCAACTTAGGGCGAACAAAGAGATACAAAAGGGGATGATGGACGGAGCGTTTGAGCAAATCAAACACTCACCCCCAGTCAACTGATCCTGGGTTTAATCCATCACCATTCTTTAGCCAACTCCGACACCCCGATTCAGACATGGCTATATGCAAATCAGTCAGACCCTGTGCCTCATGGGAACAGTCCAGCCCGCCACCCCAGTTCAAATATGGCCATATGCAAATAAGTCTGACCCTGGCCTGATGGGAACAGTCCAGCCCGATCTGCCAAGCCAAGCCTTCCCCGGACCAGAAACAAGCATCCTGGGACCGGTTTCGGGTTCATAACCCTCATCAGCTAGGCTATCTTGAATCCAGTGGCTTCCCAGTTCAGACATGGCCATATGCAAATCAGTCTGACCCTGTGCCTCGTGGTAATAGTCCAGCCGAACTGCCAAGCCATGCTGGTCCCTTGCTCACTAGGCCACTGGAGTCAAGCTATCCTGGCTGAAGACGGCTGATAGCCAGAAACCGGTCCTAGGATGCTGGATTCCCGTCCAGGAAAGACATGGCTTTGCAGTTCGGGCTGGACTGTTCCCATGAGGCACACGGTCAAGACTGATTTGCATATGGCCATGTCTGAACTGGTGGCTTGGTGCGCAAAATAACAATGGATTAAACCCAGATCTGTGACCGGGGGAGATGTGTGGCGCCGCGGCCAGGGCAACTGACGCTGGAAACTGGGGATCATGGTTCGATCCCCGGTGCTGGCGACAAATTATCCCATCACCATGTGACTCTGGGCAATAGCTTGCTTAATCTTCCCAACGGCCCCCAGCGCCTGGAGACCCTAACGGGTGATTGTTTGGGCTTTACAAATGTGGATTATATGTTTTGCCATTGTGAAACATTCAGTCCATCATCTTGTTTGTTTTGTTATTTCATTTCAAAGCAATGGAAAACACTGCCCAGCTCATTTCTAAACCAGAGTTCCTTTGTCACGGGTCCCGTAATAAAGCATGCTGATTGAAAAGAATTGGGGCTCGGCGCAATCTTTGGATTTTAAGGATTGACTGTTTGTTGGTATATAAGGGTCGCAACCTTGTCGGCAACCCACCACCGTTGAGAGGCAGAGGTAATCAGCAAAACATGGTTTGAATATATATATATATATATATATATATATATATATATATATATATATATATATATATATATATATATATATATATATAAATATATATATATATATTACCTACTGGCGGTCGCCAGTAGGTATATATAGTTAGGATTTTTTCTCTATGTAACTTTTGAAAATTCTATGTCTAATAACTTTGGCGTTTGTGGACGGAATCGGCTGAAATTTTCAGGGAAATGGCACATTTTGTTTCTGAGCAGCCCCTGGGGGGGGGGGTTGGTCAAGGGGGGGCCGAGAAAAAAGGGGGGTCCCAAAACGCGTTTTTAACATTGAGTTTTCCATAGGGCGTTTGGCCTCACTTTTAGCTTGAACGGCTGAATGGATTTGCACGAAACTTGGAAAAATTGTAGGGACTGTTAGCCCGATGTGCCTTTGCTGGGTCTCAATATATGTGCTCCAGTGGATTTTGAGAAATTAACGTTTTAAAAAAATTATATATCTGTGACAGCGTCCCGGGTAGCGTTCCGGTTCGCGTACTTGTCGCGTTACGGAGCTTTGCGAAGAGAAGCTGATTGGCTCTTCGGTGTCTGTCAACATTCTAAACAGTCCGGAGCGGCCGCCATCTTGTCTCTCGGCAGGATCGAGAGAAAAGAGGAGGAGAAAAACGAAGGGGGAATTTAATGAAAGGGGGCAAGGTAGACCCCTCTTGACCCACTAGGAATGATGTTGGGGTTAATAAAGGGTCCCGTGGGGAAAAAAAAAAAAATTAGATTTTTCACGGTAGAAGCGCTTCCCGGTTCGCGAACAGGTAGCGAAACGGGAATTCGCCATTTTGTATTTCGTTTTAATTAAATTACAGGGTATAAGGGGGTACGGGAGACGTATCCTGACCCTTTACGTTTTCTGAGGGTGGCTGAGGAGGCTCATATATGTTGATACATGTCTTCCAGCGGCTGCGCGTGAGCGTTTTTTTTTTTTTTGCTGCGTGACGGCTGTTAACGTTCGATTCGAAGGAAATCAGGAAGTGTTGACCGCCATTTTGTCACTGCGAGTAAATATTTTGTTAAAAATAATTGTTATAAATTAATCCGTATTGATAAACATTGTCTGCGCCATCTTGCCTTTTTTCCAATGACACAATTTTGTCGTGCACGGCAGCCATTTTAGATGCCTTGACCAGACCCACTCTCTGCACGTCGCCGATCCTCAGCATGGCTCCCCACCCTCGCAAGCATCTCCCCCACGCACTGGTCACCCCCGCTCTATCTCTCATGCATGGGCCATAAACCTCCCCCCATCTGCGCTGTTCTTCCCTGAGAATCACACCCTGTGCCCGCCCGACACCTCCCTTTCACCCTATTCACTACCGCACCCTCTGACACTCCTCTTCCTCTGTGTCTAATTGTCCAGGCCGGTCCTAGGCTATCACCTAGCCGTGCGGATGTAGTTTATGGCCCCAACTTTAAAGAATCACCCCTCTTCAAAGGAGTTACAGTAGATCAAGGCCCCCACCTCATGAGATCCATCACAGAACACGCGTTCCTACTATCTGATAACCATCCTGTATTGTGATTGGGGAGGGGATTCTCACTGTGAGGGTGTGTGGGACCGAGCCTGAAGCGGAAGATTCCAGGGATGCCTCTTTGTACATCAAAGTTTTTACAAATATGTGTCACATTAAAAATATATAGCACTCCAACAAAGTAGTAGGATTATAAAACTTTAATAACTTATAAATATATACAACGCAACAAAAACAGTAAACACATTTAAAAAAAAATTGGAAAAAAGAAGCAACAATGGTCAGTAGCTGTCTTTTGTGCGAATAGTCCCAAGGCAGCACAACGTGCTGAGTTCTGGACGTCACCCAGGTGATGTCACCTGGGTGCCGCACTGGTTTTTGGTATCCTACAATGCTGCTCCGAAAAACGGCGTGGGGCGCCCCGGGGGGGGGGGGGGGGAGGCCTCGTCAGTAGCGGTCTGTTGTGCGAATAGTCCCAAGGCAGCAGAACGCGCTGAGATGTGGATGGCATCCAGGTGATGTCCAGTAAGTTGCCGCACTGGTTTTGGTATCCTACAATGCTGCTCCGAAATACGGCGTGGGGCGCCCCGGGGGGGGGGGGGGGGAGGCCTCGTCAGTAGCGGTCTGTTGTGCGAATAGTCCCAAGGCAGCAGAACGCGCTGAGATGTGGATGGCATCCAGGTGATGTCCAGTAAGAAGCCGCACTGGTTTTGGTATCCCACAATGCTGCTCCGAAAAATGGCGTGGGGCGCCCCCATCGGCGGCGTGAACGGGCTTTCCCAGGTGGAGGCTCGTCTGCTGTAGTGGGGTGCCCCTTTACTGTTTCAGTTGCCATTCCGCCCGCTTTTGGTACACTGTGCCAAAATCCGCCATTAAGCTGAGTTGCGTCCACTCTTGCGGTGCAGCGATAGGCGGCTGCCACAGGACTCTCAAAATGGCGGCCGACTCTTCGGATTTGGGCCTGGTCCACTAAAATGGCCCTGGGACACCTTGGAACTCGGATGCTTGTCTGCTAGGGCATGGACCCCATTCCCAAAAGCGTCCCCTCAGCCTTGAAGATTCTACAAAAGTCACCGGGGCCCCCACCTCACGCAGGCTTCCGGTGGGGAGCGGCTGTCATGATTGCTTGCGGAATGGCCACGACGGAGCTACGAGATGGTGGTGCTCTCATGCTGATGCCAGCTTCAGTCTGAAACATCCAGAAACACTCTAGTCTATCAATTCGATGAGTTCCGGTGGAGCCCCAACGTGACCCGGTAGGGAAGAACGTGCCCTCCCCTTTTTTGAGTGATGGTTCTTGTTGCCTGTCCCCTCTGTTGTCATCTAACAGAACCTTTTTGGATTGCCGAGTGAGAAAAAAAAAGGTGGGGCTTTCATCGTTTGGGAAAAAAAAATGTTTTAATCCAATGAAAAGTGTTATTTTTAGGTCATATGATCAAGCCTTCCATCATTAGGAAACCAAAAGTAAAATGAACCAATGAAAAGTTTTAAAAACAAGTCACATGACCTGTTATGCGGCTTTGGGCTATAAAAAGCCAAAAAAATCAGTTGGCCCGTGAGGCGGCGTCAGTAGCGGACCGATGTGCGAATAGGCCGAAGGCAGCACAACGCGCCGAGATCCGGATGGCACCGAGGTGGTGTCCAGCAAGTTGCCGCACTGGTGTGGCCATCCTACAATGCTGCGCCGAAAGTCGCCGTGGGGTGCCCTGTTGGCCTGAGAGGTGGCGTCAGTAAGTGGGGGCTGTTTGAGGATCTGACTGCATTGGAAAGCAATGTGATGCGGTGCCTCGCCCCCAAGATGGAGGCTCCTCGGCTGCATTGGGGCACCCCTTGGTGTTTCACTCGCTATCCAGCTGAGTTGCGTCCGCACTTGCGGCCACAGTAGGCCGAAGGCAGCACAACGCGCGGAGATCTGGATGGCACCGAGGTGGTGTCCAGCAAGTTGCCGTACTGGTGTGGCCATCCTACAATGCTGCGGGGGGGGAGGCGGCGCAAATGAGCCTCTCCCGCCTCTCCAGGTGGAGGCACTTCATCTGCAGTGGGGCGCCGTCTAGCTGAGTTTCGCCCGCTCTTGCTGCTACAGCGATAGGCGGCTGCAACAGGACTCTCAAAATGGCAGCCTGTTCTTTGGATTTGGGCCTGGTCCACTAAAATGGCCCTGGGACACCTTGGAACTCGGACGCTCACATTTTTTTTCTTTCCTCCACATGCAAAAAAGGTAAATGCCCGGTACGTTACCTGCCTCATCTGCCACGATGTACTCTCCAGAGGAACCGAAAAAAATATAGTTATGGTAATTATACCATGCATCGTCATATGGAGAGGTGGCACCCGATTAATTATAGTGCTGCCCAAATTCGAGATTTGGTGGATAACCCCCGACCTGCCAGTACATCCACCAATGAAGTGGCAGTGACAGCATCAGAGGCAAGGGAAACAGTTCTAAATCTTCAGAAGAACTTTGGACAAATGAAAATGACATGTTTAACTTGCGGCAAATTAATTTCATGTGGAGAGAGGAGTGTTAGTCTAATCAATAGAGCTTATGAACATCATCATAGTCGATGGTTGGTGGAGACATTTTGACTATATCCTGGACCTGTTCGGCCTCGCCCAAAATGGCGCCGGTATAAATGGGACTCGTAACTCCTTGTTGTGTACTGGTTGCCCAACCTTGATATCACGAGATACGTATGCAGTTTTGAAGCACATGGCGGGCGGAGACGAGAATTGATTGAACATTTCGACATCCCTATTGATATTAAGTTCTGATGTGTTATTGATTACTGTACTATTGAAAGTTCGAATTAACGTCACCCATGGTACTTGCCCGCAAATGTATATCTAGATGATTTTATTGTAACTGGCTTGTCGTATTTTAATTATAAAATGTACGTCCATCGATTCCGCAACTGTTAGACACCTTAGTTCTTGCAACCTAATGGCCCGCCCGTTACGTTCTTCTACAGTGTAAATGTCCCCTCATCATATACGATTCCAGTTTGCTCCGTGGCCGGCCCACGTGGTTATAGGCCCGTATTTGTATACTGACATTTTCACAATAAAGGTTTTTAAAACAAAACATGGTAGTAGTACTTACATTGGTAAAGTTTGGAATAATAGCCACTGTTTTCGAATCAGTAAAAGGCAAGTGAAATAAAGCAGTCCAATTACATGACGGTTAAAATGTATAATACGCAGGAACGCAGTAAAGATAAATGGTCAAGGGCTGTTGTGTTTTCTACTCCTGCAACATAAAGTGATCGATAAGAATCTGATATTCATGCCTATCAGCGACTAAGACAGCAGGCCGAGCCTCTTTTGCTCAACGGTTCCCTCATGGGACGAAGAAACGCCCTTTTTCTCGAAAAAGGAATATTTTACTTGCAGGACAGTTGTAAATTTCCCGGGAAAATACATTAGCCTGGAACGTTGTTAGTGATAAACTGTAAATGCATCTGGGTCCTTTGCTTTACAAGTCAGAGTGAGAAAAAAAAAGATGGGGCTTTCATCATTTGGGAAAAAAAAATGTTCGAAAGCAATGAAAAGCGTTATTTTTAGGTCATATGACCAAGCCTTTCATCATTAGAATAACAAAAGTAAAATGAACCAATGAAAAGTTTTATTAACAAGTCACATGACCTGTTATGCTTACGTTACGCGCCGCGCTCTGGATCGCTTCCGGGAAGCTGCGCCTCGCGCACCGGAGCACTTCCGGGTGCGCTAACGCGACGCGTCATATGACGCATTACGCGACAACGTAGGTCCAGAATATAGTCAAAATGTCTCCACCAACCAGCGGTCGGAACACAACCCCTTTCAGTAGTCCAAAAAGTTCTGTAAAATGACAACAGAAGGGACAGGCAACAAGAACCATCACTCAAAAAAGGGGAGGGCAAGTTCTTTTCTACCGGGTCACGTTGGGGCTCCACCGGACCTGATCAAATTGGTAGTCTACTATGTTTCTGGATGTTTCAGATTGAAGCTGGCGTCATCATGAGAGCACCCCGTGGCTACGTCATGGCCATTCCGTGAGCAATCATGGCAGTCGCTCACCACCGGAAGTCTGCGGGAGTCGGGGGCCCCGGTGACTTTTGTAGAATCTTCAAGGCGGAGGGGACGCTTTTGGGAATGGGGTCCATGCCCTAGCAGTCAAGCGTCCGAGTTCCAAGGTGTCCCAGGGCCATTTTAGTGGGCCAGGCCTAAATCCGAAGAGCCGGCCACCATTTTGAGAGTCCTGTGGCAGCCGCCTATCGCTGCACTGCAAGAGTGGGCGCAATTCAAGTGGATGGTGGGCGAGACGCTGTAGCCGCAAGAGCGGGCGCAACTCAGCTGGTTGCGTAAAGCGCTGGGGTGTACCTGAAAAACCTCCACCTGGGTAGGTGGGGGAGGCTCGTTCGCGCCACCTCTCCCTTCTAGTGCATCCCACGCCGTTTCCTGGCGCAGGAATATGTGATGGTCGGACTAGGGCACCGCAGGACGTGTCTTCAGGTCGAACGGATTGTGGGACAAGGTCCAGAATGGAAGAGTCACCAAAAGGCAAAAAGTTCTGCTTGACTCCGGGAGCCGGCCGCCTATGTCGGGGGCGATCTCAGGCCACACCAGGGCAACAAGACTTGGGGAGGGGGTCGGAGCCAAGCGCCCCCTCCGAGTCCGCGCCATCACACCGCCCCTCGGGGGCCTCCGTCAAGCGGTTTAGGGAGGCACCGCATCACATTGTTTTCAAATGCAGTCAGGTCCACAAACGGCCCCCACTTACTTTGAGAATAGTGAAGCTGCAGCAGGTGCAAATAAGCTTCAGACAGTGTTACAAGCGCTGCTCAGAACTCTGAACTATGGCACCCAACATCCAGGACTTATGCCATTTGTGCAAGGCAGTGACATCGAAGCAACTCAGGGACCAAAACCATGAACGTACACTCATGTATGAAAATCTCACTATTGATGCTTGACTGAGGCCAAGGAGATCAGAGTGCATGAGTCTCATGCTCGATCGATTGAGCTAGCCTGATCGGGCAACAAAAAGTATAAAATAGTTATGTAAATAGTTATTTAATAAAATGTTTTACCCTGTTACTTTGCTGGTGTGTTGTATATATTTATAATATTTGCATAGGGTTTGTCGTTATTTTGGGTGGGGTGGGTGGCGGAGCCGAGCTGTCTTGCAGCCATCATGGTGTGGAGCTCAGTTCATCTCACTAGTTTCGTATTTCTCATGAGGGGTTGTTCTTAATGTTTCTATTTTAGCGAAGTCAAAAAGAGATCCCATTAGTGGCCTACTGATTTTGCTCGATTCCTTTTGTTTTTTTAAACGATTTTTCACTATCTGCAAAGACTAAACAGAGTATTGCGACTCTGTGCTTGTTTGTAAATAGAGAATGAACCAAAGAGAACCAATTCTAAAACAGTAAATGCTTGGATAACAATCAATCAAATGGAGAGAGAAGCAGGCACGACGGATTACAACGGGGGCAAAGGCCTGCGTTAACTACCCTTCACTATCTGCAAAGAGAGAGTACTCCTAAGAGAAAAGAGGATGGGGGGAGGGGGGGCAGCGTTCAAAGCACATCAGCGTGCATAAACACGAAAATGTTTTTACCTATCACGTACTTGACATTTGACAGCTTTTGATATTTGCTATTAAAAAAACATTGAAATTCACTGAAAAAACCATAAGTTATAGACCATATATAGTTAGGGATTAGCATTTACAAAACCTTATTTTACTCGCACAAAACCATTGAAATTCGCATATATAGTTAGTTGCAATAACTATATATCGCGCACCCGCAATCCACTGCTGATCATGTCACATATTACATCATTCATGACATGGTCAGTGACATCACTGATGACATCACTGATGACAACATCCAGTGACTGTATGTTTCTGTAAAGTTAAAATATGTCTTACATATTGAAGAATGAGTGGATGTATAAGTGTCTGGATGAAGGATTTAGTAGGTGCATGCCTGACTGTATGAGTGAGTGATTAAATGTGTCTCACTGAGGGCATGGGTTAGTGACTAAACTATCTTAATTTGTACATCATTATGTCTGTTGTTCTGTAAACTGCTGCATGTGTTGATCAGTAGCTATATGAGTAACTATATGGGTTATTGATTGGTTGCCCAAGTATTTGTATGGGAGACTGAGTGTGTGTGTGGGTGGCTGGGAGGTGTATGACTGTGCATAGATGTGTGAGCAGTTGATTCACTAGATGTATGGGTTCAAAAGTGCATGTGGAAACAGCTGTATGGGCGGTTGACTGTGTGCATGAGTGTATTGGTGAGTGAATGGATATCTCAGTGCTACATGTCAAAGTAAGTACATATGTAAAACACAGTACATGTGAGAGTTGACATATATAAAAATCTGTGCATAAGAGCCAGCGAATGTGTGAGTGGCTGTATGGATCATTGTAAACTTGTATCAGGGATTGTATAAGAGAGTAAATATGTGTTAGTATATGTTTGAATAAGTAAGGTGTGTATAACTGTATAGTTGAGGAAATGGAGGTGTGATTGATTTTTTGCATGACTGACTATGTGTGTGAGTAACTCCATGGATGAGTGACAGTCTGTGAGTGTCTGTTTACACTGATTGTATCTAGGGTTATATTAGAGTCTGAAGAGGTTCATCGTATTATCACATGAATGATATCATCAGTGATGTGATGAGTAATGTCAAATGAGATGTCATCAGTGATGTCATTTGAGATGTCATTTAAGATGTCATCAGTGATGTCATTTGAGATGTCATCAGTGATGTCATCAGTGATGTCATTTGAGATGTCATCAGTGATGTCATCAGTGATGTCACTGACCATGTCATGAATGATGTAATATGTGACATGATCAGCAGTGGATTGCGGGTGCGCAATATATAGTTAGCGCAACTAACTATATATGCGAATTTCAATGGTTTTGTGCGTGTAAAATAAGGTTTTGTAAATGCTAATCCCTAACTATATATGGTCTATAACCTATGGTTTTTTCAGTGAATTTTCAAGGTTTTGTAAATGCTAATTCCTAACTATATATGGTCTATAACCTATGGTTTTTCCAGTGAATATATATATATATATATATATATATATATATATATATATATATATATATATATATATATATATATATATATATATATATATATATATATATATATATTCACTGAAAAAACCATAGGTTATAGACCATATATAGTTAGGGATTAGCATTTAAAAAACCTTATTTTATTTGCACAAAACCATTGAAATTCCATATATAGTTAGTTGCACTAACTATATATCGCGGACCCGCAATCCACTGCTAATGATGTCACATATTACATCATTCATGACATGGTCAGTGACATCACTGATGACATCACTGATGACATCTCAAATGACATCACTGATGACATCACTGATGACATCTCATTTGACATTACTGATCACATCACTGATGATATCATTCATGTGATAATACGATGAACCTCTTCAGGCTCTAATATAACCTTAGATACAATCAGTGTAAACAGACACTCACAGACTGTCACACATCCATGGAGTTACTCACACACCTAGTCAGTTATGCCAAAAATCAATCACATCTCCATTTCCTTAACTATACAGTTATACACACCTTACTTATTCAAACATATACTAACACATATTTACTCTCTTATACAATCCTTGATACAACTTCACAATGATTCATACAGCCACTCTCACATTCACTGACTCTTATGTTCAGTTATTTATATATGTCAACTCTCACATGGAGTGTGTTTTACATATGTACTTACTTTGACATGTAGAACTGAGATATCCATTCACTCACCAATATACTCATGCACACAGTCAACTGTCCATACAGCTGTTTCTACATGCACTTTTGAACCCATACACCTAGGGAATCAACCGCTCACACATCTATGCACAGAGTTATACACCTCCCAGCCACCCACACACACACTCAGTCTCCCATACAAATACTTGGGCAACCATTCAATAACCCATATAGTTACTGATATAGCTACTGATTTAAACATGCAGCAGTTTACAGAAGAACATAAATATTGATTGCCAAATTAAGACACTTTAATCACTAACCCATGCACTCAGTGAGACACATTTAATCATTCTCTCATACAGTCAGTCATGCACCTACTAAATCCTTCATCCAGACACTTATACATCCACTCATTCTTCAATATGTAAGACATATTTTAACTTTACAGAAACATACAGTCACTGGGTGTTGTCATCAGTGATGTCATCAGTGATGTCATTTGAGATGTCATCAGTGATGTCATCAGTGATGTCACTGACCATGTCATGAATGATGTAATATGTGACATCATTAGCAGTGGATTGCGGGTCCGCGATATATAGTTAGTGCAACTAACTATATATGGAATTTCAATGGTTTTGTGCAAATAAAATAAGGTTTTTTAAATGCTAATCCCTAACTATATATGGTCTATAACCTATGGTTTTTTCAGTGAATTTTCAAGGTTTTGTAAATGCTAATTCCTAACTATATATGGTCTATAACCTATGGTTTTTTCTGTGAATTTCATTGGTTTTTTAAAAGCTAATATCTATAGCTGTAAAATATATTCTTTATTAAGTGACGTATCACGTAGCCCGTGAGACGCCTCATGATGCATCGCATAACCGTGACGTATCGTCTCTGCAGCGCAAACCAAACCCAAAACGTAAGCGCGCCAGAACACGCTTAAAGATATATATATATTTTTTTAACCTTAATTAGACAAAATCCACACGTGCACATATCACAAACGTTCAAAAAACACAATATGTCGGACTACCGTTACGCTGCCGGTTAGCTGCCCGGTTAACGTACCAGGAAGCACCTTTACCGCGAAAATCGCAAATTTTTTTTTTCACCCCCCAGGGAACTTTAATAGCCCCCTCATCAATCCTAGGGGTTCAGGAGGGGTCTGCCTTACCCCTTTCATTCATTTACACCTTTTTTTTTTCCACCTCTTGTCTCTCGATCCCACAGAGAGACAAGATGGCGGCCGCTCCAGACTGTTTACAATGATAACAGCCAATCAGCTTCTCCTCAGACTCCCGTTACACTGCCGATTAGCTTCCCGGTAGCTGCCCGGTTAGCTGCCCAGTTTGCGTACCAAGACGCGTCTCTACGGCGTTTGTTTTTTTTTGGCCCCACGTGGCTTTATAATATCCCTCTCATAAATCCTAGGGGGTCAGAAGGGGTCTACCTTGCCCTGTTTCCTTCATTTCCCCCTTTGTTTTGGCCTCCTCTTGTCTCTCGATCCTACCGAGAGACAAGATGGCGGCCGCTCCGGACTGTTTACAATATTGACAGCCAATCAGCTACTCCTCAGACTCCCGTTACACTGCCGGTTAGCTTCCCGGTTAGCTGCCCGGTTAGCTGCCCGGTTCGCGTACCAAGACGCGTCTCTACGGCGAAAAAATCTGATTTTTTTTTTTTTTTGGTTACACTGCCGGTTAGCTTCCCGGTTAGCTGCCCGGTTAGCTGCCCGGTTCGCGAACCAAGACGCGTCTCTACGGCGAAAAAATCGGATTTTTTTTTTTTTTTTTTTGGGCCCGGCGTGGCTCTATAATATCCCCCTCATCAATCCTAGGGGGTCAGGAGGGGTCTACCTTGCCCCCTTTCCTTCATTTCCCCCTTTGTTTTGGCCTCCTCTTGTCTCTCGATCCTACCGAGAGACAAGATGGCGGCCGCACCGGACTGTTTAGAATGTTGACAGACACCGGAGAGCCAATCAGCTTCGCTTTGCAAAGTTCCGATACGCGAAAAGTTCGCGAACCGGTTAGCTGCCCGGAGCGCTGTTACAGATATATATCTTGATTTAAACGTTAATTTCTCAAAATCCACTGAAGCACATATATTGAGACCTAGCAAAGGCACATCGGGGTACCAGTCCCTACAATTTTGCCAAGTTTCGTGGAAATCCATTCAGCCGTTCGGGCTAAAAGTGAGTCCAACCGCCCTATGGAAATTAACATGGGAAAAACGCGTTTTGGGACCCCCCTTTTTTCTCGGCCCCCCCTTGACGAACCCCCCCCAAATTTTCAGGAGCTGCTCAGAAACAAAATGTGCCATTTTCCTGAAAATTTCAGCCGATTCCGTCCACAAACGCCAAAGTTATTAGACATAGAATTTTCAAAAGTCCCATAGGAAAAAAATCCTAACTATATATACCTACTGGCTATCGCCAGTAGGTAATATATATATATATATATATATATATATATATATTACCTACTGGCAGTCGCCAGTAGGTATATATAGTTAGGATTTTTTCCCTATGGGATTTCTGAAAATTCTATGCCTAATAACTTTGGCGTTTGTGGATGGAATTGGCTGAAAATTTCAGGAAAATGGCACATTTTGTTTCTGAGCAGCTCCTGGAAATTTGGGGGGGGGGGTGTGAAGGGGGGGCCGAGAAAAAAGGGGGGTCCCAAAACGCGTTTTTCCCATGTTAATTTCCATAGGGCGGTTGGACTCACTTTTAGCCCGAACGGCTGAATGGATTTTCACGAAACTTGGCAAAATTGTAGGGACTGTTAGCCCGATGTGCCTTTGCTAGGTCTCAATATATGTGCTTCAGTGGATTTTGAGAAATTAACGTTTAAATCAAGATATATATCTGTAACAGCGGTCCGGGCAGCGATCCGGTTCGCGTACTTTTCGCGTAACGGAACTTTGCGCACGGAAAGCTGATTGGCTCTTCGGTGTCTGTCAACATTCTAAACAGTCCGGTGCAGCCGCCATCTTGTCTCTCGGTAGGATCGAGAGACAAGAGGAGGCCAAAATAAAGGGGGAAATTTCCATAAGGGGGCATAGTAGATCCTCCCTGACCCCCTAGGTTTTATGTGGAGGTTTTAAAAGGGCCCAGCAGGGTCCAAAAAAATATATATATTTTTTTTTTTTGCGATGAGCGCCTAGTACGCGAACCGGAAAGCGTTCTGGGCAGCGTACTATAAGGATAATAGAATGATACACTTTTCAAAGACTGTATGTTAATTGTTTGTTGTTTTTGTTGTTTTTTTTTTTGTTTTCTTTATTTTTAAAGTTTTTTTTTTATTTTCATTGTTTTTCATAATTTATTAAACTTTCTAACATTTCAGTGTCTGAAATGTCATTATTTTCTTGAAATATTGTTTGCAATCTGTGAGGTTGTAAAATGTCCTCATTTGCAAGGAGCTTGTATTAAGCCTGACACCAGAAAGGCTGCCAGGACTCTAAGGTGCACAACATAAAACAGAGCGAGCTCTTAATTCGTTTGACTTTTTCGTTTATATTTCAACCATTATTTCATCATGTTAAACACATTTCTTGAACATGCTTTCTTTCAAAAAATCGCAGTATGCATTTTACAAATCATTGAAAGTCATCAACTAAACATAAGGATAACACAAAATAGTGATGCTTAATATGAACACATAAGAACCCAATGCATTTCGGGACCTTTCGTGGCCCCTTCGTCAGGGGTCTGTTAAAGAAAAGAAAAAAATTGAATGAAAGAAAAATTAGTATAAAGCAAACTATTGCTTTGATGTTTACAAGTTGCTCAGCTATTTCTAATTTCTTAATGATTTCTGTATCTCCTAATTTGAGATTCGAATCTTTTTAATTTTCAGTGGAATTATGTTCCTTTCTACTTTTATGTTATTCTCTGTGCAAAACGGACTATTCAATAAATGTATTTCAGATAGTTATTTTGAATTCATTATTCATTTAAATTGTAGCTTAACCTACCTACCGTGTCTAGCAGGTTACTTGGAACAAAAACGATGTTCCTACGTAAAAAAGGGATGACATTGAACGAAATATTTTAGAATACCTTATGTCTAAACTTAGTTACAGCATATTTATCAGGTCTTGGAAAGAAGGAAGAATAGGATGGTTAAAAATGATTACCTGCGAGCCGATGCGTGATGCGTTGGTCTCGCTTTGATAGCCAGTTAAATTGAGTTAATACTGAAAAGCAAAGAAATAAGATTGCAGACTAGTTTCCTAGAATAATAGGAATATTGTCTATTTAGCGTTTACATGTTAAAAATTCTTGTTGTACCTGTTGCATGTGGCGTTTCGGAATCCTTCTTGCTATTAGGCAGCCCTCACCAACCTATTAAAAGGTTGAGAGTGTTGTTTTAATGTTATGATCGATTTACTCGTTAACAAGTATTCTTGCGTAAAGGGTTGAAGTTTACCTGCGGTCCTAGGCTGTAGCGCTTCGGTTCCGCAGTGTCGGTCTTTATTATGTTTTAGCTGTGGGAAAACCACAGAATTAGTTGATCAGATTTGCATTTAGAAATCCCTTTCAAATTCAGCGTTTTCGAAAAAACGCGTTACGGGGCTTAACTGCAATGCAAGTTGTACTAGCCTTCCAATGTTCTACTCTGGCGTGTTCTCAGTCGCCATTAAAGTTTTAGTCCTTCTTCTAGTTTTGGTTTTGAGGTTTCCCTAACACTAAAAACGGACTTCAGTAGTTCTGCGCTATTTAGTTATGAACGGATTGGGGCAGCCATATTAGAGTGTTTTGAAACTAGATCCAACATAATCTATATTTTTACACTTTAAGTATGATTTCTAACTATTATTTATAAGGGAATAATTATTTGAAACCTTTGGCTGTATGCGTGCTGATTTCTTTAACACATAAAAAATGGAAAATAACAGTGCCGCTGTATAACATTTGTATCCAAAAAAACATTTCGGAACATGTATAGTCAAAAAGATATTTACAATCCCTTTGTATTTGAATCAATGCCTGCCTATTTACAATCTTCTGTTTAGTGTGTTAGAGTATGTAGAATAATGTGAATTATTCATAATTTGTGTCGCTTTGAATTTGTGTCTCTTTGAATTTGTATATAGGGTTATAACTAAAACGTGTGCTAAAATTCACGGGGGTTTATGTATAGATTTGTAACTAGAGTGCGTGTCAGAATTCACGGGGGTACCAGGACCGTCCATCAGTATTGGTTGTTTAAAGAAAACATACCATCTCAATTTTATCGTTGAGCCCAAATTGGACCAAAGTCTGCAATTTGCGTATCCAGAAGGCTTCTCGCTGGAGAAGAATCTTTGCATTATCGAATCCCAACCTCTGTGGTACCTGCTCAACTATTTGGAATCTTAGTTGCGCTATCGTATGCCTTGCTTCTGTCCAGTGTTGCGCTAGAGGTGATGTAATGTTTTTTAAGCGTATCCTGCTCTTGTGTTCCGTTAATCTCACTTTGAGTTTTCTGTCTGTTTTACCTATGTAGAGGAGTCCACACGGGCATTTAATAGCGTATATCACGTGTTCGGAATTGCATGTTGTGTTATGCTTAAGTTGAATTTTCTCCCCTGTTCTTGGGTGTAGTAATATATTTCCCGAAATGATGTTATTGCAATTTTTGCAGTTATGACATTTCATTGTCCCTTTAAATGACGCATGATCTTCAATGGTAGTTACCGACTTGCTCGGTTTATTAAGCATTTCCTTGAGATTTTGTGCCCTTTTGTAGGCAAACAAAGGTTGCTCGTGAAACAATGAACCAAAGTCCTTTTCTATTTGCAATATCTCCCATCTTTTTTTGATTATTTTCTTGATCTGCCAGGATGATGTGGAGTACTTCGATACAAATGCCATTCTTTTGTTTGTATTCTTCAGCTTTTTTACTAGTAGTTCACTTCTGGGAATAGTCTTGATCTTCTCTACATGTGCCTCCAAGAGTTTTTTTGGATAACCTCTGTCCAAATACTTTTGTTTTTGTTCATTGATGTTTTTATCACAAATTTCTGGATTTGATGTGATTCTCTTGATTCGCATAAATTGCGACACTGGCAAGTTGTTGATCAAATTGGCTGGGTGGAAACTGCCAAAAAGCAGGGCATTATTCTTGTCGGTTGGTTTTTTGTATACACTTGTGTGTATGGAGTCTTCTTTAATTTCCACTAAAACATCAAGGAAAGGCAGTGCTTCAGTGCTTATGCTGTGTGTGAACTGGATGCGAGCATCAATGCTATTGAGATTTTGAATGTTCTCCAATAGTTTCTTTTGTGAATCTCTCCAAAGTATTTCTGCAAAACGGTGGGCACTAGCACCATAGAAAATGTCCTTTGACTCGATATCTGGAATTACGGAAAATAGAGCAAACATAAAAATATACACCACGGATGAAGCTGATCAAATATATCAATTGATAAAGGAAACGAAAACCTTTGATGCGAAAAGTGGCTCAGTCACGCAACAGCTCAAACAACTGGAATATTTAACAAAACGTGAATTGAACCAACGATTACACGCCTCAACACTAATTCAATATCACCGCGTGAGACGGATTCCAAGAGGCCTCAGGCTCGCCATCAGACCAATGTTATACAGATTGAATAACAATCCTCAATTTATGGAAAAATGGTACTGCATTCTTAATAAATGCTCGCTTGATTTGATCTTGTTACTAGTGGAAGAGCTCTCGAGAATCATCAAAGAGTTAGAAGAAGAAATATTCAATGTCAAGAAAGATTTGTCATCCAGAATGGAGTTAGAACCATGGAATAAATTCCTAGCAGATTTGGATATTAAATTAGACAAGTATGGCAAGGAAATACAGGAGACAAAATTGCAAAAATTTAAACGCGATACAATCGACTACAAGCTCAACGAAGCTTACACTTGGGCTGAAGTTTACGCCAAAAGGAGGTACACAAATAAGAAACAACAACCTACAACATCAGATGAAAGTGGTGTATCTGATAGCGATACCAGTACTACGAGGCAACCCTTGCATAAACAGCAAGCAACTCCTTCAACATCCACAGAAGGTGCAAGCGGCACCAACTTAAGCTCGGATTCTTTTTTAGCGGAGGGCCAATTGCCCAGCAAACCACCAGACCAAACAACTACATCACAAGCGGAAAGAAAACGAGAAGAGGAAAAGGAAAAGGAAAGGGTAAGGAAAGCAAGCCTCAGGAGCCAAGCCAAAGCCTCGTGATCAATATATCTAAATATCCTTTGACACAATTTGAAACAGATTTACTCAACAAAGGAACAACTTTCGTGAGGACATATCAAACGAACGAGCTAGAAACCGAGATAGCATTTTTCAAGTTCATGCGCCTGTTAAGGCTCAAGCATTTCTTTACTGTAGTAAATCCAATTCAAACAGAGGAAAATGATGACACTAAATTCAAACCTAAGAGTACTTTTGTAGCCCCAATATCGCACAAGACACTGGATACTTTTGAGATACTAGTCAAGGCTGACTTAAGCAAAATTCATTTTAAGAGCAAACTAAAGAATCTGACTAAAGCTGAATACAGTGCACTGCAATCCCTAGCAAAAAATCCAACTATCGTAATCCAGAAGGCGGACAAAGGAGGGGGTCTAGTTATTATGGACTCCACGTTCTATTCACAAAAAGGCACAGAGCATGTAAGTGATACAACTACATATGCAAAACTTGACAGAGATCCAACAATGGAAATAGCACATACTTTGGATGAAATACTAAATAAAGCGGAAGAGTTGTGCTGGATTACTACAAGAACAAAACGTTATTTGAGACAACTATATCCAAGGAGACCACGGATATATTTTTTACCTAAAATTCATAAAAGTCTCCAAAATCCACCATTTAGACCAATAGTTTCAGGGTGCTCCTCAATTTTCGAAAATCTGGGAATATTCATCGACACCCACATGCAGTCATTCATACAGAACTGGTCAACGTATTTGGAAGATACTTCAGATTTCCTAAGGAACCTTCAAACAATTGACACGCAAGGTGCAACACAATGGATTATTTGTACTATAGATGTCACATCTCTATATACTTCAATACCACATCAGCAAGGCCTAGAAGCCATGGAATGGGCGCTTCTAAAAGGGGAAAAATCAGAAGAAGTAAAATGCATGACCCTTAAGCTACTGGAATTTTGCTTAGAAAATAGCTATTTTACATGGCAAAATGACTTTTATATACAACTAAATGGCACAGCAATGGGTTTTCCCGGAGCTTGTATTTACGCCAATATTTTTATGGCTAAATTCGAGGACGACCACATTTTGACTAAACCTGAATGGCAACAAGGACTAGTTCATTACAAAAGATACATAGATGATATCTTTATACTTTGGAGAGATTCACAAAAGAAACTATTGGAGAACATTCAAAATCTCAATAGCATTGATGCTCGCATCCAGTTCACACACAGCATAAGCACTGAAGCACTGCCTTTCCTTGATGTTTTAGTGGAAATTAAAGAAGACTCCATACACACAAGTGTATACAAAAAACCAACCGACAAGAATAATGCCCTGCTTTTTGGCAGTTTCCACCCAGCCAATTTGATCAACAACTTGCCAGTGTCGCAATTTATGCGAATCAAGAGAATCACATCAAATCCAGAAATTTGTGATAAAAGCATCAATGAACAAAAACAAAAGTATTTGGACAGAGGTTATCCAAAAAAACTCTTGGAGGCACATGTAGAGAAGATCAAGACTATTCCCAGAAGTGAACTACTAGTAAAAAAGCTGAAGAATACAAACAAAAGAATGGCATTTGTATCGAAGTACTCCACATCATCCTGGCAGATCAAGAAAATAATCAAAAAAAGATGGGAGATATTGCAAATAGAAAAGGACTTTGGTTCATTGTTTCACGAGCAACCTTTGTTTGCCTACAAAAGGGCACAAAATCTCAAGGAAATGCTTAATAAACCGAGCAAGTCGGTAACTACCATTGAAGATCATGCGTCATTTAAAGGGACAATGAAATGTCATAACTGCAAAAATTGCAATAACATCATTTCGGGAAATATATTACTACACCCAAGAACAGGGGAGAAAATTCAACTTAAGCATAACACAACATGCAATTCCGAACACGTGATATACGCTATTAAATGCCCGTGTGGACTCCTCTACATAGGTAAAACAGACAGAAAACTCAAAGTGAGATTAACGGAACACAAGAGCAGGATACGCTTAAAAAACATTACATCACCTCTAGCGCAACACTGGACAGAAGCAAGGCATACGATAGCGCAACTAAGATTCCAAATAGTTGAGCAGGTACCACAGAGGTTGGGATTCGATAATGCAAAGATTCTTCTCCAGCGAGAAGCCTTCTGGATACGCAAATTGCAGACTTTGGTCCCATTTGGGCTCAACGATAAAATTGAGATGGTATGTTTTCTTTAAACAACCAATACTGATGGACGGTCCTGGTACCCCCGTGAATTCTGACACGCACTCTAGTTACAAATCTATACATAAACCCCCGTGAATTTTAGCACACGTTTTAGTTATAACCCTATATACAAATTCAAAGAGACACAAATTCAAAGCGACACAAATTATGAATAATTCACATTATTCTACATACTCTAACACACTAAACAGAAGATTGTAAATAGGCAGGCATTGATTCAAATACAAAGGGATTGTAAATATCTTTTTGACTATACATGTTCCGAAATGTTTTTTTGGATACAAATGTTATACAGCGGCACTGTTATTTTCCATTTTTTATGTGTTAAAGAAATCAGCACGCATACAGCCAAAGGTTTCAAATAATTATTCCCTTATAAATAATAGTTAGAAATCATACTTAAAGTGTAAAAATATAGATTATGTTGGATCTAGTTTCAAAACACTCTAATATGGCTGCCCCAATCCGTTCATAACTAAATAGCGCAGAACTACTGAAGTCCGTTTTTAGTGTTAGGGAAACCTCAAAACCAAAACTAGAAGAAGGACTAAAACTTTAATGGCGACTGAGAACACGCCAGAGTAGAACATTGGAAGGCTAGTACAACTTGCATTGCAGGTAAGCCCCGTAACGCGTTTTTTCGAAAACGCTGAATTTGAAAGGGATTTCTAAATGCAAATCTGATCAACTAATTCTGTGGTTTTCCCACAGCTAAAACATAATAAAGACCGACACTGCGGAACCGAAGCGCTACAGCCTAGGACCGCAGGTAAACTTCAACCCTTTACGCAAGAATACTTGTTAACGAGTAAATCGATCATAACATTAAAACAAAACTCTCAACCTTTTAATAGGTTGGTGAGGGCTGCCTAATAGCAAGAAGGATTCCGAAACGCCACATGCAACAGGTACAACAAGAATTTTTAACATGTAAACGCTAAATAGACAATATTCCTATTATTCTAGGAAACTAGTCTGCAATCTTATTTCTTTGCTTTTCAGTATTAACTCAATTTAACTGGCTATCAAAGCGAGACCAACGCATCACGCATCGGCTCGCAGGTAATCATTTTTAACCATCCTATTCTTCCTTCTTTCCAAGACCTGATAAATATGCTGTAACTAAGTTTAGACATAAGGTATTCTAAAATATTTCGTTCAATGTCATCCCTTTTTTACGTAGGAACATCGTTTTTGTTCCAAGTAACCTGCTAGACACGGTAGGTAGGTTAAGCTACAATTTAAATGAATAATGAATTCAAAATAACTATCTGAAATACATTTATTGAATAGTCCGTTTTGCACAGAGAATAACATAAAAGTAGAAAGGAACATAATTCCACTGAAAATTAAAAAGATTCGAATCTCAAATTAGGAGATACAGAAATCATTAAGAAATTAGAAATAGCTGAGCAACTTGTAAACATCAAAGCAATAGTTTGCTTTATACTAATTTTTCTTTCATTCAATTTTTTTCTTTTCTTTAACAGACCCCTGACGAAGGGGCCACGAAAGGTCCCGAAATGCATTGGGTTCTTATGTGTTCATATTAAGCATCACTATTTTGTGTTATCCTTATGTTTAGTTGATGACTTTCAATGATTTGTAAAATGCATACTGCGATTTTTTGAAAGAAAGCATGTTCAAGAAATGTGTTTAACATGATGAAATAATGGTTGAAATATAAACGAAAAAGTCAAACGAATTAAGAGCTCGCTCTGTTTTATGTTGTGCACCTTAGAGTCCTGGCAGCCTTTCTGGTGTCAGGCTTAATACAAGTTTCATATGGTGTGGCAGGCATCAATCAAAGGTAGCACACTATTTTGATTAAACGCCCTTAAAAATTGATTACTGTGTGCAGTACCCACACACATACATTTCTACTCATTTGCAAGGAGGGCATCTACTGCTTGGACACATTGCAGCAGTTCATTATCCAAGCTTTCATCCATAAATTCTATGTCAATTTGTTCAATCAATTCCTGGCTGCTCTCTTGCAGGTCCATTTCAAAAGAAACTTGGTTTTCGCCTTCCATTTTGCCTGAAATTTGGATTAAAAAAATATATATTAGTAGAGATAGGGCACTGTTGGGATTAATTTTAGATAGGCAGTTTTTATCAGTGAATTTATCTTTTGGCAGTGTATAGTATCAGAGTGGACATAGGACTATAAAAAAGTGTATGTGATTTAACCAAGACAAGCCTAACTTCATTCATAACTATAACAGAGAAGTCTATCTAAATACATTACTACTACAGAGGGATAGTGTATATCTAGCAGAAAAATTCTATTATATTAAGTTATAGTGCACAATATATTTCGTTTTTAAAAATTATATCTTACCTTCACAAAGAAGTTGAAGTTTTTGGAAGCTATTGAAAGGTGTTGTACAACAAGAAGTAGTAGTCAAAATGGCTGTGTTTTCTTCTCTTCCTTTATATATATTCAAGTATATAACCAATCAAATGTCAGGTAATAAAAGTAGAAAATGAAAGTAACATTTTCATTGGTTGTCAATTCCAACAGTTCAGATGTGTTTTGTGAAGTAATTTACCTCACGGTACTTGGAGAGATCTAAAGGCTAAATGGCTAAATGAAATTTCAATCAAATTTGTGAGAATGAAAGGGATTGTTATGTAGTATGAGCTAATTTATATTTGGTGAGAGTGTCTGTAGTCGTTTTTCTGTAAATTACTTTCCCACCTTTTTTTTGGACCGCTTCCCGGAAAGCGGTCCGGTCCGCGAACTAGGAGCGTAACGGGAGTCCACCATTTTGTGTTTCGGTCGAATCAAGGTATAAAATGGAGGGTAAATAATGTTCTGAATGGGTAGAAGGGGGCATGGTACAAGTATTTTGCCCCCCTACGTTTTCTGAGGGTGGCTAAGGAGGACTATATTTGCGAAGAAAAAACTTTTTTTTTGAAATTTTGCGCGGTTAGCTTCCAGTTCGCGTACCGGATAGCGCCCTTTGAGCGTAGTTTGTTGAAAATTACAGAAAAAAGTTAGAAAAAAAATAATAAAAGTGTGTGATCAGATGAAGGGTAGCTCTGAGAAGAGCTTTTGGGTTTATGGTACATTTAGGTACTTATAAGTAGGTACCAATGCACAGTCTTAAATTCAGAATGAAAATTCTGTTGCCCTCATCTGAGAAGTGAACTCCATCTCCTCTGTAGATATCTTGCATGTAGTAACGCAAGTTATTGTTGTACAGGGAGCCCATTCCATGGTCTCTCATGAAAGCTGACACAGATTTGTTTACATGCTTCCTCGCTTTCTCAATTTGTGGACAAAATTGGTTGGACCACCTCCATTTCTGTCTTTGGCATATATTGGAATATACCAAGGCAGTTTGAGGAAAAAGTGCCATTAATTGCTCAAAGGTGTCCTTTAAAAGCATTTCCAGACCTACCCCTGTCAAAGTGCCCAAATCATTACCTCCACAGTGCACTATTAACAGGTCAGGTTTTGGCAAATGCATAAAGGTTTTCACCAATGGTATCAATTGGTGACATTTTAATCCTCTTTGGCCCAACCACTTAATTTCCACATCCTGTAAATTGAGGTTAGGTAAATTTCTGTTCTCAGCATACCTTTGAGCCCAGTGGATGTAACTATGTCCAACAATCCAGACCTTAAACATGGTGGGAGAAGGTTGTTCTGCAGTCAGATGAAGTGTGGTAATGAAAGGGCAGTTGAAATAGTAGGAGTTTGTAAAGAAAAAAAACTGTGGATTTCCAATGCTAATGAATCATTAGCAGTGATTGGTGCATTTCCATTTCTGAAAACAGAAAGTTAGGGTGCATGGATGTGTTCTTTGAAAGATGTAATTTGAATGGTCAAGGAAGAAACATTTCATGAAAGATTGCACTGGATACGCAGGTGCACTGAGAGTTCAGAGTTCAATTGAAACATTGTTGTGTGAATTTGCAAACATGAGAGCTCTTCCAGGAGGTGGTTGCTATGGAAAAAAGGCAGAGAGGGCAGAGGGGGGAAGGGTTTTGATTTGAAAAAAGTGAGGGAAGAGTTATGATTGGCTAATATGAGAGCTCCTGCCAGCTCAGCGAACCCCAGCCAGGCCGCCGACAACCTCACGAAGTGGATCAGCAACTGCGCGGACGAACTCGCCCCACTGAGGACCCCGCCCAGCAGACCCGGCAGCAAGAAAGCCCCATGGTTCACCGACGAACTCAAGAGCTCCAAGAAGAACTGCCGAGCCCTCGAGAAAGTCTGGAGAAGGGAACCGACACCGGACAACAGGACCTCCTTCAAACTTGCCACCCGGAAACACCACCAGCTGATCCGCGCCGCCAAGAAAACAGCATTCAAGGACCGGTTGGACAACAACGCACACAACTGCAAGGAACTCTTCAACATCGTCAAAGAGCTTTCCAACCCCAGCGCAGGAAACAACGACATCACCCCATCGCAAGACCTCTGCAACTCCCTGGCTTCATACTTCCACAACAAGATCGCGGACATACACAACAGCTTCAACAACCAACCAACGCACACCATGACCGAACAACCACCCCCCACCACCACCCTCCACGCCTGGACCCCGATCAGCACCGAAGACACCATCCGCACGATGAACTCCATCCACTCCGGATCACCGACCGACCCCTGCCCTCACCACGTCTTCAACAAAGCCGACGCTGTCATCGCACCCCACCTGCGAGACATCATCAACACATCCCTCGACACCACCATCTTCCCCGAGAGCTGGAAACACGCCGAACTCAGCGCCCTACTCAAGAAACCAACAGCGGACCCCACCGACCTCAAGAATTACCGCCCCATCTCGCTCCTCCCGTTTCCAGCCAAAGTCATCGAGAAGACCGTCAACAAGCAGATGGCCGCTTTCCTCGAGACGAACGGATCCCTCGACCCCTCACAGTCCGGCTTCCGAGCCAACCACAGCACCGAGACCGCCCTCATCGCCGCCACCGACGACATCCGAGCCCTGATGGACAATGGAGAAACAGCGGCCCTCATCCTCCTAGACCTCTCCGCGGCATTCGACACGGTCTGCCACCGCACCCTAGTACGGCGCCTCAGCAACGTCGGAATCCAGGACAAGGCGCTGGAGTGGATCACCTCCTTCCTCGACGGGAGAACACAGAGAGTCCGCCTACCACCGTACAAGTCAGAGGCCACCGAAGTCATCTGCGGCGTCCCCCAAGGATCATCTCTGAGCCCCACCCTCTTCAACGTCTACATGAGCCCCCTCGCGGCCATCGTACGCAAACACAACCTCAGCATAATCTCCTACGCCGACGACACCCAGCTGATCCTCTCCCTGACCAACGACCCCGCCGCCGCCAGAGCCAACCTGCACGAAGGGATGAAAGAGGTAGCCGAGTGGATGACGACCAGCCGCCTGAAACTGAACTCGGACAAGACGGAGGTCCTCATCCTGGGCTCCTCTCCCTCCGCCTGGGACGACTCCTGGTGGCCTCCCGCCCTGGGCACCGCACCCAAACCGACAGACCATGCACGCAACCTGGGCTTCATCCTGGACTCCTCCCTCTCCATGACCAGGCAAGTCAACAACGTCTCCTCGGCATGCTTCAACATCCTACGCATGCTACGGAAGATCTTCTGGTGGATCCCCACCGAGACCAGGAAGACCGTCACCCAGGCCCTCGTCACCAGCCGACTGGACTACGGCAACGCCCTCTACGCCGGGACCACCGCCAAGCTCCAGAAGAGACTCCAGCGGATCCAGAACGCCTCAGCCAGACTCATCCTCGACATCCCACGAACCAGCCACATCTCCGGACATCTGCGAGACCTTCACTGGCTCCCCGTCAACAAAAGAATCACCTTCCGCCTCCTCACCCACGCACACAAAGCCCTACACGACCAAGGCCCGAGCTACCTCAACAGCCGAGTCAACTTCTACGCTCCCAACCGCCACCTCCGATCAGCCAACCACGCCCTCGCCGCCGTCCCCCGCATCCGAAGAGCGACTACAGGAGGAAGGTCCTTCTCCCACCTGGCCGCCAAGACCTGGAACTCCCTCCCGACCGACCTGCGCCTGACCCAAGACCACCTCTCCTTCAGGAAGAAGCTGAAGACCTGGCTGTTCGAGCAGTAGCGGCTCCCCCCCCCCCCAGCGCCTTGAGACCCCACGGGTATGTAGCGCGCTTTATAAGTGTCACTGATTGATTGATTGATATGTGAAATGAATATCTGTATTTCTGTGCTTTCAATAGCTGCAGCCTCTGGAGTGCATCCTTTTTCTTCTGCTGAAGACAATTTGGTGTATTTCTGAGACTGTTTTCAAAACTCAAAAAATATTTGCTAAGGTGAGAAAAGATTTATTTAATTTAGATAGAGAATAGTATGATTTAAGGAGAAAATGATGAAGAAAGCTGTGTTTTTAAAATGTGGTTTTGTCTCTAGTGATATACAAATAGAATTAGATTCTTTGAGAAATTGTAATTGCATATTCGGTGTAGCATTCTGGCATGCAGTAACACAAGTTATTGTGGTACATGGAGCCCATTCCATGGTCTGTTATGTAAGCTGAAACAGATATGTTGTTTTTAAAAACGATTTTAGAAATCAATTACATTTCTGGATATGTACTGCTAGAGCTTCATAGGTTGTTTTGGGCCATATTTATAAGGCATTTGAGTGTCTTTGATGTTATGTTTTCCTTTTAAAATGGAAAGCGTTCCTCATGGGGCAAGTGTCTTGTAAATACGCTCCCACTTGCGCTTGGCAAATTTAGATTTTGATTATGGGAGTTACCTAGCCATGTTAATAGTGTCCCAAAAATGGTGCTAGGGCATTCCAGAAACACTTTCATGTGTCTCAAGGACATTTTCAGTCATTTCTTCATGAATGCAGGTATACAATTGATTTATATGCGGTGTTTAAAAACGAATTTTGAAATCAATTACATTTCTGGATATGTACTGTTAGAGCTTCATAGGTTGTTTGGGGTCATATTTAGAAGGCATTTTAGTGTCTTTGATGTTATGTTTACCTTTTTAAATGGAAAGCCTTCCTCATGGGCCCTGAGCAGTTCTTAGCCATGTTATTTAATGGGAAGTGGATAACATGGCTAAGAGCATTTGCTGTAAAATGCATGAATATCGCTGACTTTTCAGCGATATTCATGCATTGCGGCCGTTTTTTTTCGCATTTGCGAGCAGTTCTTAGCCATGTTATCCAATGGGAGGTGGATAACATGGCTAAGAGCATTTGCTGGATAATGCATGAATATCGCTGACTTTTCAGCGATATTCATGCATTGCGGCCGTTTTTTATCGCATTTGCGATAAATCTTGCTAAGGAGAAAATGATGAAGAAAGCTGTGTTTTTAAACTGTGGCTTTGTCTGTAGTGATATAGAAATAGATTTTGTTTCTTTGAGAAATTGTAATTGCATATTCGGTGTACCATTCTGGCATGCAGTAACACAAGTTATTGTTGTATATGAAGCCCATTCCATGGTCTCTTATGTAAGCTGAAACAGATATGTTGTTTTTAAAAACCATTTTTGAAATCAATTACATTTCTGGATATGTACTGCTAGAGCTTCATAGGTTGTTTTGGGTCATATTTATAAGGCATTTGAGTGTCTTTGATGTTATTTTTCCTTTTTAAATGGCAAGCATTCCTCATGGGGCAAGTGTCTTGTAAATACGCTCTCACCTGCGCTTGGCGAACTTGAATGCAGGTATACAATTGATTTATATGCTGTGTTTAAAAACGAATTTTGAAATCAATTAAATTTCTGAATATGTACTACTAGAGCTTCATAGGTTGTTTGGGGTCATACACCATTTTTGGGAAATTATTAACATGCCTATGTAACTCCCATAATCAAAATCTAAATTTGCCAACCGCAGGTGGGAGCGTATTTACAAGACATTTGCACCATGAAGAACGTAAAATAGCATAATAGACACTCAAATGCCTTATAAATATGACCCAAAACAACTTATGAAGCACTAGCAGTGCATATTTCCAGAAATGTAATGGTTTTCAAATAATGACTTACTTCATTGGTAGGTCTTTACATGTATTTTCTCTTTGGTTTTTTTCAGTGAAAATCTTATCTGCAACCATCTGTTGGCCTCACCTCAAATAAACAAAACAGGTGATGGACCGAATGTGGATCAATGACACACATTCACCCCAGTCCAAAGATCTGGGCCTAAACAAACCTTTAGATAGGCTACATCTTATCGTCATCCTGAATTAATCATTTAAAATATTAGGGAGTGATTTATGATTGTTCTATGCCTGTTTTGTACCATTGAGTGTCATTTTTGTGATGCAGTGCTGGTGCAAAAGATTTGCTATGGTAAATAATTAGTAGGGCATTAAGTTTTAGATGACTGTTATTCATTTACTGTTTGGTAATAGTGGTTAATAACATTTTTTATTATATTTTTCCACAGATTCAACTGCAGATTCTTTCATAGTTTGGAAAATGCCTACAAAAAATAGAATTAGAAAGGCTAGAAAACGTCAAAGACAGCAGGATGATGTTTTATTGCAGCAGTCCTCTTCCCCAAATACTTGTCAAAACACCAAGAAAGGTCCGGGTAAGAGCACGAAATCATTCTTAAGAAATATTTGTAGTAAAAAAAGTATTTCTCCAAAAAATGTTTCAGTCCACAAAAAGAAAAGCAATTTAAATGGAAAGGAGAGACCCATCAAAAATGTTACTGGTAGAGGAAGGGATAACTCTGTGCATGATAGTAGAAGGAAAGAACAGTTTAGGGACATTCGAAATCGAATGTTCCGTAACAGAATAATAGTTAATTTATTGAAAAATATTTAAAAAAAAGGCCAACAGAAAGCGGCATTTTATAAGAAGAAGAAAAATGTAGAGAAAATTATTGATCATGCTTTTGAAATTAAGCGAAAGTTATTTATTTTGGTAATCAATAGAATTAGGAAACTAAGCAAGGTAATTTCTGATTTCAAAACAAAAAGTAGATGGAAGAGAGTAGTAAATCGTACTAACTTTTGTGAAGTTTTTTCCGGAGAATGGATGCATAGTTCAAGTTGTGAGGCATTTTTTAATGAGGAGAGTTATTTTCAGGATAATGATTTGGTGTTTGCAGTTGACACCAGTGGTCGAGCTTATGAAGTGAAGGATGGTTGTCCAGTTGAAAAAGAACAACTTGTGACAACAGAGACAGAAGAGGCGCTAAGTGATGAGGTTTTAGGAAGACGTCCTAAGGGTCCTGTGTACATTTGGAAGTGTAGTTCTATTTGCAGTGTGCGACAGGTTTCCATCAATTTGCTTTGTGATTTTATACGGACATTTAATAAGAAAAGTTTGAAGCAGAAAATAAAGTTGTTGCAAGATTTAGATCCTTGCAGAGTGAGACAAATGACAGGTTTGCGTGGTCATTCACTGGCTTGTCTTTCCAGGAGAGTATGCCAGAGTGTTTTTCATCATTTCAGGATGCTAGCAGTGCATCATAATAAAGTGAGAAAATTAGTGAGAATGTTGTATTATGCTAAGAGTCCAGCAATTATGCTTAAACAATTATGTGCTGCTCTTTTGCATGGTTCTGAAATAGATGTGAAGAATATTTGTGAAGAAATTGAGTTTTGTTACTTTGGTAGTAGAGATGAGAATGTTCAAATTGACCCAGAAGTAGAGGGTTATGTTGAAGATAATATACAGGTTTCTAGTTCAGATAATTTTCAGAAGGAAATTGCCACGTTTCAGATGAAATCAAGTGAGAGGCCTAATTTTACGTGTGTATGTTGTCGACGCACTTATTATAAGAATCAGACTAAGTTAGTGGATTTATATGCAAAAACTGAAAGGGAAAATAATAGTGAATGGAAGGATTTTGCCACATACTTGATGGTAGAAAATTGTTTTGATTTGGGAGTGGACCAACGTGTGTGTACTTATTGTTGTAATAAATTAAATAAAAACCAGATGCCTGCTAGGGCAGTTCATAATAATCTGGAATTGGTTGAGATTCCTTCAGAATTGAAGGATTTAAATACTTATGAATCTATTTTGATTCAAAGTATCCATCCCTTTCAGGCTATTGTAAGAATGGAGCCAAAGACAGGGAAGTTGCCTCCAACAGATTTACAGAGAGGATTAAAGGGAAGAGTTGTTTATTTGCCTCTAGATTTAAACAAAAACATTAACACAATTGGAGTTGAGAAAGTGGAAGAGGAACCTCTGGTTATCTTGGTTAATGGGGTTCCGACAAAGAATAAGAAAATATGGCAAGATTTAGTGGATGTTAGGAAAGTGAAAAATGCAACTTTGTATTTGAAGAAAAATAATAAGTACTATAAGAATGTATATGTAGCAGAGGAGGAAGTAAGTGATGAAGAGGATAGCGTTTTGTGTGCTGGCCAAATTGAGAAAGTAGAGGTGTCTAATAGTGAAGAAATATATGAACATTATAGTGTTCATCCTTTGCATTCCAAGGAAGTCATGGGGAATGCTATTGAGTTGTTTCAAATGAAACAAGCCACAGGGAGTCCCATTAGTGTTTGGGAGGAAAGTTTGGAAGCTCGGTGTTTCCCACAGCTATTTCCCACAGGTCAAGGAGGAAGATATGATGAGCGACCTCATCAAATTCCTGCGTCTGAATACCGGACTTTACGATTGTATGCAGAAGATCCTAGGTTTCGTCAATGCATTCCCTATTTGTTTCATCTCCTGTTTGAAAGCGATCTGTCAGGACTGTCATATGCAGTGAACCACATTTTAAAAAGTGGTATACAGATGCAAAACATCTCGGCAAGTGATTTTATGCATAAAATCAATGTCCAAGACAGTATTTTGGATTCTCACTTAATTAATCTCATGGCGTGTCAGCGTGGTACTAATGAGTACTGGTACCGTCGTCATGGTGATTTAAAATGTATGCTGAGGAACTTAGGAACTCCGACATGGTTCCTCACTCTGAGCTGTGCCGAGTATGGCTGGGAAGACTTACTTGAATTTCTACGAGAGGCAAATGGAAATATTGAAAACATTGAATTCAAGACACCTGGAGAACTGTGTTCTTTGGATCCAGTGAATGTATGCAGGTACTTCAATCATAGATTTGAAGCTATGATGTCTTTCATCACAAATAAGAAGAATCCACCTCTTGGAGAGGTGTTGGATTTCTTCTGGAGAAAGGAGTACCAAGCAAGAGGTGCCCCTCATATACATATGTTGTTGTGGATCAAGGATGCACCTAAATTTGGAACAGATCCGGATGACTTAGTGATGAATTTCATAGAACAGTATTCTACGTGTACTGTTCCAAATGCAATGGAGAAGAAAAGCCTAAGAGAACAAGTTCTACGTTTCCAAAGCCATCGTTGTGGAAAGTATTGTCGTCGTAAATTCAGAAACAAGGACAAGTTCTACACCAAATGTCGTTTCAACTTTCCACGACCGGTGATTTCTAAAGGAAGAGTGAACAGTTTGATGTCTTCGCTGCGACATAATGTGACGAGGAAATCACCCAAGAATACATACAATTTGAAAAGGAACGAAGAGTCCAAGTACATCAATGACTACAACCCAGTGATTTTGTCCATGTGGAATGCTAACATGGATATACAGTTTGTGGCTGACAACTGTATGGCTGTGGCTCGGTATGTGACATCTTACATCACCAAAAAAGAAAAGACAGAACTGAAGGATATGTGGGAGGACATTTCCCATGAAAAGAGCCTCAGCAAGAAGTTGTACAGTTTCAGTCTGAAGATGTTGTCGCATCGAGAAATCGGAGCTTACGAATGTTCTGATCGATTGTCTTCAGCAAGTCTCTATGCCAAATCCAGGAGTATCGTTTGGGCGAGTCTTGGTCTTGCTGCAACGCGAAATCGAGTTCTAAAACCTGTCCGGGAAATTGAGTATTTGGCAGAAAAGGAACCAAACAGTACCGACATTTTGAAGACCAACATGTTGGATACATATTATCCAAATCGAAGCAGTCACCTTGAGAATGTTTGTCTATATGAGGTTCTCCAAAATTATATATTCAAGAGGAACATCAAAGAAGATATTGAGAAAGGAGTGTATGCTGTAATTGGAAGTGAGGGATGCCTGGTCAAGCAAAGAAAATGCCAATTAGTAAACCATCGAAAATTGAGTGGTGAATCTCCAGAAAAAAAGGAGTTTTTCTATTTAGCACTTTTGCAACTTTTCAAGCCTTGGCGTGCAGAAGAGGAACTGCTTGGAGATTTCCTTTGTTACGAAGACTCTTTCAATGCAGCCAAGGAGTCCATAGAATGTCCTGCTTTTCCTAAATATCAAGAAATGCTAACTTTGGAAATTGAGCAGGAAGCAACGATTGCAGCCGAGATTGCCAGAGACAGTTCTCAGGACAGTCAGAGTTCTGTTTCATTGAGTCAAGATCCACTTGGAGGACCTATTATCGAAAATGAAGCTGCCACTGCTATGAATGAAGTGGAAAGAGCCATGGCACATGCTCAGGAGGATTCAGTTAACTTAGAAGACTTGGAAAAACAACTCAACGTTGAGCAGAGGAAAATATATGATGAAGTTACCAAGGAAATTGAGCACGGATTAAGTCATGAGAAGAAAGAGTGCTCATGTACATCGTTGAAGCCTGTCCGACTGTACGTGAGTGGAGAAGCGGGAACTGGAAAAAGTTTCCTCATTAAAGCAATTTCTTGTTATTTGCAGGAAAGGACTGAGTCATCGCTGTCTTGTGTTGTCACCGCTCCTACTGGACTGGCAGCACATAACATTAAAGGTATTACTTTGCATCGTCTACTGATGCTGCCGGTGGAGCATGACAACAAATTACAATACCACAAGTTATCTGGGGATGCTTGCTGTGAAGTTTCAAGAGTCTTGAGGAAAATGAAACTACTTATCATTGACGAAGTAAGCATGGTTTCCAATGTCATGCTTGCCTTTGTGCATTTGAGAATGCAAGAAGTACTTAAAACTGAATATGATGTGTTATTTGGTGGCAAACACATCATTGTTTTTGGAGATCTTCTGCAGCTGACACCAGTAAAAGGTCAACCTGTGTTCAAAATACTCACGCATGAAGATACCAGGAAGTGCCTAGGGAGCATTGGCAACGTCAATATATGGTTAAACTTCAATTATGCTGAACTGCATGAAAATATGCGTCAGGCAAAGGATGAAGATTACAAGAATATTCTACAAGATATTAGAATTGGAAAAGTGACCGAATATGGGAAAGAAGCTTTAAATGCACGATTACTGTCAAATTTATATCCCAAACAAGAGATTGTGCCTGAGAATATTTTTCAGAAAATTACTGAGAAGAAATCCGGGATATGTTTGATGCCAACTCTTGCAGAATGTGCCATCTTCAACAACAAAATGTTGAATTTAGAAAAGCAAGAGATTGTGAAACTTGAAGCTATCGACAAAATAGAGCACATGGGATCAACAATTATTTTGTCAGACAATTTGAAATCAAAATTGGATTCATTAGAGAAGACTATATCTAAAACAGCGGGTTTTGAAAAGACTTTGAATGTGTGTTTAAATTGCCGAATCATTTTGAGAAGGAATTTACATGTAGAAAGAGGTCTGGTGAATGGATCAATGGGTAATGTTGTTGATTTTGAGAAATACAGAAATAGAGATGGAATAGAATTTTTAAGAATTAAATTTGATGGCATTGAGGAAGTACAGCTAATTGGTTGTTGTTCTGCTAGGTTTTTGCTTGTTAAAGACTTATATGTTCGCCGTAAACAGTTTCCTGTTTGCTTGGCATATGCGGTGACAATCCATAAATCGCAAGGTTTAAGTGTAGACAGTGCATTGGTGAATATTGGCAGTTCTGTGTTCAAGGAGGGTATGGCATATGTGGCATTGTCACGAGTTAGAACTTTATCGGGATTGTACTTGATTGACTGTGATGTCACAAACATTTGTGCGGATCTAGATTGTGTTAAGGAATACAATAGGTTAAGAAGAGAGTATGCGCCACATTTGCCTCAATATCCTTTGTTTGAGAAACGTGTGGTAGGCCGGAAACGTAGAAATATCAGTAATAGTAGGGAGGTTGTTGCAAAAAGACTAAAAGTCAATGAACCGAAAATTGTTAGCAGAAAGAAAGTGGATTCTGTTGAAGATGTTGTCGGTTTTCAATTTGAAAACAGTTCTGGTGTCAACTGCTATGCAAATGTAGTGGTTAATGTTCTCTTTTCACTAGAGAGTTTAAAAGAACAGATTCTGTTGAATTCAGAACAAATTTTATGCTGTTTGTTGAATTCTGTTTTCGAGAAATGTAGCACTGATCGAACAAAAGTAGAAAGTGTGTCTGAAGTTCGTTATCTGTTAGATGAATGTTCAGGTCAAACAGACTTCTCTGAAAATAATCAGCAAGATTGTCAGGAGTTTTTAATGTATATGCTTGATGTATTGCAAGATGAGGGTGTAGATGTAGATCACCTGTTTGGGCTTTCTTATCAATGGCAGCATGACTGCGAGAACTGTATGGTATCAAGTACTACTAGTGTAGACTCAGAAAGATTTATATATTTAACTTTGCCAGACAGTAAATCAGTGTCCTTTAATAAGCTAATAAATGCAGCGGATCACAACATGGAGTGTACCCAATGTAAATGTGATATGATGTCAACATTATTTATACGTAGATATGGCCAGTATGTCATTTTAATGATCCAACGATGTAGGCCTGATGGTTCAAAATTGTCAACTTTAATAAAAAAATTTGTGGCTTCTCAGCTGTCAATATCAGGGAGGACTTTTGTAACTGTAGCAATTATCTATCACGATGGTCTATCAACAACATCAGGACATTATACAGCTTACTTAAAGTCTCGAAACGGCTGGTCATTCTGCAATGATTCCATTGTAACTTTCAAAAAAAAATTGCCGTTTGACCTTAAAAATTCTTATCTGGTGTTTTTAAAACCAAAATTTTAAGTAGAGGGAATGTAAGTCTGCAATGCTGTCTAGATTAAAAATCCAACTATATAAACCTGATGCAAGTAAGTCTGCTTCATAGTAAGCAGTAACAGTGTCATAGGAAAAGGAGAACATGAGTGACAAAGAAGAGTAAGATATTAGTAGTCCAGGATTGTGAAAATAATCTCAAATGTTTTCTTTTTGAAAGTTGCGAAAATAGAAAATGTCGGGATTTGATTGGAAGAATTACAAGACTTGCAAATCGCGGCAACATGATTTGGCCTAGTGGAAACATGTGATAGAATGAGAGAAGTCTTTTTTTCTATGTAACATATTTTTCGTATCGATGGAGGTTTTCTTTCAGAAAGTGGCGGGCTGAAAATATTTATAGCACAACAGAGTGGATGCTGTTTATAGGACATCCTTCGACGTCATTGAAAGTAAGTTAATTTTAAGGAGTTTTGAAATCAGTTTTCTTAGTTTGTATGGGTTTTTTAATCACAGTCATTTTGATTGTGTTTTTTTTCCCCGCTGTTACATGATGAATACCTTCAAGTCACTGATTTAAGTGAAATTTGATACATTCTGAGAACAGCAAAAATAAACCATTTAACATGTATAATTAATGTTATGCTTTTTGAAATTATGATATATATTTAGAAATGTGAGGTAGATATGGAGAAGCTGAGTCTTCTGTAAGTGTCAATTTTAATGCTTACAGTGCTGTACTTCTAGGTACTGTTTTTAAAAAAAAAAAAGAAATAGGCCTCACCTCAAAGAAAGCTCTTGAAAGCACACATCTTATTTGCATCCTAAAACAATCATTTAAAATGTTTGACACAATTTTATGATGGCTTTACATCTTTTTTGCGCTGTTATTGCATCACTATTGTGAGACATAAGCAATGCAAAAGAAGCATCATGTTTCAAAATAGGCCTCATTTCATCAGCATGAAGATACTGTTTTTTTAAAATAAATATCTTTAGGATTGTGTAGGGGTCGTAGAGAAGTAGAGGTTTCTGTAAGTGTCAAAGTTGTTTAAAAACTGTTTCTTCTTGAACCTTTTCCCTTCTTTTTTCTAATTTTTAAATACATGTTTTAATATTTTTGGAAATGTTTGTTCTCTCTTTTACAGATTGAATGTATGAAAAATTTGCTTGAAAAGTTAACATGAATTATAAGGTAAATGTTTTCTACTTTTTTAACCTGCATTCCACTGCTGATGATGTCACTGACTATGTTATGATTGATGTAATAAGTGGGCATGTTTTACTGCAATGGTAGGTCTTGACATCTATTATCTCGTCTGTATTCTTCAACAAGCATAAATTTGATATGCAACCCAGAGCACGGTTCACCTTAAACAAACTTTTAGAGAGGACACACCTTATCGTCACCCTCAATCATTCATTTAATCTATCACATTTAACATCTATTAGTTCTACTGCTTCATTTCTTTAATCTTTACTTTCCTGTGTTTGCTACTTCTCTCCTTCCTTTCTCTATTACTTAATTTTTCTACTCCTTCCAGTATTTTTCTCAGTCCCTCTCTTCTCATACTTCTTCATTATTATTCACTAATTCTGTCTCTATTAATGTTACTGTTTCTGAATGATCTCCAAAAATTTTTAAAACAAGAAAAGTAAGTATAAGGATAGGAAAAGAGATTTATGTTACAAGAAAGACAACTATAGGAAGTAAACAGAAAAAACTGTTACTCGCAATCCACTGCTGATGATCTCACTGACCATGTCAAAAATTATGTAATATATGACATGATCAGAAGTGAATTGCGGGTAACAGTATCTTTTCTTTACTCCCTAAAGCTGTCTTTTTTGTAACATAACTGTCTGTTTCCTTTCCTTATACTTACTATTCCTTTTTTTAAAAAAATTTTTTTTTGGTACGCTCAAAGTTCGCGTACCGGAGTGCGAACTGGGAGCGAACTAATAGAAATAGAGATTGGCAGAGTTCAAAGAATTCTACCAATTTTTTTTAATAATGGGGAGGTAGTTCTGAAAAGAACTGTTTTTTTTTGTTTTTGTTGTTTTAAATTTTTTTATTAGTTTTCTGAACATTTTTTATATTTTTTTGTTTTTTTCTGAACATTTTGTATTTTTTTTTATTTTTTGGGGGGAGGGGGGAAACAAAAATGATTCATCGAAGACGGCTCAACAGGAGCAACAAAAAAAAGAAGAATTTACTTTTTGGGGCGTTTTGGGCACACATGATTGTTGATGGCTCTCATTATAAGGGTAATGCTACTTTCGCGGTAGCAAAGTGTCTGGTTGCACCACACACAGACTTGCTTCACTTCTCCCATGTTGATCTGGATGTTCGGGATCACCTCCCTCGCCTCCGGTCCCGATACCTCCTGAACAACAGATCTTCTTGCCATTTCTGGGGGATTTTGTTGTTGGTCGCGAAGCTGGGCATTACTGTAGTTGTTAGGGTGCCACCGACTCATGTGCCTGTGCATTGTATGATTCCCATAGCTGTACTTTTTGTCTGTGCCCCTTGAAAGACGATAGCCGCAAATACGACAAAATACGTATCTAGCATTAACTTTTTTTTGGTCAGCAGGAAATTTAAAAAATTGCCAGATATAATTTTCTTTCCTGTTATATCTCCTGGGCTCCTCTGGCAAAAACTCTTGATTTTCTTCCTCTTCCTCCTCTTCTTGATTTTCCTCCTCTTCTATAATTAGTGAAGCAGGTGGTCCTTTCTTCCCATGAGGAGGTGGAGGAGGTGGTGGGGGCACACTGGCAGAAGCAACCATTGAAGCCATTGCTGAAGAATCAAAAAGGGTCTTTCTCTCACCAAGATGAAAGTCAGAGTGAGGAAAGAAGGAGGGGTTTTCATCATTTGGGAGAAGGAAAAATTCTAAACCAATGAAAAGTGTTAATTTTATATCACATGACCAAGTATTACATCATTAGGAAACCAAAAGTGAAATGAACCAATGAAAAGTGTTATTTTCGAGTCACATGACCTGCTGTGTTTACGTTTCGCGCTTTGCTCCGCTTTCCGGTCCACTTCCGGGTCCGCTAACTTGGCGCGTCCAATGACGTATTACGCGATAACGCAAAACGTCATGCAAACGTAACAGTTACGCTAAAGGAACGTTTACTGGTTCGCGTACTAAGCCGCGGCTTTAAATTGAGCAAACGGGAAGCTGACCGGTTCGCGGACTGGGAGCGAAACAAAAAAAAATGTTTTAAAAAAATTGTCTAAAGAACATGAAAAATATATTTCAAGATTTAAAGAAGAATATATTTTACAGCTACAGATATTAGCTTTTAAAAAACCATTGAAATTCAATGAAAAAACCATAGGTTATAGTCCATATATAGTTAGGAATTTGCATTTACAAAACCTTGAAAATTCACTGAAAAAACCATTGGTTATAGACCATATATAGTTAGGGATTAGCATTTACAAAACCTTAATTTACTCGCACAAAACCATAGAAATTCCATATATAGTTAGAAGCGCTAACTATATATCGTGCACACGCAATCCACTGCTGATGATGTCACATATTACATCATTCATGACATGGTCAGTGACATCACTGATGACATCACTGATCACATCTCAAATGACATCACTGATGACATCACTGATGACAACATCCAGTGACTGTATGTTTCTGTAAAGTTAAAATATGTCTTACATATTGAAGAATGAGTGGATGTATAAGTGTCTGGATGAAGGATTTAGTAGGTGCATGACAGACTGTATGAGTGAGTGATTAAATGTGTCTCACTGAGTGCATGGGTTAGTGACTAAACTGTCTTAATTTGTGCATCATTATGTCTGTTGTTCTGTAAACTGTTGCATGTGTTGATAAGTAGCTATATGGGTAACTATATGGGTTATTGATTGGTTGCCCAAGTATTTGTATGGGAGAGTGAGTGTGTGTGTGTGGGTGGCTGGGAGGTGTGTGACTCAGTGCATAGATGTGTGAACAGTTTATTCACTAGATGTATGGTTTCAAAAGTGCATGTGGAAACAGCTGTATGGGCGGTTGACTGTGTGCATGAGTGTATTAGTGAGTGAATGGATATCTCAGTGCTACATGTCAAAGTAAGTACATATGTAAAACACAGTACATGTGAGAGTTGACATATATAAATAACTGTGCATAAGAGCCAGTGAATGTGTGAGTGGCTGTATGGATCATTGTGAACTTGTATCAGGGATTGTATAAGAGAGTAAATATGTGTTAGTATATGTTTGAATAAGTAAAGTTTGTATAACTGTATAGTTGAGGAAATGGAGGTGTGATTGATTCTTTGCATGACTGACTAGGTGTGTGAGTAACTCCATGGATGAGTGACAGTCTGTGAGTGTCTGTTTACACTGATTGTATCTAAGGTTATATTAGAGTCTGAAGAGGTTCATCGTATTATCACATGAATGATATCATCAGTGATGTGATCAGTAATGTCAAATGAGATGTCATCAGTGATGTCATTTGAGATGTCATCAGTGATGTCATCAGTGATGTCATTTGAGATGTGATCAGTGATGTCATCAGTGATGTCACTGACCATGTCATGAATGATGTAATATGTGACATCATCAGCAGTGGATTGCGTGTGCGCGATATATAGTTAGCGCTTCTAACTATATATGGAATTTCTATGGTTTTGTGCGAGTAAATTAAGGTTTTGTAAATGCTAATCCCTAACTATATATGGTCTATAACCAATGGTTTTTTCAGTGAATATATATATATATATATATATATATAGATATATATATATATATATTACCTACTGGCAGTCGCCAGTAGGTAGTTATAGTTAGGATTTTTTTCAATGTTAAATCTCAAAATTCTATTTGGAATAACTTTGGCGCCGGTTGACAGATCTGACTGAAAATTTCCTCAACATGGCCTCGCGGCATTCTGGTCCTTCCCTGAAAGTTTGGGGGGGGATTCGTCGAGCGGGGGCCGAGATAAAAAGGGAGTCCCAAAACGCGTTTTCCCCATGTTAATTTCCATAGGGCGGTCGATTTCACTTTTAGCCCGAACGGCTGAAATGATTTCCATCAAACTTGGCAAAATTGTAGGGACTGGTAGCCCGATGTGCCTTTGCTATGTCTCAAGATATGTGCTCCAGTGGATTTTGAGTAATTTAGGTTAAAAAAATATATATATCTATAGGCGCGCTCCGGTGCGCGCACCGGGGCGCGTACCTGGCGCGACACGCGACTTGCGCGCGGAAAGCTGATTGGCTCTCGGGTGTCTGTAAACATTCGAAACAGTCCGGAGCGGCCGCCATCTTGTGTCTCGGTAAAATCGAGACACAAGAGGTGACATAAAAAAAGGGAGAAATGACTATAAGGGGGCAGGGTAGACCCCCTCCTGACTCCCTAGGTTTGATGTGGGGGCTAAAATAGGGTCCCGCGGGGCCATTTAAAAAAAAAAAAATAATTCGATTTGCGCGGGGGGAGCGCCCGGTACGCGCACCGGGAAGCGCACCGGGGAGCGAAGCACGGTGAAAATCCAGGGCCTTATTTATGAAGGCCTTGCCACAGTTTTGCGCCGCCTGTGCGTCACTTTTTGTGACGCACCAGCAGTGTAAAAAAATGCGCCTCGTTGCGCTATATTTAAAAAGTGACGCATCTAGGTAGATGGGTCACTTTTTAAAACCCTGCGCCATATTATACCTACATCAGGTATAATGTATACAGAGGGGGCGTTCCCCCGCAAAAAGCTTTGTAATAGTGATGCAGTGAAATCTCATAGATTTCACTGCGTCACTTTTTGGATGCTGTTGCGTCAAAATCTTGCGCCTGCCTCACAGCAGGCGTAAGACTGACGCAAGACCTTTCTCATGGGGCTTTCCCCATGTGAAAGGACGCATTACTGGAGTTGCGTCACTTTTGTAAGCCACAAAGTGATGCATCTACCTAGATGCGCCACTTTGTAAATATGAATAAATAAGGTGCATTTTTTACTGGACTGATGCGTCACAAAAAGTGACGCTCTGGTGGTGTTAAGGTGACGCATGGCTTCATAAATGAGGCCTTCAGCCTTCAACTCCAGCAATGTATCTTTTCTTACCCTTCCACACCCCCGTTCCTTTACAACATTTTCTTTGAATATCAACATTCCCTATATTCACTCTTCTTCTACTTACTTTTCTTCCCAACATTCACCTTCTTTCAGTCCCTCTACTTCACTTCCTTTCTCCTCTCATACCTTTCTGTTCTTTCTTACTCATTTTCCTTTCCATTATCAATGCACTCCATTTCACTTACTGTTTTTCATTTTTTAAAGAATATAGCTCTTTGATGAGAATTGGAGGTAGTTCTGAAAATAACTTTTTGTTTTCTTCTTTTTTCAAAACAGGAACAAAAACAGGGAATGGAAACTGCTCAACAGGAGCAAAAAGAACAAAAAAAATTAGGGGTGGAAAGGGCAGCGATGGTTTTCCAATGCTCGAACCATGAGCTGTACACTTTGTTCCCCAAAGGTAAGGAGTTGTTTGCAGTATCTGCATCTGAGGACACCATGGTTAAAAGCAGGTTGGATATTTGGCACGAGCTCCTGTGATTGTCCTCTCCCAGAAGTAGTTGCTCCTCCGGTGGATGTAGAGGCCCCATCACTGGGAACCTCTTGTGCCAGAGCCCTGACACTTTCCCGGGCAAAATTCTGGGGGTGCTTCCTCTCCACATGCCGGATCATCGTGAAGTTTCCAAATGAGTATTTTTTTAAGGGGTTACCCCGTGACAGGACTTCTTTGCAGATCCTGCACTCCACTTTTGGAGCATTCACCTTTTTTTGGTTAGGTGGTATTTAAAAAAATTTCCAAATAAAATGTTCCATCACCTTTCGATGAGGAGGCTCTTCATTGATGAATTCAGGTTCTTCATCACTGCTGGATTCTCTGGCAGCCATGGTAAACCAAGAAAGATCCAGGAGCAAAAAACAGGTCTTTCAGTCACAAAAGTGAAAGAAGAAGTGAAGGAAATGGGTGGGGATTTCATTCTTTGTTAAAAAAAATGTATGCAACCAATAAAAAGTGTTATTTTAAGGTCACATGACTTGGCGCGCTGACGCTGCACGCACCGGAGCGCTTCCGGGGCGCATACGTGGCGCGAACGTAGGTGCTTCCGGGGTGCATACGCGATGCAAACGTAGGCGCTTCCGGGGCACATACGCGGCGCGAACGTAGGCGCTTCCGGGGGCGCTTACGTTGCGCGCCGAAGTGACGTCATCATAGTTTTATTGAACTGCAAAATCATTTTCATTTCCTTATAAAAAAAACTGCTTTTATTTGTATGGTACGAAATGTTTTGCATTTTTATAAACTTTTCATTCATATTTTTTTCACGAACGAAAGTAGCGCTCTGGGTGCGCTTTCTGGAGAGCTTACTGGAGCGCGCACCCAGAGCGCCCCAAGAAAAAATGATAAAAAAAAAAAAACTTAAAAATTAATACTTACACAAAACAGCAAATTGTAAAACAACATAGGTTAGAAACTCGATATAGAAAGGAATTAGCATTTAAAAAACCTATGAAATTCACTGAAAAAACCATCGGTTTCACACCAGTTATAGTTAGGAATTAGCATTTAAAAAACCTATTAAATTCACTGAAAAAACCATAGGTTTCACACCAGTTATAGTTAGCTGGGAATTTTACTGACATAAAACCATTGAAATTCCCACGTTATAGTTAGTTGGACTCACTATAACTTGCACGCCAGCAATGCACTGCTGATGACGTCACATATTACATCACTCATGACATGGTCAGTGACATCACTCATGACATCACTGATGACACCATCCTTGTGACAGAGTGGGAGACCTCCTTTCAGTGTAATGTAAGCCTTGAAACACATATTCAAAAATAGTATTTAACATTTTCAAAAAAATGGAGATACCCATACCAGTTACAACAAACAATTCAGTAATTCCACCATCTATATTCACATCCACTCATTCACCAACAGTTTTATATAGTCACTCATAAATATACTCACTCATTATATGTAGTGATACACCTATACATCCTGTTACACTTCGACAGTCATCCAAAAGTTACTCACACACATATTCACACATGCAAAAAAACTATTGAACATCCATTTATTTGCATATACAGCAATACACACACTACCACTTTACTTCTAAGAATACTTACACATACTTACTCTCTTAAACAATCACCTATAGAAACACATACTTATTTAAACAGGAACTCTTATAATCTCTCACTCTCACATATACTCACTTTTATAAATCAATACTCACATACACTGGATTAAAACATATGTCGTTACTGAAAAAGACAATAGTGAGACAGTCATTTACTCACTAACATACACATATACACACTCATCCATCCATACAGTCCTGTACATATGCTGTCTTCAAAACACATACAAACAGTGAGTCAGTCACCAACCCATACAGCCACTTATACACAAAGTGAAACACTGATACATACATTTCAATATTTAAAAGTTACTTGCTAATATATGTATTCACTAAGATACACTTAATAAGGCAGTTAACCAATCAATTCTTTTAAAAACAAACATCCATTTACACACTTATTTAACCATTTATTCTTCCATCGTACTTTACAAATACATATACAAAACATATTTATTTTTCAGAAAGACACACATTCACTGGATGGTGTCATCAGTGATGTCATGAGTGATGTCACTGACCATGTCATGAGTGATGTAATATGTGACGTCATCAGCAGTGCATTGCAGGCGCGCAAGTTATAGTGAGTCCAACTAACTATAACGTGGGAATTTCAATGGTTTTATGTCAGTAAAATTTCCAGCTAACTATAACTGGTGTGAAACCTATGGCTTTTTCAGTGAATATATATATATATATATATATATATATATATATATATATATATATATTACCTACTGGCGGTCGCCAGTAGGTAGTTATAGTTAGGATTGTTTTCCATAGGAAATCCTCAACATTCTATTTGGAATAACTTTGGCCCTGGTCGAAGAATCTTAGCGAATTTCTCAAAGAAGATGGCTCGGTCCGCTGCGCTCCTTCCCTGAAAGTTTGGGGGGGATTGGTCAAGTGGGGGCTGAGATATAAGGGGGGTCCCAAAACATGTTTTCTCCATGTTATTTTCCATAGGACCTTTAGACTCGGCTGCAGGTCGAACGGCTGAATGGATTTATAAGAAACTTGCCAAAACTGTAGAGTCCGGTTCGCAGATTATGCTTTTTTTGGAATGGTGTAAATCCGTTCAGTAGTTGTTGAGAAAATTAAAGTTAAAGTCAATTATATATCTATAGGCGCGCACGCGTGCACGCACTCAAGCGGCTGCGCATGAGCGGAATTTTTTTTGCTGCGTGACGTCTGTTAACGTTCGATTCGAAGGAAATCAGGAAGTTTTGTTCGCCATTTTGTCACTGCGAGTAAATATATTGTTCATTTCAAAGCGTTGAAACATGGAAAGGGGAGAAGGTAGAGATTGTTTTGCTGCGTAGCTTTTCTCGGGGTGTGCAGTAAGGCCCTTAAACGCAAAAAGATATAATTTTTTCCGAAAAAAAATACGGGGTGCGCGCACCCGGTCACGCACACCTATTTACAAGAGTGTGAAAATGGAGATAAATAAGATGTTTGAGTGCTTAGATATAAGGTGGCTCTGAAAAGAGCCATTGTGTTAATTGAGTGTTTTCTGCACTTATAAGTAAGTACCGATGCAGAGCCTGATGTTGCAGAGGAAGATTCTGTTTCCCTCATTCGTGAAATGAACACCGTCTCTCCTATAGACATCTTGCATGTGGTATCGCAAGTTGTTGTGGTAAATAGAACCCATGCTATAATCTCTGAGGAACGCAGAAACAGATTTATTTACATGTCTCCTTGCTTTCTCAAATTGTGCACAATGTTGATTGGACCAATTCCATTTCTGTCTTTGGCATATATTGGAATATACCAAGGCAGATCGAGGAAAAAGTGTCATCAATTGTCGAAAGGTGTCTTTTAGAAGCATTTCCAGACCTACCCCAGTGATTGTGCCTAGATCGTTCCCACCACAGTGCACAATTATAAGGTCTGGTTCTGGGAGATGCATAAAAGTTTTCACCAATGGAATCAATTGGTGACATTTCAATCCTCTTTTGGCAATCCATGTTATGTGTACATTTGGTAAGCCGAGGTTGCAAATTCGTCTGCTTCCTGCATATTGTTCACTCCAGTGAATATAACTGTGTCCTATTAGCCAGACCTTCATTTTCAAGGGATTTGTAGTCGTCCTCCGATCGGTTCTGGAAGTGGAATGGTAGTTAGAAGTTGAAATTCTAAATAAAGAAAAAGGAAGAGGCTGGGTGTGGTTAAAAAAATAAAAATGATTGGTTGATTGTAATAAGTGGAGATTGAACAGTACGTTGCATGTTAATGTTTATGTTAAACGAAAAGTACTATTGGGTGTGAAAGACATGTAACAGAGCTGTGGATTGGCAGGTGTTTCTGGAGGGAAAATAGTCTTCTTAGTTTGTTGTAGAACGTTGAGACATGAACTTTTGACCTGTGCCTTCAGCAAGGTGCAGAATGAGGTGTAACCATGGAAACAGCCGGAGATGGCAGTTGGTGATGGGTTCACTCTTTGGTGCCTCTGCATCTGACTCTGTTCTGTGGTGGCAGGCGGAGAACTGTTTGTTATTGTGGAGATGAAAGGGTGATAAGGAAAGAAATACGACATAGCGTTTGGCCTGTAGAAGCGTGGGAGCAGTGATTAAGTCTGAATGAAGCGGAACTGTGGCGGTGCTTGGTAACAGTAAAAATTTTTTTTAACAGTGGTATAACTGTCTGTACGGTGCGCGACCTACTAAGAAAGAGTTCACGGGCCGTAATTGGCTTGCAGGTTCTAGTATCAGTAAGTGAGGTCGAGAAAAGAAAACATTCAGGGCTTTATTTATGAACGCCTTGCGCCACCGGTGCGTCACTTTTTCCCATTTTAAAAAATGAGGCACCGGCGACGGAAGGTCTTCATAAATAAGGTCCTCAGTGTCTACAGTTAAGGTTATGTGGAACCCATGAATAGTTTTTCAATATGAAATCATTTCAGTTGAGATTATGGATTAAAAGAGAAACCGTGAATATTTGAAATGTTTATTTAGAAATGTACTGTTTTAAAGGCAAATCATTATGTAATATGAGTACAGAAATTGCAAAAAACACAGTAATTGGTATTGTCAGTAGTACATGGAATACAAACGCTATAGTTGAAGAAAAATGAATATAGTTGGAAAAAAACATTGTACACTCTTATAAGGAAGTATATTATATTTTAATAAATGGAAGAAGGTCTCTGGCCTTTCAGTTTAGGAACGATATATGAAAATGCAAGTGGTTATACATCATTACTTTATCAATCAGCTGTCTACATGCGAAGAACTATCAAGTTTGTGTTATGTTATTGTGTACAGGGAAAAAAAGGCGCCAAAAGCGACAAAATGGCAAAAGGTGCATGTATGTAATCTGTTGGATGGTGCGCAAATCAGTATTGAGGAGAACTACTGTATTGAGATATCTTTTGAAGGTTGCAGTATTGCATTTGAAATACAGCACAAGTAACAATGGAAATATTGTTGAAAGAACATATTTTTCTGTAAAGTATTTTAAATAATAATTTTATAGAAAATTAAAGGAGCAGAGGCGTGTGAGGCGGAAATAAGCAGTTGAGATGCGAAATGGCGTTTACAGTTATAAAAAACTCGTTTAAAATGTACACATTAATTAGGGTACATGTAGCATATAGTAGCGAGTTTTGCATCGAGTACGTTTGAAATAACCTTAGATAAGATATGCAATAGAATTGTTGAGATTAGACTGTAAAAAAATAAAGTTGAAAATCGAGTAGCTGAAGAAACAAATGTAGTCCACATAAAAGACCAAAATTTAAACAACACGAAATCATAATGTCCACTGTTAGTAAAGCCAATAGGTCTGTTCTTCAAAAGAAAATATGGAAAAGAACGTGAAGAATATAGGGAAGCAAAAGGAAATGAGGACGTCAATGGCTTGTATAAGAGTTATTGAAGCATTGTTTAGGCAAAATAGGTAGCTTCTGCTTGTAACAGGAAATCACTTTTATCATTTGAAAGTATGTCAGCTATCCAATGGAAAAGAGTAAAGCAGTACTCATGATCTGTTAAAATCGGAGCCTCTTTTATTAACAGAGGGCAGCTCGGTGGGTTTTCGATGTAGTTCTCTGTTAGGAAAGAGTTAACCGTCCATTGTGTAGGCAAAGTATGCAGCAAGTGCTTCTAACAGGAAATCACTGTTATCATCTGAAAACATGTCAGCCATCCAATTGAGAAGATGAAAGGAGCATTCATGATCTGTCATTATTGGAGCGTCTTTTACCATCATAGGGCAGCTCGGTGGGTTTTTGATGTAGCTCTCCGTTAGGAAATCTTGCGCCGCTGCGAATATATTCCAATGACCCAGAACTCCTTGCTGCAAAGGCCATAAACCCTCCGTTGTAACAAAGCTGTTCATGATCAAGTAACGGATTCATGAGGTGATTGTAATTCGGTTCAGGAGGTACCAAATTGCAGAGACATAAATCCAGGGCCCACGTGAAATCACAGCTCAGGCAATGAAATACAGGCTGCACACAGAAGAAATACGAATATCGAAATGATAATCGATATGAAGTATTCAAAGTTGAGAGTGGTAAGGTGCCGTAGTACAGAAGCATTCTCTGTCGAAATAGTTCTAAGTGGTCCGGCTCGTATATATATATATATATATATATATATATATATATATATATATTACCTACTGGCGGTCGCCAGTAGGTATATATAGTTAGGATTTTTTCTCTATGGGATTTTTGAAAATTCTATGTCTAATAACTTTGGCGTTTGTGGACGGAATTGGCTGAAATTTTCAGGAAAATGGAACATTTTAATTATGAGCAGCCCCTGACAATTTGGGGGGGTTTCATCAAGGGGGGGCCGAGAAAAAAGGGGGGTCCCAAAACGCGTTTTTCCCATGTTAATTTCCATAGGGCGGTTGGCCTCACTTTTAGCTCGAACGGCTGAATGGATTTGCACGAAACTTGGCAAAATTGTAGGGACTGTTAGCCTGATGTGCCTTTGCTAGGTCTCAATATATGTGCTCCAGTGGATTTTGAGGAATTTAGGTTCAAAAAAAGATATATATCTGGGCGGAGCCTAACCACACATCTGATCTGATTGGCTGTCAGCACTTCATCCAAGAAGTGTTGGCAGCCATCTTGGGACCAATATACATGATAGCACCTCATTAAAAAGCATTGTAGTTAATAGAGGGTTTTAGGACTTTAGTTACATTATAAATCATTTGTTGATGGTACCATACTCGTTTTAGGAATTGTGGTGGGTTCTAAGGTGATTTTACCATGTGAAAAAACCTTCTGCTGTGATATCATGAATATTGTTTGAAAGAAAACTAATATCTCATGATTTTCCCACAGTGGTTTGGAAGGGGATCTATAAGCTAAACTGAAAGCATATTTTCTGTAAATTCACATTATTTTTCTCAGTCATGTGAAAATGAAGTCTGGCCTTCTCAGTAAAACATGTACATCCAACAAGGACAGAGACTGTCAGTTGATTCCTTTGTGTTCTACTGCAGCCTCCTAGAGTGTTCTAAAGAACAACTAGAGCGCTAACAGTCCTACTTATTACAAAGGTATGGCACACCTGAAGCCATCTTGATTGGAATAAAGTGGTAACTCTTAAAACATTTAATTTAAAAAGAAACAACATGAGGGGGTATATTTTGCCATAGAAAGTATGATTAGTGCTGCAGAATGAAAAATTAGGGCACATTTTGAGTGACTTCTCAAATCCTTTTCTATTTCATTAAAACATTCTGACATGCAGTCTCCCAAAATGGCCACCAGAGACAAAAGAGCCCAAATGTAGCCCAAATATCACCCAGATGTAGCCCAAGTATAGCCCAATGACAGAATGTCCCAGAGTGTTCTAAAGAACAACTAGAGCGCTAACAGTCCTACTTATTACAAAGGTATGGCACACCTGAAGCCATCTTGATTGGAATAAAGTGGTAACTCTTAAAACATTTAATTTAAAAAGAAACAACATGAGGGGGTATATTTTGCCATAGAAAGTATGATTAGTGCTGCAGAATGAAAAATTAGGGCACATTTCGAGTGACTTCTCAAATCCTTTTCTATTTCATTAAAACATTCTGACATGCAGTCTCCCAAAATGGCCACCAGAGACAAAAGAGCCCAAATGTAGCCCAAATATCACCCAGATGTAGCCCAAGTATAGCCCAATGACAGAATGTCCCAGAGTGTTCTAAAGAACAACTAGAGCGCTAACAGTCCTACTTATTACAAAGGTATAGCACACCTGGAGCCATTGTGATGGGAATAAAGTGGTAACTCTTAAAACATTTAATTTAAAAAGGAACAAAATGAGGGGGTATATTATGCAATAGAAGGTATTATTAGTGCTGCAGAAAGAAAAATTAGGGCACATTTTGAGTGACTTTTCAAATCCTCTTCTATTTCATTAAAAAATTCTGACATGCAGTCTCCCAAAATGGCCACCAGAGACAAAAGAGCCCAAATGTAGCCCAAATATCACCCAGATGTAGCCCAAGTATAGCCCAATGACAGAATGTCCCAGAGTGTTCTAAAGAACAACTAGAGCGCTAACAGTCCTACTTATTACAAAGGTATGGCACACCTGAAGCCATCTTGATTGGAATAAAGTGGTAACTCTTAAAACATTTAATTTAAAAAGGAACAAAATGAGGGGGTATATTTTGCCATATGAATTATGATTAGTGCTGCAGAAAGAAAAATTAGGGCACAGTTTGAGTGACTTCTCAAACCCTCTTCAATTTCATTAAAAAATTCTGACATACAGTCTCCCAAGATGGCCACCAGAGACAAAAGAGCCTAAATGTAGCCCAAATATCACCCAGATGTACCCCAAGTATAGCCCAATGACAGAATGTCCCAGAGTGTTCTAAAGAACAACTAGAGCGCTAACAGTCTTACTTATGACAAAAGTATGGCACACCAGAAGCCATCTTGATTGGAATGAAGTGGTAAGTCTGAAAACACTTAATTTAAAAAGGAACAACATGAGGGGGTTAATTTTGCCATAGAAAGTATGATTAGTGCTTCAGAAAGAAAAATTAGGGATCATTTTGAGTGACTTCTCAAATCCTCTTCTATTTCATTAAAAAAATTCTGACATGCAGACTGAAACATGCACTTTGAATACCAGCAGCAGACGTCCCTGGTGAGCAGTAGCTTTACTACAGTGATCTAATGTCCAACTAGAGTGCTAACATTCAGAATTTATGGCAAATGTGTGACACATCTGAATGCCTTCTTGATGGAACCAAAGTAAACAAGCATTGAAAATGCAATAGATCTCGCCCTCGTTTAAGTTAAAGCCATTCTGTTTGTAATGAGGTGGCTTTTTAGCTTTGCTTTTATTAGTGTTTTTTCAACTTTCATGTAAATAACATGCATCTGTATGCATATAAGTATATGTATGCATGCATTTATGTTTGTATTTATATAGATATACAGATGATATATGTTTATATGTAAATGTAAATGTATAGGCATTTATATAGCGCACTACTTACCCGGAGGGTCCCAAGGCGCTTCGACCGCTGCGAAACCCTTCCTGGCTTCCCTGAGAGATGGTCCCTTAATGGGTATCTCCAGGGTGAGACCAGGCATCCCCGGCGGTCTGGTGGGGCCGTTAGTGAAGATGAGGCAAGCTAATGCCCAGAGTTGCCAAGTGTGATCGCTGATCAGAGTGGGCACCGAGGCGAGAGAATTATCGAGTCTGCTGACCCTGGTCCAGAAACCTGCCGCGTCGGGAATCGAACCCTGGTCCCGGGCCGTCCTCTGCTCTCGGGTCTGCCGCCTCTAACCAGTGAGCCACACTACTTCACTTATATATATATATGTATGTATATATATATATATTCACTGAAAAAACCATAGGTTATAGACCATATATAGTTAGGAATTAGCATTTACAAAACCTTGAAAATTCACTGAAAAAACCATAGGTTATAGACCATATATAGTTAGGAATTAGCATTTACAAAACCTTGAAAATTCACTGAAAAAACCATAGGTTATAGACCATATATAGTTAGGAATTCGCATATACAAAACCTTATTTTACTCACACAAAACCATTGAAATTCCATATATAGTTAGTTGCACTAACTATATATCGCGCACCCGCAATCCACTGCTGATGATGTCTCATATTACATCATTCATGACATGGTCAGTGACATCACTGATGACATCACTGATGACATCTCAAATGACATCACTGATGACATCACTGATGACAACATCCAGTGACTGTATGTTTCTGTAAAGTTAAAATATGTCTTACATATTGAAGAATGAGTGGATGTATAAGTGTCTGGATGAAGGATTTAGTAGGTGCATGACTGACTGTATGAGTGAGTGATTAAATGTGTCTCACTGAGTGCATGGGTTAGTGACTAAACTGTCTTAATTCGTGCATCATTATGTCTGTTGTTCTGTAAACTGTTGCATGTGTTGATAAGTAGCTATATGAGTAACTATATGGGTTATTGATTGGTTGCCCAAGTATTTGTATGGGAGACTGAGTGTGTGTGTGGATGGCTGGGAGGTGTATGACTCTGTGCATAGATGTGTGAGCAGTTGATTCACTAGATGTATGGTTTCAAAAGTGCATGTGGAAACAGCTGTATGGGCGGTTGACTGTGTGCATGAGTGTATTGGTGAGTGAATGGATATCTCAGTGCTACATGTCAAAGTAAGTACATATGTAAAACACAGTACATGTGAGAGTTGACATATATAAATAACTGTGCATAAGAGCCAGTGAATGTGTGAGTGGCTGTATGGATCATTGTGAACTTGTATCAGGGATTGTATAAGAGAGTAAATATGTGTTAGTATATGTTTGAATAAGTAAAGTTTGTATAACTGTATAGTTGAGGAAATGGAGGTGTGATTGATTCTTTGCATGACTGACTAGGTGTGTGAGTAACTCCATGGATGAGTGACAGTCTGTGAGTGTCTGTTTACACTGATTGTATCTAAGGTTATATTAGAGTCTGAAGAGGTTCATCGTATTATCACATGAATGATATCATCAGTGATGTGATCAGTAATGTCAAATGAGATGTCATCAGTGATGTCATCAGTGATGTCATTTGAGATGTCATCAGTGATGTCATTTGAGATGTCATCAGTGATGTCATCAGTGATGTCACTGACCATGTCATGAATGATGTAATATGAATGAATGAAATGGCATTCGTAATGCGCAACTATGCCCAATGGGCGTCAAGGCGCCTAAATCAAATAACTAGCTGTCAGCAGTCAGAAACAGAGCTTACTGGTATGCTTTAATAAAAAGCCTATGTGACATCATCAGCAGTGGATTGCGGGTGCGCGATATATAGTTAGTGCAACTAACTATATATGGAATTTCAATGGTTTTGTGTGAGTAAAATAAGGTTTTGTAAATGCGAATTCCTAACTATATATGGTCTATAACCTATGGTTTTTTCAGTGAATATATATATATATATATATATATATATATATATATATATTACCTACTGGCGGTCGCCAGTAGGTAGTTATAGTTAGGATTGTTTTCCATAGGAAATCCTCAACATTCTATTTGGAATAACTTTGGCCCTGGTGGATGAGTCTTTGCGAATTTCTTAAAGAAGATGGCTAGGTCCGCTGCGCTCCTTCCCTGAAAGTTTGGGGGGGATTGGTCAAGTGGGGGCTGAGATATAAGGGGGGTCCCAAAACGTGTTTTCTCCATGTTATTTTCCATAGGACCTTTAGACTCGGCTACAGTTCGAACGGGTGAATGAATTTATAAGAAATTTGCCAAAACTGTAGAGTCTTGTTCGCAGATTACGCTTTTTCTGGAATGGTGTAAATCCGTTCAGTAGTTGTTGAGAAAATTAAAGTTAAAGCCAATTATATATCTATAGGCGCGCACGCGTGCGCGCACTCAAGCGGCTGCGCGTGAGCGGAATTTTTTTTTGCTGCGTGACGTCTGTTAACGTTCGATTCGAAGGAAATCAGGAAGTTTTGTCCGCCATTTTGTCACTGCGAGTAAATATATTGTTCATTTCAAAGCGTTGAAACATGGAAAGGGGAGAAGGTAGAGATTTTCTTGCTGCGTAGCTTTTCTCGGGGTGTGCAGTAAGGCCCTTAAACGCAAAAAGATATAATTTTTCCCCGAAAAAAAAATACGGGGTGCGCGCACCCGGTCGCGCACACCTATTTACAAGAGTGTGAAAATGGAGGTAAATCAGAAGTTTGAGTGCTTAGATATAAGGTGGCTCTGAAAAGAGCCCTTGTGTTAATTGAGTGTTTTCTGCATTTATAAGTACGTACCGATGCAGAGTCTGATGTTGCAGAGGAAGATTCTGTTTCCCTCATTCGTGAAATGAACACCGTCTCTCCTATAGACGTCTTGCATGTGGTATCGCAAGTTGTTGTGGTAAATAGAACCTATGCTATAATCTCTGAGGAACGCAGAAACAGATTTATTTACATGTCTCCTTGCTTTCTCAAATTGTGCACAATGGTGATTGGACCAATTCCATTTCTGTCTTTGGCATATATTGGAATATACCAAGGCAGATCGAGGAAAAAGTGTCATCAATTGTCGAAAGGTGTCTTTTAGAAGCATTTCCAGACCTACCCCAGTGATTGTGCCTAGATCGTTCCCACCACAGTGCACAATTATAAGGTCTGGTTCTGGGAGATGCATAAAAGTTTTCACCAATGGAATCAATTGGTGACATTTCAATCCTCTTTTGGAAATCCATGTTATGTGTACATTTGGTAAGCTGAGGTTGCAAATTCGTCTGCTTACTGCATATTTTTCACTCCAGTGAATATAACTGTGTACTATTAGCCAGACCTTCATTTTCAAGGGATTTGTAGTTGTCCTCCGATCGGTTCTGGAAGTGGAATGGTAGTTAGAAGTTGAAATTCTAAATAAAGAAAAAGGAAGAGGCTGGGTGTGGTTTAACAAATAAAAATGATTGGTTGATTGTAACAAGTGGAGATTGAACAGGTTAATGTTTATGTTAAACGAAAAGTACTATTGGGTGTGAAAAAACAAGACATGTAACAGAGTTGTGGATTGGAAGGTGTTTCTGGAGGGAAAACAGTGTTCTTAGTTTGCTGTAGAACGTTGAGACATGAACTTTTGACCTCTGCCTTCAGCAAGGTGCAGAATGAGGTGTAACCATGGAAACAGCCGGAGATGGCAGTTGGTGATGGGTTCACTCTTTGGTGCCTCTGCATCTGAGTCTGTTCTCTGGTGGCTGGCGGACAACTGTTTGTTATTGTGGAGATGAAAGGGTGATAAGGAGAGAAATACGACATAGCGTCTGGCCTGTAGAAGCGTGGGAGCAGTGATTAACTCTGAGTAAAGCGGAACTGTGTCGGTGCTTAGTAACAGTAAAAAAAAAATGTTAACAGTGGTATAACTGTCTTTACGGTGCGCGACCTACTAAGAAAGAGTTCACGGGCCGTATTTGGCTTGCAGGTTCTAGTATCAGTAAGTGAGGTCGAGAAAAGAAAACATTCAGGACTTTATTTATGAAGGCCTTGCGCCACCGGTGCATTACTTTTTCCCATTTTAAAAAATGAGGCACTGGCGGCGGAAGGTCTTCATAAATAAGGTCCTCAGTGTCTACAGTTAAGGTTATGTGGAACCCATGAATAGTTTTTCAATATGAAATCATTTCAGTTGAGATTATGGATTAAAAGAGAAACCGTGAATATTTGAAATGTTTATTTAGAAATGTACTATTTTAAAGGCAAATCATTATGTAATATGAGTACAGAAATTGCAAAAAACACAGTAATTGGTATTGTCAGTAGTACATGGAATACAAACGCTATAGTTGAAGAAAAATGAATATAGTTGGAAAAAAACATTGTACACTCTTATAAGGAAGTATATTATATTTTAATAAATGGAACAAGGTGTCTGGCCTTTCAGTTTAGGAACGATATATGAAAATGCAAGTGGTTATACATCATTACTTTATGAATCAGCTGTCTAACAACACAAAATCATAATGTCCACTGTTAGTAAAGCAAATAGGTCTGTTCTTCAAAAGAAAATATGGAAAATAACGTGAAGAATATAGAAAACCAAAAGGAAATGAGGACGTCAATGGCTTGTTTGAGAGTTATTGAAGCATTGTTTAGGCAAAATAGGTAGCTTCTGCTTGTAACAGGAAATCAGTTTTATCATTTGAAAGTATGTCAGCTATCCAATGGAAAAGAGTAAAGCAGTACTGATGATCTGTTATAATCGGAGCCTCTTTTACCATCAGAGGGCAGCTCGGTGGGTTTTCGATGTAGCTCGCTGTTAGGAAAGAGTTAACCGTCCATTGTGTAGGCAAAGTATGCAGCAAGTGCCTCTAACATGAAATCATTGTTATCATCGGAAAACATGTCAGCCATCCAATTGAGAAGATGAAAGGAGCATTCATGATCTGTCATTATTGGGGCGTCTTTTACCATCATAGGGCAGCTCGGTGGGTTTTCGATGTAGCTCTCTGTTAGGAAATCTTGCGCCGCTGCGAATATATTCCAATGACCCAGAACTCCTTGTATCGCTGCAAAGGCCATAAACCCTCCGTAGTAACAAAGCTGTTCATGATCAAGTAACGGATTCATGAGGTGATTGTAATTCGGTTCAGGAGGTACCAAATTGCAGAGACATAAATCCAGGGCCCACGTGAAATCACAGCTCAGGCAATGAAATACAGGCTGCACACAGGTGAAATACGAATATCGAAATGATAATCGATATGAAGTATTCAAAGTTGAGAGTGGTAAGGTGCCGTAGTATAGAAGCATTCTCTGTCGAAATAGTTCTAAGTGGCCCGGCTCGTTTGCGAAGGCAGGAGGGACATCCATTTTGAATTTTCCAAGACGGCGCAGCACTGCCGGTTGTATAGCAACTCCACAGAATTAGGTCGCCGGCTATGCAGTGGAGAGGAGCAGATTGACTTGATACATTTTATAGGAGTCTAGTCACTTATATATTGCTTAGTGGTTATTAAAAAAGTAGCTTTTTTTGAACTGGAGGATGCGTTAAAAAATAAGGGAGTGATTTGAGGGAGTTGTAAAGCAAGGTCAATTTTTTTTTACATCAATGCTGTTTTCTGTGAATGTTAGCTTAGTGAAAGATATGTGTGTGAGCAGATGCAACGTTCAGTTTTAAATGTGACAATGGCGCTCTTGTTCATGTCTTCCGATTCAAGGTCGGTATTCGCTGCCAAATACAAAGATTAAGAAACGCATGCGTGGGGTACATAGTGTGCATTTTTAAAGGAAAGCAAATGAAGGGTTATTTTTACCGCGTTAGCATTGTCGTTTAAAAAGTTATAGTGATTTCTATTATATGTGAAGAAAGTTTTACTGATGAAGACTGAAAATAAATCCTTATAAATGATACGGACTGGTGTATTTTAGAAAAGGTGTGTAACATTACATGAATTGTGGAAAAAAAATAATGTAATTGAAAGTGTATGGTTTGAAAATGAAAAGTAGAGGTTTATAGTTCATGTTTTGAAAGCAGTTCTAGAGGGTCAGATGAAAGTGTATGGTTTGAAAATGAAAAGTAGAGGTTTATAGTTCATGTTTTGAAAGCAGTTCTAGAGGGTCAAATGCATGATAGATTTATAAAAAATAGAACATGTTTTTAAATAGTATTTTGGAAAAAATATGTGCCTTTATGTACTATTTACATTATCTGCCTGTTGCGTATTCTTTGAGTTTTAGTAATCCTGTGTCTTATAAGTTTTCTAGGGGCGGTTTGAGGTTCATGGTGGGTTTGGGCAGGGAGGGTAGGTTGGGGGTTTGTAATAGGGGGTTCGGCTTGGGTGGAGTGCGGAGTTTAGTGAAAAGTGAGGGGGGCGGGGAGTTACGGTGTTTGGTAATGGAGCAGAGTCAGAGGACGCCACATTTGTGTTATGGGGTGCCACGGAAATATGTATTTATTCTCAGAGGTTTATTATATTAAGGATATATATCAGCATGGTGGCTCTTGTCGTTTTGTGGTTCTGTGTATGTTTATAATGCTGGCCCTGTAGTTTTTGTTTATGGACCTTATTACAACACAAAGGGGAGCTACGTTGCACAGTTGGAGATCAGAGACTTAGGAAATAAAACTTTATAATTGTAAGGACTGTAAGCGATAGAAATTGCCCGTTCTCGGTGTAAAAAATATCACTGCTATTGGTGGTATTTTCTACGGTGTTAGTACTCGAAGGAGAATAGTAACATATATGTGAAATAAAATTATGTAATAGGCTCAGCATTTTACATTATCTTGGAAAACAAAAGTTGCTTTTACATAGCAATAAGTCTCTTATAATTAAGGGACGGAGTGTATATAGTGCTATTTAGTACTCTGCTATGTGATTGATGTCGAATATTTCATAAGAGGAGGCTTTAAAAGTTTTACGATAAACTGGTTTTCTAGGGAAGTGGGTGGAGTGTTCCGTGTAAATTGCAGAATAGAAACTAGTAAGAACCAATTGGAAGTGTTGTTTTAAAGTCACATGACTGCACATGCGTGTCTCGACGCCTGTACGCGATAGGTGGGTGCGCGCACCCGGTCGCGCACTATATGAAAGCGGCGAGAAAATATCAGCTAATATGCTCTTGAAGCTTGTTTTGGTGGAAAGAGTTAGTTCTGAAAATAACTTTTTTTTTTTTTTTTTTTTTTTGGAAACAAGTGTTTTGATGCTTTTGATTTCTTAAAGTTGCTACAACATTTTTCAGTATGTCATACTATCCAAATAAAGTGAAGAAATTTAACTTTTCTTGGAGCATTTATGACTCTCAATTATTTGTTTAATTAGAGTAAAGCTTTGCTCTCCGTATACAAGAAGTTCTCCACAGTTCGTGCATTTCATGTGCACGTTCGCCAGATATGGTCTCAAGTCCATCTCAGCACTCGATGGAGATACAGGTCGTCCACCGGAAGATGTGTTGATTACTTCTGATGGTAATAGCGTGGCCTCCGTTTTTCTTGTCAAAGGTGGTCGCTCATTTTCATCAGATTCGGAAGATGAATGCGGAACGGTAGCCATTGTACCGAAGTTTTCGGGAAGATGTTCGACGTTGTTGTCTCTTGAGAGTAGAAAAGAAAGTGATGGAAGTGGGTGGAGTGCTGCGTGTAAATTCCAGAATAGAAACTACCAAGAACCAATTAGAAGTGTTGTTTAGAAGTCACATGACTTCACATGCAAGTGTCAGGTCCTGTACGCGATAGGAGGGTGCGCGCAACCGGTCTCGCACTAAAATAAAGCTTCGAAAAAATATCTTATAATATGCTCTTGGAGCAAGTTTTGGTAAAAAGAGTTAGTTCTGAAAAGAAGTGTTATGATGCTTTCGATTTCTTAAAGTTGCTACTACATTTTTCAGTATGTAATAGTTTGAAAATGAAGTGAAGAAATTTATCTTTTCTTGGGGCATTTGTGACTGTCAATTTTGAGTTTAATAAGAACGAGGCTCTGCTCTCCATACAAAGAATTTCTCCACACTTGTTGCATTTCATATGCACCTTCGCAAGATATGGTCTCAAGTCCATCTCAGCACTCGATGGAGATACAGGTCGTCCACCAGAAGATGTGCTGGCCACCTCTGATGGTAATAGCGTGGCCAGGGCTCTTGTCGATGCTTTTGCATAATGCTCAGGATGCCTTTGTTTAACATGCCGCTGCATGGTGTGTATAGAAAAGGAATATTTTTTATTTGGATTTCCCCTTGAGAGCTCCGAATTGCATATCGTGCAGGTTACTTTTGGCGCATTCACTTTCTTTTGATCTTCAGGATAAGTGAAAAATTGCCAAATGAAAGATTCCTTTTTTCTTCTTAACGGTGGTCGCTCATTTCCTTCAGATTCGGAAGATGAATGCGGTAGGGCAGCCATTTCAGCAAAGTGTTCCGGAAGATGCTCGACGTTGTTGTCTCTTGAGAGTAGAAAAGATTGTGAGGAAAGTGGGTGGAGTGCTTCGTGTAAATTCCAGAACAGAAACTACTAATAACCAATTGGAAGTTTTGTTTTCAAGTCACATGACTTTACATGCGCTTCTCAGGACGTGTAGGCGGTGACACTATCTAGTTACGAACGTGATTACATACTTAGGAACTAGCATTCAAAAAAACTATGAAATTCACTGAAAAAACCATAGGTTTTACACACGTTATAGTTAGCTGGAAATTTTACTGACATAAAACCAATGAAATTCCACGTTATAGTTAGTTGGACTCACTATAACTTGCGCGTGTAATGCACTGCTGATGACATTACATATTACATCACTCATGACATGGTCAGTGACATCACTTATGACACCATCCAGTGAATGTGTGTCTTTCTAAAAAATAAATATGTTTTATATATGTATATGTAAAGGTCGAGGGAAGAATAAATGTTTAAATTATTGTCTTAATGAATGTTTTATTCAAAAAGAAATGATTGGATAACTGGCTTATTAAGTGTACCTTAGTGAATACATATATTAGCGAGTAATGTTTAAATATTTAAATATATGTATCAGTGTTTCACTTTGTGAATAACTGGCTGCATGGATTGATGAGTACCTACATGTGTAGGTATTTGGGTTCTTAGATTTTTTTTAGTATCAGTATGAGTGTTTCTATGGTTTTATGGGGGTATTAATAATCACATAGATGCATGAATGACTAACTCTCTCTTTGTATGTGTTTAGAAGACACCATATGTGCAGGACTGTATGGGTGGTTGAGTGTGTATAGTTTTATATGCAAATAAATGGATGTTCAATAGTTTATTTGCATGTGTGAGTATGTGTGTGAGTAACTTTTGGATGATTGTCGGTGTGTAACAGGATGTATAGGTGTATCACTACATATGATGAGTGAGTATATGCATGAGTGACTATATAGAACTGTTGGTGAATGAGAGAATGTGTATATAGATGGTGGAATTACTGAATTGGTTGTTGTAACTGGTATGGGTATCTCCATTTTTTTGAAAATGTTAATTTCTATTTTCCAATATGTGTTTTAAGGGTTACATTACACTTAAAGGAGGTCTGTCATCAGTGATGTCATAAGTGATGTCACTGACCATGTCTTGAGTGATGTAATATGTAATGTCATCAGCAGTGCATTACACGCGCAAGTTATAGTGAGTCCAACTAACTATAACGTGGAATTTCATTGGTTTTATGTCAGTAAAATTTCCAGCTAACTATAACTGGTGTCAAACCTATGGTTTTTTCAGTGAATTTCATAGGTTTTTCAAATGCTACTTCCTAACTCTAACGTGTGTAAAACCTATGGTTTTTTCAGTGAATATATATATATATAGATATATATATATATATAGATATATATATATATATATATTCACTGAAAAAACCCTAGGTTTCACACCAGTTATAGTTAGGAATTAACATTTACAAAACCTAAGAAATTCACTGAAAAAACCATAGGTTTCACACCAGTTATAGTTAGCTGGAAATTTTACTGACATAAAACCAATGAAATTCCACGTTATAGTTAGTTGGACTCACTATAACTTGCGTGTGTAATGCACTGCTGATGACATCACATATTACATCACTCATGACATGGTCAGTGACATCACTCATGACATCACTGATGACACCATCCAGTGAATCTGTGTCCTTCTGAAAAATAAATATGTTTTATATATGTATTTGGAAAGGTCGATGGAAGAATAAATGTTTAAATAAGTGTGTAAATGGATGTTTTAAAAAAAAAATAGATTGGTTAACTGGCTTATTAAGTGTATCTTAGTGAATACATACATTAGCGAGTAATGTTTAAATATTTAAATACATGTATCAGTGTTTCACTTTGTGTATAAGTGGCTGCATGGGTTGGTGGGTAGCTACATGTGTGTGTATATGAGTTATTATATGTTTTTTTAGTGTCAGTATGAGTGTCTGTATGATTTGGTGAGGGTATTACTTAGCACATAGATGCATCAATGACTGACTCACTGTTTGTATGTGTTTTGAAAACAGCATATGTGCAGGACTGTATGAGTGGATGAATGTGTATATGTGTGTATTAGTGATTGAATGCCTGTCTCACTAGTGTCTTAATCAGTAACAAGATATATTTTAATCTAGTATATGTGAGTATTGATGTAAATAAGTATGTATATGTGAGAGTGAGAGATTGTAAGAGTTCCTGTTTAAATAAGTATGTGTTTCTATAAGTGATTGTTTAAGAGAGTAAATATGTGTAAGTTTCCTTAGAAGTAAGGTGGTAGTGTGTGTATATCTGTATATGCAAATAAATGGATGTTTATTAGTTTATTTGCATGTGTGAGTGTGTGTGTGAGTAACTTTTTGATGACTGTCGGTGTGTAACAGGATGTATAGGGGTATCACTACATATGATGAGTGAGTATATGTATGAGTGACTATATAAAACTGTTGATAAATATGTGAATGTGTACATAGATGGTGGAATTACTGAATTGGTTGTTGTAACTGGTATGGGTATATCCACTTTTTTGAAAATGTTAGTTTCTATTTTTGAATATGTGTTTCAAGGGTTACTTTACAGTGAAAGGAGGTCTGTCACTCTGTCACAAGGATGGTGTCATCAGTGATGTCATGAGTGATGTCACTGACCATGTCATGAGTGATGTAATATGTGATGTCATCAGCAGTGCATTACACGCGCAAGTTATAGTGAGTCCAACTAACTATAACGTGGAATTTCATTGGTTTTATGTCAGTAAAATTTCCAGCTAACTATAACTGGTGTGAAACCTATGGTTTTTTCAGTGAATTTCTTAGGTTTTGTAAATGCTAATTCCTAACTATAACTGGTGTGAAACCTATGGTTTTTTTAGTGAATTTCAAAGGTTTTTTTAATGCTAATTCCTAACTATAACTGATGTGAAACCTTTGGTTTTTTCTGTGAATTTCATAGGTTTTTTAACTGCTAATTTTTAACTTTTTATAGGGCTTCATACCTATGTACTTTTAGTGAATTTCTAAGGTTATTTTTTCGCAAATGTCTTTAGCTGAGAAAGGTATATTTTTCTAAAAATGAACCCTATATTGTATATTAAGATAATATTTTTGTTTAAAAATAGTATATATATATATTTTTTTCATATTTGACCCTGGTGCGCTCCCGGTGCGCGTACCGGTGAACGCCCCGGTGCGCGTACCAGTGCGCGTCCCGTCAGCGCACCAATAAAAAAAAGAAAAAAAATAATGAAGGAGTGAGCATGAGGAATTGGGACAGAGACAGTGGTGTTAAGAGAAAGAGAGCTAGAGAGAGGAGCACAGAGGGACTGTGTAATAGATAGTAAGACAGAGAAAAGGTGTAAGAGGAAGTAACTGAGAAAAATAAAATTAATAAGGGAGGAAGAGAAGAAAGAGGAAGAAGACTAAAGCAGAGGAAAATTCAAGATTTTTTTTTTTTTTAGCCTTTATGAGCCTCCTAAGCCCCCCTCAGAAAACCTAGAGGGTCAGGAAGTGTCTACCGTGCCCCCTTCTACCCATTCCCAACGTTGTTTGTCCTCCATCTTGTGTCTCGATTGTATCGAAACACAAAATGGAGGACTCTCGTAACGCTGCCGGTGCGCGTACCGGTGCGCGCACCGGTAAGCGCTCCATAAAAAAGGTGGAAAAGTAATTTACAGAAAAACCACTGGAGGCACTTTCATCAAATATAGAATAGGCCCTACTACATAGCAGTCCCTACCATTTGCCCAAATTTGGTGGAATTCCATTGAGACATTTAGGCTACAGGCCTGTCTAAATATCCTGAGGTAAATTACATGACCAAAACACATATGAAGTGTTAGAATTTACAACCAATTAAAAAGTTTCTTTCATTTTCTACGATTATTTCCTGACATTTGATTGGTTATGTACATGAATAAATAAAAAAAAGAGAAGGAAACACAGCCATTTTGACTACTGCTTCCTGAAGTACATTTGAAAAGAAATAACACTGACAACTTCAACTGCTTTCTTAAAGGTAAGTTGTTATTTTGGAAAGTGAAGTATGTTGTGCACTTTAAGTTAATTTGAGAAAAAATATTCTGTTAGTTATATACTATCCCTCTGTGATAGTTATAGATTGAGATAGGCTTCTCTGTTATAGTTATGGATTGAGTTAGGCTTCCCATGTATTATTATAAATTTACTTAGGCTTCATCACATACTCTTTGTTATATTTCAAATTCCAGCCTGATACCATACACTGCCCAAAGATAACTTCACTGTTAAAAAATCCAAACTACATGTCTGAACTTAAACCCAACAGTGCCCTATCTCTACTGATATAATTATTTTTTATGCAATTTACAGCAACAAAATGGAAGGAGAAAAGATTATTTCTTTTGAAATTGTTTTGGACAACAACCATGATGGAAAAAATGCTGAAAATGATAACATTGACTTTATAGATGAGTCGCTGGACCTTGAATTACTTGAGTGTGTGGAATCAATGGAAACACAGAATGTAAATGAGGAGATTCCAGACAATATATTATTAGAAGTTTTATTAAATTATGAAAAAGAATCAGAAGAATAAATGTATATTTAATAATCAAAAATTGTTCGAGCCATTATTCATTTTTATATGTAATTCATCAAGTAGATCAAAAATGTTTAAAATATAAAGTGAGACTTATAGTATACTGTGCAACTTTTTTGTGTTACATAGAAAGTTTGCTCATAGTTACTTCCTTTCTCCCACTATATTATCTCCAATGTGTATTTAACATCTCTTTATCATCTCCTGCCTCAATGTTGTTTCTGCTTTCCTGACAGACTACGCTATGAATTCCATATACCACAATAACCTCTGTAACAACATGCAATATATCTACAAAGGAAACGGTGTATATTAAATTATAGACTCTGCATTGATACCTACATGTTGGTACTTAAATAATAAAAAAAAAAAAACAACAAAAAGAACAATTAATAAACATACAATTTTTAAAAGTGATTTTTATTTCCCCATAGTACGTTCCCAGGAGCGCTCCCCCCGCGAAAATCAATTGAGACCCCGCGGGGCCCTTTAATGGCCCCCACATCAAACCTAGGGGTCAGGGGGGGTCTACCCTGCCCCCTTACGGTCAATTCCCCCCTTTGTTTTTGCCACCTCTTGTGTCTCGATTTTACCGAGACACAAGATGGCGGCGGCTCCGGACTGTTTAGAATGTTTACAGACACCCGAGAGCCAATCAGCTTTCTGCGCACAAGTCGCGTGGCGTGCCCGGTGCGCTCCCCGGTGCGCATACCGGGGCGCGCCTATAGATATATATATTTTTTTGAACCTAAATTACTCAAAATCCACTGGAGCACATATCTTGAGACATAGCAAAGGCACATCGGGCTACCAGTCCCTACAATTTTGCCAAGTTTGGTGTAAATCCATTCAGCCGTTCGGGCTAAAAGTGAAATCGACCGCCCCATGGAAATTAACATGGGGAAAACGCGTTTTGGGACCCCCCTTTTATCTCAGACCCCGCTTGACGAATCCCCCCCAAACTTTCAGGGAAGGACCAGAGCTCCGCGAGGCCATTTTGAGGAAATTTTGACTCAGATTCGTCAACCGGCGCCAAAGTTATTTCAAATAGAATTTTGAGATTTAACATTGAAAAAAATCCTAACTATAACTACCTACTGGCAACCGCCAGTAGGTAATATATATATATATATATATATATATATATATATATATATATATATATATATATATATATATATATATATATATATATATATATATATATATATATATTACCTACTAGCGGTCGCCAGTAGGTATATATAGTTAGGATTTTTTCTCTATGCAACTTTTGAAAATTCTATGTCTAATAACTTTGGCGTTTGTGGACGGAATCGGCTGACATTTTCAGGAAAATGGCACATTTTCTGTCTGATCAGCCCCTGAAAATATGGGGGGGTTTCGTCAAGGGGGGGCCGAGAAAAAAGGGGGGTTCCAAAACGCGTTTTTCCCATTCATTTTTCCATAGGGCGTTTGGCCTCACTTTTAGCTCGAACGGCTGAATGGATTTACACAAAACTTGGCAAAATTGTAGGGACTGTTAGCCCGATGTGCCTTTGCTGGGTCTCAATATATGTGCTCCAGTGGACTTTGAGAAATTAACGTTTAAAAAAACAGATATATCTGTGACAGCGTCCCGGATAGCGCTCCAGTTCGCGTACTTTTCGCGTAACGGAGCTTTGCGAAGCGAAGCTGATTGGCTCTCCGGTGTCTGTCAACATTCTAAACAGTCCGGTGCGGCTGCCATCTTGTCTCTCGGTAGGATCGAGAGACAAGAAGAGGAGAAAAACGAAGGGCGAATTTAATGAAAGGGGGCAAGGTAGACCCTTCTTGACCCCCTAGGAATGATGTTGGGGTTATTAAAGGGTCCAGTGGTGCAAATAATAATTTTTTACTTTTTTGCGGAAGAAGCGCTTTCCGGTTCGCGAACTGGGTAGCAAATCGGGACGCGAAACGGGAATTCGCCATTTTGTGTTTCGTTTTAATTAAATTACAAGATGGAGGAAAAACAATGTGAGAAATGGGTATAAGGGGGTACGGGAGACGTATCCTGACCCCCTATGTTTTCTGAGGGTGGCTGAGGATGCTCATATATGTTGATACTTGTCTTCCAGCGGCTGCGCGTGAGCGTTTTTTTTTTTTTTTTTGCTGCGTGACATCTGTTAACGTTTGATTCGAAGGAAATCAGGAAGTGTTGACCGCCATTTTGACACTGCGAGTAAATATATTGTTAAAAATAATTGTTATAAATTAATCCGTATTGATAAATATTGTCTGCGCCATCTTGCTTTTTTCCAATGCCACACTTTTGTCGTGCACGGCAGCCATTTTAGATGCCTTGACCAGACCCACTCTCTGCATGACGCCGATCGTGACGTCTGTTAACGTTCGATTCGAAGGAAATCAGGAAGTGTTGACCGCCATTTTGACACTGCGAGTAAATATATTGTTAAAAATAATTGTTATAAATTAATTTGTATTGATAAACATTGTCTGCGCCATCTTGCTTTTTTCCAATGCCACACTTTTGTCGTGCACGGCAGCCATTTTAGATGCCTTGACCAGACCCACTCTCTGAACGCCGCCGATCCTCAGCATGGCTCCCCACCTTCGCAAGCATCTCCCCCACGCACTGATCACCCCCGCTCCCTGTCTTATGCATGGGCCATAAACCTCCCCCCATCTGCGCTGCTCTTCCCTGAGAATCACACCCTGTGCCCGCCGGACACCACCCTTTCACCCTATTCACTACCGCACCCTCTGACACTCCTCTTCCTCTGTGTCCGATTGTCCAGGCCGGTCCCAGGCTATCACCTAGCCCTGCGGATGTAGTTTATGGCCCCAACTGTAAAGAATCACCCCTCTTCAAAGGAGTTACAGTAGATCAATGCCCCCACCCCATGAGATCCGTTACACCACACGCGTTCCTACTATCTGATAACGATCCTGTATTGTGATTGGGGAGGGGATTCTCACTGTAAGGGTGTGTGGGACCGAGCCTGAAGTGGAAGATTCCAGGGATGCCATTTTGTACATCAAAGTCTTCACAATTATGTGTCATATTAAAAATATATAGCACTCCAACAAAGTAGTAGGATTATAACACTTTATTAACTTATAAATATATACATCGCAACAAAAACAGTAAACACCTTAAATTTTTTTTATTAAAACAGAAGCAACAATGGTCAGTAGCGGTCTGTTGTGCGAATAGTTCTAAGGCAGCACAACGTGCTGAGTTCTTGACGGCACCCAGGTGAAGAACCATCCCTTCTTTAAACCCCATGGTGCCCAACTATAGTTTATTGTCTATTTCGTTCCCTTGCCATAACAAAATAAAAGTCTTGGGTAAAGTAGTGTTTACCTAGAGTGGTGCTGTGTAGGACACTCTGAATGGAAATTAACCAGAACTATAACCATCTACTTCCAATAATATAACTTTTATGCCCAAATTACGCAAAGATTTAGCTAATCTGCTAAAGGGTGGAGTCGCCATTTCTTTTGATAATTTATTCACCCATCCGTAGCCTCTCTAATCTCCATTACAATGTGTTTGTTGCTGTCGCTAGCTGATGAAAAAACTAAAGTGCAACTTCCTCATCCTTAATTTGTCTTTCTTTGTTCCTTAAGATGTCATCTGTGTCAACCTCTTCCGAGAATGCTGATGCGTTAGTATTTTCCTTGTGTTTCTTAATAGCATTGGTGTCTGCACACTTCTTTGTCAATTCTGTGAACATGACAGCTGCTTCATAGACAGACGATATCTTTGTTAAGTCATTAGTGTTAAGTGTGTCTGAAACTACAGTGCCCCTCTGTTTTACTTTCCTCAGACACTACAGAGTTTTGTGTGTTGTTCTTCTGAGCGACAATTATTGCAGAGGTTTCAGGTTTACTTGTTTTGTAACAGCTTCAGAGACTTCATGTTTATTTGCTATGTCCTGCTGTGCGTCAACTGCTTCAGAGACGTCAGCCTCATTTGTTATGTTTGACTATATCCCCTGGACCTGCCCGGCCGCGCCCAAAATGGCACCGGTATAAATGGGACTCGTAACTCCTTGTTGTGTACTGGTTGCCCAACCTTGATATCACGAGATACGTATGCACCGTATGCGCCCCTGAGTGCTGCACTGGTTTTGGTATCCTACAATGCTGCTCCGAAAAACGGCGTGGGGCGCCCCGGGGGGAGGGGAGGTGGCTTAAATGGGCCTCCCCAGGTGGAGGCTCGTCTGCTGTAGTGGGGCGCCCCTTTACCGTTTCAGTTGCCATTCCGCCCGCTTTTGCTACACTGTGCCTCTTCCGCCATTCAGCTGTTTACCGCCCGCTCTTGCGGCTACAGCGTCTCGCTCACCATGTAGTTGAGTTGCGCCCACTCTTGCGGTGCAGCGATAGGCGGCTGCCACAGGACTCTTAAAATGGCGGCTGGCTCTTCGGATTTGGGCCTGGTCCACTAAAATGGCCTTGGGACACCTTTGAACTCGGACGCTTGTCTGCTAGGGCTTGGGCTCCATTCTCAAAAGCGTCCTCTCATCCTTGAAGATTCTACAAAAGTCTTGGGGGCCCCCGACTCCCGCAGGCTTCCGGTGGGGAGCGGCTGCCATGATTGCTTCCGGAATGGCCACGACGGAGCTACGAGATGGTGGTGCTCTCATGCTGACGCCAGCTTTAGTCTGAAACACCCAGAAACACTGTAGACTATCAATTCGATGAGTTCCGGTGGAGCCCCAACGTGACCCGGTAGGGAAGAACTTGCCCTCCCCTTTTTTGAGTGATGGTTCTTGTTGCCTGTCCCTTCTCTTGTCATTTTACAGAACTTTTTGGACTGCTGAAAGGGGTTGTATTCCGACCGCTGGTTGGTGGAGACATTTTGACTATATTCTGGACCTACGTTGTCGCGAAATGCGTCATATGATGCGCCGCGTTAGCGCACCCGGAAGTGCTCCGGTGCGCAAGGCGCAGCTTCCCGGAAACGATCCAGAGCACGGCGCGCAGCGCGTAACATAAGCATAACAGGTCATGTGACTTGTTAATAAAACTTTTCATTGGTTCATTTTACTTTTGTTATTCTAATGATGAAAGGCTTGGTTATATGACCTAAAAATAACGCTTTTCATTGCTTTCGAACATTTTTTTTCCCAAATGATGAAAGCCCCACCTTTTTTTTCTCACTCTGACTTGTAAAGCAAAGGACCCAGATGCATTTACAGTTTATCACTTACAATGTTCCAGGCTAATGTATTTTCCCGGGAAATTTACAACTGTCCTGCAAGTAAAATATTCCTTTTTTGAGAAAAAGGGCGTTTCTTCGTCCCATGAGGGAGCCGTTGAGCAAAAGAGACTCGGCCTGCTGTCTTAGTCGCTGATAGGCATGAATATCAGATTCTTATCGAATTGGTAGTCTACAGTGTTTCTGGATGTTTCAGATTGAAGCTGGCGTCAGCATGAGAGCACCCAATTCTAAAACAGTAAATGCTTGGATAACAATCAATCAAATGTAGAGGGAAGCAGGCACGACGGGTTACAATGGGGGCAAAGGCTTACGTTATCTACCCTTCACTATCTGCAAAGAGAGAATACTCCTAAAAGAAAAGAGGAGGGGGGGCAGCGTTCAAAGCACATCAGCGTGCATAAATACGAAAATGTTTTTACCTACCACGTACTTGACATTTTACAGCTTTTGATATTTGCTATTAAAAAACCATTGAAATTCACTGAAAAAACCATAGGTTATAGACCATATATAGTTAGGAATTAGCATTTACAAAACCTTAATTTACTCGCACAAAATCATAGAAATTCGCATATATAGTTAGTTGCAATAACTATATATCGCGCACCCGCAATCCACTGCTGATGATGTCACATATTACATCATTCATGACATGGTCAGTGACATCACTGATGACATCACTGATGACATCTCAAATGACATCACTGATGACATCACTGATGAAATCTCAAATGACATCACTGATGACATCACTGATGACATCTCAAATGACATCACTGATGACATCACTGATAACATCTCAAATGACATCACTGATGACATCTCATTTGACATTACTGATCCCATCACTGATGACATCATTCACGTGATAATACGATGAACCTCTTCAGACTCTAATATAACCTTAGATACAATCAGTGTAAACAGACACTCACAGACTGTCACTCATCCATGGAGTTACTCAGACACCTAGTCAGTCATGCAAAGAATCAATGACACCTCCATTTCTTCAACTATACAGTTATACACACCTTACTTATTCAAACATATACTAACACATATTTACTCTTTATACAATCCCTAATACAAGTTCACAATGATCCATACAGCCACTCACACATTCACTGGCTCTTATACACAGTTATTTATATATGTCAACTCTCGCATGTACTGTGTTTTGCATATGTACTTACTTTGACATGTAGCACTGAGATATCCATTCACTCACCAATACACTCATGCACACAGTCAACCGCCCATACAGCTGTTTCCACATGCACTTTTGAACCCATACATCTAGTGAATCAACTGCTCACACATCTATGCACAGTCATACACCTCCCAGCCACCCACACACATACTCAGTCTCCAATACAAATACTTGGGCAACCAATCAACCCATATAGTTACTCATATAGCTACTGATTAACACATGCAGCAGTTTACAGAACAACAGACATAATGATGCACAAATTAAGACAGTTTAGTCACTAACCCATGCACTCAGTGAAACACATTTAATCACTCTCTCATACAGTCAGTCATGCACCTACTAAATCCTTCATCCAGACACTTATACATCCACTCATTCTTCAATATGTAAGACATATTCTAACTTTACAGAAACATACAAACACTGGATGATGTCATCAGTGATGTCATCCGTGATGTCACTGACCATGTCATGAATGATGTAATATGTGACATCATCAGCAGTGGATTGCGGGTGCGCGATATATAGTTATTGCAACTAACTATATATGCGAATTTCTATGGTTTTGTGCGAGTAAATTAAGGTTTTGTAAATGCTAATTCCTAACTATATATGGTCTATAACCTATGGTTTTTTCAGTGAATATATATATATATTCACAAAAAAAAACATAGGTTTCACATCAGTTATAGTTAGCTGGAAATTTTACTGACATAAAACCATTGAAATTCCACGTAATAGTTAGTTGGACTTACTATAACTTGCGTGTTTAATGCACTGCTGATGATGTCACATATTACATCACTCATGACATGGTCAGTGACATCACTCATGACATCACTGATGACAACATCCAGTGACTGTATGTTTCTGTAAAATTAAAATATGTCTTACATATTGAAGAATGAGTGGATGTATAAGTGTCTGGATGAAGGATTTAGTAGGTGCCTGACTGACTGTATGAGAGAGTGATTAAATGTGTCTCACTGAGTGCATGGGTTAGTGACTAAACTGTCTTAATTTGTGCATCATTATATCTGTTGTTCTGTAAACTGCTGCATGTGTTGATCAGTAGCTATATGAGTAACTATATGGGTTATTGATTGGTTGGCCAAGTATTTGTATGGGAGAGTGAGTGTGTGTGTGTGGGTGGCTGGGAGGTGTGTAACTCTGTGCATATATGTGTGAGCAGTTGATTCACTAGATGTATGGGTTCAAAAGTGCATGTGGAATCAGCTGTATGGGCGGTTGACTGTGTGCATGAATGTATGGGTGAGTGAATGGATATCTCAGTGCTACATGTCAAAGTAAGTACATATGTAAAACACAGTACATGTGAGAGTTGACATATATAAATAACTGTGCATAAGAGCCAGTGAATGTGTGAGTGGCTGTATGGATCATTGTAAACTTGTATCAGGGATTGTATAAGAGAGTAAATATGTGTTAGTATATGTTTGAATAAGTAAGGTGTGTATAACTGTATAGTTGATGAAATGGAGGTGTGATTGTGTTTTTGCATGACTGACTAGGTGTGTGAGTAACTCCATGGATGAGAGACAGTCTGTGAGTGTCTGTTTACACTGATTGTATCTAAGGTTATATTAGAATCTGAAGAGGTTCATTGTATTATCACATAAATGATATCATCAGTGATGTGATGAGTACTGTCATTTGAGATGTCATCAGTGATGTCATCAGTGATGTCACTGACCATGTCATGAATGATGTAATATGTGACATCATCAGCAGTGGATTGCGGGTGCGCGATATATAGTTAGTGCAACTAACTATATATGGAATTTCAATGGTTTTGTGTGAGTAAAATAAGGTTTTGTAAATGCTAATTCCTAACTATATATGGTCTATAACCCATGGTTTTTTCAGTGAATTTTCAAGGTTTTGTAAATGCTAATTCCTAACTATATATGGTCTATAACCTATGGTTTTTTCAGTGAATTTCAATGTTTTTTTAATAGCAAATATCAAAAGCTTTAGAATGTCAAGTACGTGGTAGGTAAAAATATTTTCGTGTTTATGCACGCTGATGTGCTTTGAACGCTGCCCCCCCCTCTTTTCTTTTATAAGTATTCTCTCTTTGCAGATACTGAAGGGTAGGTAACGCAGGCCTTTGCCCCTGTTGTAATCCGTCGTGCCTGCTTGCCTCTCCATTTGATTGATTGTTATCCAAGCATTTACTGTTTTGGAATTGGTTCTCTTTGGTTCATTCTCTATTTACAAACAAGCACAGAGTCGCAATACTCTGTTTAGTCTTTGCAGATAGTGAAAAATCATTAGAAAAAACAAAAGGAATCAAGCAAAATCAGTAGGCCACTAATGGGATCTCTTTTTGACCTCGCTAAAATAGAAACATTAGGAACAACCCCTCATGAGAAATATAAAACTAATGAGAGGAACTGAGCTCGACGCCATGATGGCTGCAAGACAACTCGGCTCCGCCGCCCACCCCGCCCAAAATAACGGCAAACCCTATGCAAATATTATAACTATATACAACACACCAGCAAAGTAACAGGGTAAAACGTTTTATTAAATAACTATTTACATGGCAGCCTGCTGCAACATCGATCCAAATGCATGCCGCCGTTCCTGGGATTTCTCCCTGACTACTCTGCGGCCTACGACATGGAGAGGCCGGGGCGTTGACTAGGCGGGGCCTCCGGCCGCAACCACAGCGCCAACGATCGCTGCTGACGGAGGGGATCCTTGCCGGTGAGAGCCACTGATCTGAAGAACAGCTGCCTGCGGTGCCTCCCTGAGCCGCTTGACGGAGGCCCCCGCGGGGAGGGTGTGGTGGCGTGGACTCGGAGGGGGCGCTTGGCTCCTGCCCCCTCCCCAAGTCTTGTTGCCCTGGTATGGCCTGAGATCGCCCCCGACATAGGCTGCCGGCTCCAGGGGTCAGGCGGAACTTGTTGCCTTTTGATGCTTCTTCCATTCTGGACCTTGTCCCACAATCCGTTTGACCTAAAGACACGTCCTGCGGTGCCCTGGTCCAACCATCACATATACCTGCGCCAGGAGACGGCGTGGGGTGCACTGGAAGGGAGAGGCGGCGCGAACGAGCCTCCCCCACCTCCCCAGGTGGAGGTTTCTCAGCTACACCCCAGCGCTTCACTCGACAAGCTGAGTTGCGCCCGCTCCTGCGGCACAGTGCCTCGCTCGGCCAGCTGAATTACGCCTGCTCTTGCTCTTACAGCATCTCATCCGCCATCCGGCTGAATTGCACCCACTCTTGCGGTACAGCGACAGGCGGCTGCCACGGAGCTCAGGAAATGGCGGTCGGCTCCACAGACTTGGGCCTGGCCTGCAAGGATGGCTCTGGGCAACCCTGGAACTCGGACGCTTGACTGCTAGGGCATGGGCCCCATTCCCAAAAGCGTCCCCTCAGCCTTAAAGATTCTACAAGAGTCACCGGGGCCCCCGACTCCCGCAGACTTCTGGTGGGGAGCGACTGCCATGATTGCTCGCGGAATGGCCACGACGTAGCCACGGGGTGCTCTCATGCTGACGCCAGAAAAGCGAAAATGCTAGCCCTCAAAATGATTTTTCTCACAATTTTTGAGAATACAAACAAAGAAAAACCTTTTGTTTGTATGGGTTATTTTATTTGACCCTTTTCATGGATTTTCAATCTTTTTTAGAAACATTTTTTCATAGGTGAGAAAAGACACAAAATATTAACATTTACAATATTTACAACTCACATACATACAACTATCATACCACTATGACGACTGACATATATACAAATAGTCCACAATATATGTACAAGCTTCTTGTGCAAGAGGAAATGAATAACAATTAAACAACCACAAATATTAATTATTTGTGGTTGTTTAATTGTTATTCATTTCCTCTTGCACAAGAAGCTTGTACATATATTGTGGACTATTTGTATATATGTCAGTCGTCATAGTGGTATGATAGTTGTATGTATGTGAGTTGTAAATATTGTAAATGTTAATATTTTGTGTCTTTTCTCACCTATGAAAAAATGTTTCTAAAAAAGATTGAAAATCCATGAAAAGGGTCAAATGAAATAACCCATACAAACAAAAGGTTTTTCTTTGTTTGTATTCTCAAAAATTGTGAGAAAAATCATTTTGAGGGCTAGCATTTTCGCTTTTCTAGTTCATATTAGGTCCAGCTGCCCCTCTGTCCCAGGACCAAACTCCGTTTTGTTTACTCATGCTGACGCCAGCTTCAGTCTGAAACATCCAGAAACACTGTAGACTACCAATTCGATCAGTTCCGGTGGAGCCCCAACGTGACCCGGTAGAGAAGAACTTGCCCTCCCCTCTTTGACTGATAGTTCTTGTTGCCTGTCCCTTCTGTTGTCATTTAACACAACTTTTTGGACTGCTGAAAGGGGTTCTGTTCCGACCGCTGGTTGGTGGAGACATTTTGACTATATTCTGGACCTGCCTGGCCTCGCCCAAAATGGCTTCGGTATAAATGAGACTCGCAACTCCTTGATGTGTACTGGTTGCTCAGCCTTGATATCACGAGATATGTATGCAGTTTTGGAGCACATTGCGGGCGGGGACGGGTACTGATTGAACATTTGGACATCCCCATTGATATTAAGTTCTGATGTATTATTCATTACTGTACTATTGAAAGTTCGAATTAACGTTACTCATGGTACTTGCCCGCAAATGTATATCTAGATAATTTCATTGTAACTGTTAGACACCTTAATTCCTGCAACCTAATGTCCCGCCCGTTACGTTTTTCTACAGTGTAAAGGTCCCCTCATCATATACGATTCCAGTTTGCTCCGTGGCCGGCCCACGTGGTTGTAGGCCCGTATTGGTAAACTGACATTTTTGCAAAAAAGAGTTTTCGAAGGAAGTATGGAATCAGCGTCATAACAATCGTCTAGGTTGGTAAGGTTTTAGAATAATGGCTGTTATTCCCAAACAATAGAAGACAGATAATGCAGAACCTTTGTCTGAATTTAGGATTGATTGAAAATTGTATCCGTCACACCTGCCCTTTTTCCAGAATTGTTAGAAAATGGTCCACCGTAGCTTAAGGTATCTGCCGAATGTAAGGTGTGGTATTTTGTCCCATAAAATAAGACTAATTGAGAAACAAATACACGAAGAGGGAACTCGAATTTAGAGACAAACAAAATGAGACATTTTTTGGCATCATAAGAAGTGGAGGATATGTTACACAGAAAAATAATGCGAAAGGGATAGCCAAGATCTGTTGTATCACACGTTCCTGCAGCTAGTCTGATACATGGTAAGTAGAAGCTTTTTCGTGTTTGCACGCGCTGACATCCTCTGAATGCTGTATCCCCCCCTTTCTTTTCTCCTCTGTAGGTTACATCGGAGTTCCGACTGAAGAATGGAGTGGACATGGACCGCACGGTGTTCCATGTAAGGAAAGACATAGACAAGCGCTGTGAGATATTGCATGGAGTGCAGACTATCACTGGGAACGTGAAAAATTGTATGGTGTGACTGTGCGTACATGCCCTGATTGTATGGTATGAATGTGTATGTATTCCATATGCCCGGCCGATAAACGTTCTGTTTGCGCAACTGCCGCGTTAGAAAACAACATTGTGACGCGTCGAGTAACCGCGACGTATCGCGTTGTCGCGTAATGCGTCATATGACGCGCCGCGTTAGCGCACCCCGAAGTGCTCCGGTGCGCGAGGCGCGAAGCGCAGCTTCCTGGAAGCGATCCGGGGCGCGGCGCGGAGCGCGTAACGTAAGCATAACAGGTCATGTGACTTGTTAAAACTTTTCATTGGTTCATTTCACTTTTGGGTTCCTAATGATGTAAGGCTAGGTCAAGTGACCTAAAAATAACACTTTTCATGGTTTAGAACTATTTTTTGTCCCAAATGATGAGGTAAACCCCTCCTTGTTTCCTCACTCTGACTTTCATCTTTGTGAGAGGAAGACCTTTTTTCATTACTTAGCAATAGCAAGTGTTGTAGCTTCAGCTGGTGCATCCCCACCACCACCACCACCTCCTAGGAAGAGAGTACCACCTCTTCAGGTGGTGGTTGAGCAAGAGGTGCCCCCCTCCCACACCTTATTGTTGCCTGATTCGGCCAACTCAATCGATCGAGCATGAGACTCTGTTGTGATCTGAAGAACCGCTGCCTGCGGTGCCTCCCTGTGCCGCTTGACGGAGGCCCCCGAGGGGCGGTGTGGTGGCACGGACTGGAAGGGGGCGCTTGGCTCCTGCCCCCTCCCCAAGTCTCGCTCGGCCAGCTGAGTTGCGCCCACTCTTGCGGGCTACGACATGGAGAGGCCGGGGCGTTGACTAGGCGGGGCCTCCGGCCACAACCACAGCGCCAACGATCGCTGCTGATGGAGGGAAGCCTTGCCAGTGAGAGCCACTGATCTGAAGAACAGATGCCTGCGGTGCCTCCCTGAACAGCTTGACGGAGGCCCCCGAGGGGCGGTGTGGTGGCACGGACTGGAAGGGGGCGCTTGGCTCCTGCCCCCTCCCCAAGTCTCGTTCGGCCAGCAGAGTTGCGCCCACTCTTGCGGCCTATGACATGGAGAGGCCGGGGCGTTGACTAGGCGGGGCCTCCGGCCGCAACCTCAGCGCCAACGATCGCTGCTGACGGAGGGGAGCCTTGTCGGTGAGAGCCACTGATCTGAAGAACCGCTGCCTGCGGTGCCTCCCTGAACCGCTTTACGGAGGCCCCCGAGGGGCGGTGTGGTGGCGCGGACTGGGAGGGGGCACTTGGCTCCTGCCCCCTCCCCAAGTCTTGTTGCCCTGGTGTGGCCTAAGATCGCCCCCGACATAGGCGGCCGGCTCCCGGGGTCCAGCGGAACTTTTTGCCTTTAGGTGACTCTTCTATTCTGCACCTTGTCCCACAATCCGTTTGACCTGAAGACACGTCCTGCGGTGCCCTCGCAATGCGGCCTGGTCCCTGAATGTGTGCAGGGGGACGGTATTCCTCGCTCGGCCAGCAGAGTTGCGCCCACTCTTGCGACCTACGACATGGAGAGGCCGGGGTGTTGACTAGGCGGGGCCTCCGGCCGCAACCACAGCGCCAACGATCGCTGCTAACGGAGAGGAGCCTTGCCGGTGAGAGCCACTGATCTGAAGAACCGCTGCCTGCGGTGCCTCCCTGAACCGCTTGACTGTGGCCCCCGAGGGGTGGTGTGGTGGCGCAGACTGGGAGGGGGCGCTTGGCTCCTGCCCCCTCCCCAAGTCTTGTTGCCCTGGTGTGGCCTGAGATCGCCCCCGACATAGGCGGCCGGCTCCCGGGGTCAGGTGGAACTTTTTGCCTTTTGGTGACTCTTCCATTCTGCACCTTGTCCCACAATCCGTTTGACCTGAAGACACGTCCTGCGCTGCCCTCGCAATGCGGCCTGGTCCCTGAATGTGTGCAGGGGGACGGTATTGATTGGATCAAGATGGCGGCTTCACACAAAGCTGACTCAAGTATTGCTGCTGATGCTATGCAGACAAAAACTGGTTTTCAGTTTGTACATTCTTCAGGATTTTTCCATCCAAGGCTGGTCGAGAGTTTGTAGAACGATGGCTTCAGATTTTCAACATACTACTCTTCAACATTCTTCATAAATGTAACAATGTGAGACTCACTAGGAGAACGGCCGTTTATCTTTCCTTTCAAAATGCTGCCAACAGTATTTTCTGAATGGAAGACACCATCTTGTAGCATAAAGGGCTGCGTCAAGGGTGATATTGCCCAGAATGTCTTGTTTTCTAGTGCTCGTAATGACGAAGCCAGAACTGCCGAAAGGGATTCTGGTCCTGCCGCTACTTATTGGAGACATTGAACTATACTCTGAACCTGCCTGGCCTCGACCAAAATAGCGCCAGTATGGGAGCGACTTGCAACTCCTTATGACGTTCTAGTTACTTAGCCTTGATGTTATGGGGGATGTATGCAGTCTTTGTGCACATGGCGGGCGGGGAAGGGTACTGACTGGGAATACGGACAACCCTATTGATGTTGATTTTTCATTATTGATTATTGTATTAATAAAGCTTCGAAGTAATGTTACCCATGATACTCGCCCATGGTGTGCGTATGGACGATTTTATTGTAACTGATCCTGTTATACTTTCAATTAAAAAATCAACCTTCACTGATCCTGCAACCGTTTGTCACGTTTAGTTTTTTCAATTAAATGGCTCGCTTCTTACATACTCCTATACCCCTGGCTTTTGAAAGACACCATCTTGTAGAATAAAGGGCTGCGTCAAGGGTGGTATTGCCCAGAATGTCTTGTTTTCTAGTGCTCGTAATGACGAAGCCAGAACTGCCGAAAGGGATTCTGGTCCTGCCGCTACTTATTGGAGACATTGAACTATACTCTGAACCTGCCTGGCCTCGACCAAAATGGCGCCAGTATGGGAGCGACTTGCAACTCCTTATGACGTTCTAGTTACTTAGCCTTGACGTTATGGGGGATGTATGCAGTCTTTGTGCACATGGCGGGCGGGGAAGGGTACTGACTGGGAATACGGACAACCCTATTGATGTCGATTTTTCATTATTGATTATTGTATTAATAAAGCTTCGAAGTAATGTTACCCATGATACTCGCCCATGGTGTGCATATGGACGATTTTATTGTAACTGATCCTGTTATACTTTCAATTAAAAAATCAACCTTCACTGATCCTGCAACCGTTTGTCACGTTTAGTTTTTTCAATTAAATGGCTCGCTTGTTACATACTCCTATACCCCTGGCTTTTGACCCTTTCCTACGCGCTGTCTGTACTACCGCCCTCGGCGATCTATGTAATGAACAGACTACCATTGCCGAAACACAAGGGAATGCATCTCAGAGAGATAAGTCAAGTACGTGGTAGATAAAAACATTTTCGTGTTTATGCACGCTGATGTGCTTTGAACGATGCCCTCCTCCCCCCTCCCCCCCTCCTCCTCATTTAGATTACCACCGCCCATTGCACAAAAGCGTACCGGGCGCTCCCCATGCAAAAATAAATGTTTTTTTTTTTTTTTTTTGCCCCGTGGGGCCCTTTCAAAGCTTCCACATCAAACCTAGGGGGTCAGGGAGGATCTACTATGCCCCCTTATGGTCATTTCCCCCTTCGTTTTGGCCTCCTCTTGTCTCTCGATCCTACCGAGAGACAAGATGGCGGCCGCTCCGGACTGTTTAGAATGTTGACAGACACCGGAGAGCCAATCAGCTTCGCTTCGCGAAGTTCCGTTGCGCGTCAAGTACGCGAACCGGAGCGCTACCCGGAGCGCTGTCACAGATATATATATATTTTTGAACGTTAATTTATCAAAATCCACTGGAGCACATATATTTAGACCTAGCAAAGGCACATCGGGCTAACAGTCCCTAAAATTTTGCCAAGTTTCATGCAAATCCATTAAGCCGTTCGAGCTAAAAGTGAGGCCAACCGCCCTGTGGAAATTAACATGGGAAAAACGCTGTTTGGGACCCCCCTTTTTTCTCGGCCCCCCCTTTATGAACCCCCCCAAATTTTCAGGGGCTGCTCAGAAACAAAATGTGCCATTTTCCTGAAAATTTCAGCCAATTCCGTCCACAAACGCCAAAGTTATTAGACATAGAATTTTCAAAAATCCCATAGAGAAAAAAATCCTAACTATATATACCTACTGGCGACTGCCAGTAGGTAATATATGTATATATATATATATATATATATATATATATATATATATATATATATATATATATATATATATATATATATATATATATTACCTACTGGCGGTCGCCTTTAGGTAGTTATAGTTAGGACCAAGTTTCCATAGGAAGAATATTTTTTGTTTTTGCTTATAACTTTGGGGTCATTTGATGAATCATCATGAAATTTTCCAAACCTAATCTTTGATCATATCAGCTCCTATACTAGAAGTTTGGGAGAGATTCGTCTAGGGGGTCCAAGAAAAAAGGTGGGTCCCAAAACGTGTTTTCTCCATGCAATTTCTGTAGGAAATTTTAGACATAGCTACAGGTCGAATGGGTGAACAGAATTACCCCAAATTTGGCAGGGAGAAGCGTCTTGGTCTAGAAACCACGCTTTTGTTTACTTGCCATAAATCCGTTCAGTAGTTTTGGAGATATATCCAAATTTACAGATATCATTATTTGGGAATTCTCCTGCACGAGCTTGCTGCTTATTGGTTGTCAGCACTGCAAGCGATTGCAACTAGGAAGTGTTGGCCGCCATTTTGTGTTATCCTTGAAATGCCTAAGGGAAAAAAGGACAAAAAGAGTAGGAAAGAGAAGTATAGGAGCACTGTAACCTCTGTGGGGGAGTGCGAAGCAAAGTAGTCACTCCTACCAGTCTGAAAGTGCGGTGTTGCTCTGAGTGACTTGGTGCTGAGATGAGATGCTGCTACACTCGGGTATGAAACCGAGAGCCTAAATCGTGAGCTCATTGCTGTAAAGTGATGTGCTCTGGTCTTTGATGCATACGTGTGCATGTAGTGTTAGTAGGAGTTTATACCATACAGGGAGTGGGAAGCGAACTACTGACTGCTACCGTGCGTTTATACTATACCAAAAGTGAAGTACTCACGCCTACTGGTGTGAAGACTCAGGGATCAAACCGAGGTGATTGCTGTAAAGTGATGGGCTCTGGGTGCTATAGCATACTGGCTGCTGTAGTATAACTGTGTAAGTAGTGTTAGTATATGTTTATACTATACAGGCGGTGGGAAGGGAACTACTCACCCCTACTGGTCTGAAGACTCAGGGATTGAACCCTGAACCTAAATGTTGAGCCCATTGCTGTTAAGTGATATGCTTTGGGCGGTGTAGCATACCTGGGAAAGTAGTGTTAGTTTGTGTTTATACAATACAGGGAGTGGGAAGCAAACTACTCACCTCTACCGGTCTCAAGACTCGTGGATGAAACCATGCGTTCATTGCTGTAAAGTCATGTGCTTTGTGTAGTATTCTAATGTAAGTCATAGTAAAATGTTAGTAGGTAATGCTATTAGAATGTACGTTTTTAATGTCAGAATATAGGGCTGTCATGAGGGGAACCTTGGGGAGTTTGTACACAGTGCTGGATAAGACGGATGCCTTGTTGTCTGCTCCTGTTTGTGGCTGTTTAAGCTGTCTTGTTTTCCTGCAATAAATCTACTTATCGGATCCACCACTGTCTGCCTCTTCACTACATAAATTTGGCGACAAGCGGGAGAAGGTAAAAAGAAGTCAGCACTCACAAATATTTCGAGTTTGCTTGCATTGTGCTGAAGACCTGTTTTCTTCGAGAAGCTGTTTTTACTCATCCCAGGGTCGTCGGCTCATTGAACTATGTTATCCGCCCTCTGGTAGGATTTATATTTTTAGATTTTGGGATTCATTTGCCTCTTCAGTGGACTCAGGTCGCTGTACTACACATGTGCAAGTAGTGTTTGTATGTGTTCATACTCATTCTGTAGTTATGCAGTAACCAATGCATGATGGTCCTAGGGAGTGCCACCTCCCAGGTGCAGCTCATATAATGTCCCTGGGAATGCATATGCAGGACATTTATGTTTGCTATTAGAGGGCGGGTGCATGGCTTCTGCCCTGTGATAGCAAATCTTTGTTTACCTCGTTGAAGCGAGAGGAGGAAATCCTTGTATCGCTTCAATAGAGCGGATCCTGATGGTAAAAATGGAGATGCTGGGTAATGTTCCAGGTCTAATCCTATTAAAATATTACGGGGTCTCTGCAGTACTGGGGACCTTAATCCCACATGTACATTAGGCGCAGGAGGGCACAGAGACGTTTCACAGTCTAGGGGATCACCACGTCCCTGGCTATTGTTTACTAATTGTTCGGGGGCTTAGAGGCAGACTTAAGTCTGGGGACCCCCACCCTCTGGGGCTTTACTTAAATATGCAGAGTGGGCCTTGTCATTCCCTGAAGCCTCGGTAGCCCTAGGCAGTGCCTTATTGGTTCTGTAATCCCACGGGCAGTACTCATAAAGTGATACACTCATAGAACCCTTGCAGTTGTAGAATTATGCAAGCTTCATTTATGTAATAGTCTGTTGGTTTATATTTTGTAGGTGCACCATAAAATTACAAATGTTTTCCCTCATAACCTCCTACAAACAGCCGATTTCCACAATAAACTACAGACAAGTGTTGTCAGAAAAGAAGACCCATACACTCACTTCAATTCAATTCAAATGATCTTTATTCGGATTTAGTACATCCATAAAAGTACATACAGAGTGAAAATACATTTAAAAAACATTTTAAAAACGCATTTTAAAAAGTTAAAAACAAATAGTCCAATTAGGTTAAGCAGCATATATGGCTTAAAGTGCATAATATATAAAGTGCAAAATGCATAATACATAATACTAAAGGAGTATTAGTCCGTTGATGTCCACAGTTACCAAATATAGTTGTATTCTCCTGCGCATGTGCAATGGAATCACTACTTAGTAGCCAGTACAATGATAAAGTACACAAGTACATAGGATAGCATAGTACTATTGTCCATTATCCGTGCTCCATACTTGCCCTCGATTTCACACAGGCCTTTATAAAACAACTAACAGAATAAACGACATCATCAGTATGCAACTTTTGCAAAAATTGCAGAGCGAGAATGGAGTCTCGTAAATTGTATTTACGTAGGATTGGTCTTAAATATTGACAGGTATACAATTTATAATGGCCACAAAAGAAGAAATAGTGTAATAGATTTTGTCGTCCACCTTGAGAACAGGGGCAATCCAGCTCTTCTAATTTTTTATTGTAGCCAATAGGGAAGCTAAGCAAATAAACTATGCTTCCCTCCCGAAACCTGAATAAGAGACTCCGATTCCATCTACCTATAGGCATTGTCAAGTATCTTATAGAGTTATTTTTATTATCAACACCTAAATCAATAGTACGCAGATATCTACTGACCACTGGTCTAGTAGATTCAGATCTCCTCCTTTCCTCAGTATATAGGTCCATAAATGCCCGTTTAATGCTGTTCTTGTGAGCGGGTACAATAGAATCAGGGGAGCTAAATAAAGATCCTTGTCCCACATGCTGCAAACTGTTTTTAACTGCATTTAGCCAAGGTATATGGTGAGATCTATCACTAGACAAGCAGTCAGTTATAATACTGCGCGTTAATGTTGCTGCTGGGTTTAGCCATATCTTGATCCAAAAAAGGGCAGGCCTCGACTTAATAAAATCAACAATATATGGCAGCCTTAGCTCATTGTGACAAATCAGAGTGGGAGCACAAGGAATTCCCCCTAGCACCCTCCTACAAAATCTATTTTCCTCCACCTGGAGGGCCACTCACTTATTTATTGGTATAAAAATAACCTTTATTAAAACAACACAAATAAATGGAAATGCAACTTTATTCGAACAAACAACAGTATAACATGAAATATTGGGTCGGACTCCTCCGGAAGCAGCATACAAAACCTGCAAGACAAAAAAGAAACATAAGTATGTGTGCCATGTCCAAGAGAAAAAGAAAGGTAGTCAAAAAATAAGAAAGATAGTGAGAATGGAACAGAGAGGGAGCGGGTGAAAGGGAGAAGAGGAGGGAGAGTCAAAGGAACAGAAGGAAGAGGAGACAGAGCGTCGGCCTACTGCACCCAGCCCTCACTGTTTACCTCCCGTCACCCATGTGTCTAGAACGCTGGGGTCCGCAAGAAAAAGTGCGGTCCAGCAAGTCCTTAAAATGAAACAGATATGAATGAGGGCAGAGATGACATTATTATCTATGGCAACATTGCTCGCCTGCACCTATGCGCCAAGGCTGCTGCCCAGCCCCTTCCCTCGCACTGTGCTCAATTGCAGCCCCTGCGCACTGAGGCTTCACTGCTCACCTGCCACCATCGGTGTGTCCAACAACATGCCGGTGCTAGCTCCAACTCCGGGTGCCTCTCTAGGGTGGCACAGCAGGTCTCCGGTCGGGGACAGTGTCTTGATACCACGAAGGAAGGCGTCAGAATGCCCAGGGCATCATTACGGGGTGAGTACCCGCTCAGCCCATTTTGTCGCAACCAACTCAGTGTCTGAAAAGGGAGAAATAATATAATGCTGGAAACTTCTTGAGGTAAATGAAGGTTTGTTTCAAGCTTAATAGAGAACACCAGTTGAGTGAATCCTTCCATCTTGAAGTACGATCTACCAACTGTTAGTGGTAATTGTGGTTCAAAGAGGAGGTGGAGTGCACGAGAATAGAAAAGGTTAAATAATAAAATGTTATGCCAACATTTACATACAAACAAACATAGCGCATGCTAGAAGCATAATGTGCGGGTGTAATGCATTGGCCCAAGCCTGTGTTCATGTACATTTAGTAATTAGCTCACTACAGTGTTCCAAAAGCCAATGCCACATGTCTGTAGGGCAGCAGGGTTTTTCTGGCTCAGGCCTACAGTACGGTCCAGCAGGTCCTTAAAATGAGACATAGATGTGACTGAATGAGGTCAGAGAGACATTATTACGCACTACAACATCGCTTGTTTGCACCTGCGCACCCAGGCTGACGCACCCCACCCCTCCCACAGCACTGCGCTCAATTGCAGCCCCTATGCACCCATGCCCCATTACTCACCTGCTGTTGTTGTGTGTCCAAACATGACGGTCAGCAGTGTTCACAATTCATATGCAGTGTTGATTGCCAGGATGCTGTACACCTCATGGATCCCTTTCGAAACACGATGGCCAGTAAGGTTCACAATTCATATCCAGTGTTGATTGCCAGGACGGTGTACACTAGGGGTGGGCGCAATCGCTGTTTGTGTGTTCGTGGGGGAAATATCTCACGAACACGCATTTGAGAACGCGAACAAGCAAGAAATTTTGCAAAGTTGAGGAAAGCAGAATTTAGGGCAATTTCGCGTTCTCCGCGGAAGGCGAAATTACCGAAATTCCGCAAATTCCACGAGCGGAACGGATTTTACCTCCCAGGCCTAGTGTACACCTCATGGATCCCTTTTCATTATTGCACATTGTGATATGTGTGGTGGATGCGGCCATATCACCTGAGGCAGTGTGGAAGAACTGGGACATGTGGCGTCGTTGTTATTCTATATATACATACGCAAAGTGGGCTGGGCTTGCTTACGCTAGGTCAGCATAGGGTTGTGAACAATTACTCCGGGGACCTGAGCATTGTTCAGTGCCTGTCTGGCCAGGAAGTGTACTTATGTGTGTTTCTGTTGCAGTTTTGAAGTCGCAGAATGCGCAATTTATATTAATGTAGCAGGTACCGGGAGGGCGGCAGCTATCTCTAATGAGATGCTGTTTGAAAACAATGAATGGACAACATCACATTTTGTTGTCAAGTTTGTGGATATGCGCAGACACGCATGTCAATGATGTCCAGTATTATTGAAAGTGTTGCTATCGCGAAGCACACACATGCGAATGGGCACGGATGGAGGGAGGATCAACAGTGAGGCTACGTCATACATAGTAATAACCTTCATTAAAGTCAAGCAATGTATGTTGAACGTGAATCTGAAAGTCTCACATATGACACACTACTATACTGGTAAAGCCTGACAACAGACCATGCTGCAACACAAATCGACACATTACTCTTTACTTTAGTGTCACATGTGATTTAGGATGTGCACTCTGCCCATGGCTGATGATACTCCTTTGAGCCACCAATACCCAGGCCGAAAGGCAGCACAATAATGTGCACACACACACACACACCAGGGGCATTGTGTAACACACATTTGTTTTTTGATGTAACGTTTCAGATGCATTGCCATCACAAATGGAAGGCTAATGTACAGACCATGATTATTGATCAAGATGATCGTTGCATGTTGTGTGTAGTATAAGATATGTGTACACAGCAACAAAACTTTACAAACAAGCTCTCTAAACAGAAGGGGTGTATCTGAGCAAATGCTGTAGAGAGAATGTGGGTGGGGTTCTCCAACTGGTACCATGGGAAATTTTATGACCTAATCAAATGTTTTTTTTTAAGGTCACATGGCAATCGCACAACGAGCGTGCAAGGAGGCCGCACCCGACAATATTTTGAGAAAATATATTTATCATAATATTAGTTTATTACAGTTAGAAATAACTAAATGTTTGAATATTTTAGATTATCACTAGCTCTTTTTGTCCTCATTTTGTAATACTATTGTGTTAGGTTTTAACATAGAACCCGTATCTACTGCTCGGGATGGGCCCTTCCCTTCTTATTCGAACCTTAATACCAGTGGGAAGGCTGCTAGCAGTGTGTTCATTTGTCTCCTGGACACTTTATTTGTGGAGCAAGCCACCCAGCATTGCTTTTGTTAAAATCATTGGACGTATCAAAGAAAAATGAAGATAAACATTTCAAGAAGGCCCACACCTTATGTCTATTATAACTTATAAAGTCTCACAGAATTTTTCCCAGATTTCCCAGAATCTATATTTCTTTCTAGGTCTTCCACTTCTGTCTAATCAGTTTATTCTGCAGACAGAGTTCCACCACTCTAGTTGTGTCGGTGGTTGTGAGTTAACCCATTTATTACAGATTTCCCTTCAGGCAACAAGGATCAAGGTAAAAAGCAGGTTCTCTTAACTTTTATTCAATTTACTGGTTCCGCCACCCTCCTCTTGTATCTCAAAAATTACGAGCCCCATACTTACTATGATGGTTTGACCAAATAGGTCTGTCAAAACCTTACCCACATTTGACCAGAATTCCCCGAGTTGGGGACACTGCCGAAACATATGTAGATCATTCGCCCTCGCTTCACCACATTTTGGACAGGCTTTTGGATGTTGTTGACTCTTGAACTTAGACAGTCTCTTTGGGGTCCAGTAGGCTCTGTGAACAGTAAAGAGGTGGGCCCTTATTTATGAGGCCTTGCGTCAGTTTTGCGCCGCCGGTGCATCACTTTTTGTGACGCACCAGCGTCGTAAAAAATGCGCCTTGTTGCGCCATATTTAAAAAGTGACGCATCTAGGTAGATGCGTCACTTTTTAAACCCCTGCGCCACATTATACCTGCGTCAGGTATAATGTATGCAGAGGGGGCATTCCCCAGCAAAAAGCCTCGTAATAGTGACGCAGTGAAATCTATGAGATTTCACTGCGTCACTTTTAGGATGCTGTTGCGTCAAAATCTTGCCCCTGCCTCACAGCAGGCGTAAGACTGATGCAAGCCCTTTCACATGGGGCTTTCCCCATGTGAAAAGACGCATTGCTGGAGTTGCGTTACTTTCGTGACACACTCCAGCAATGCGTCACTTTTGCGCTTACAGATACGTCAGAAATCCTTGCGACATGATGCGTCATACATTAAATATGATGCATCATTGGTGTCGCAAGGAGTGCGCAGTGAAAACACGCAGCGATGCGTCACTTTTCATAAATGAGGCCCGTGGTTTCTTCTTAGAGCGGCAGTTTGTATAATTTCCCAGCATTTCCCCCATCGATACTCGCCATATGTTCTGGATTTCCAGCGACAGCAGTGACTTCCCCCAAATCGAGTCAGGGATCATAACATTCTCTTTTCCTGCAGAAATCAATGTCCAGTACCATTGGGATACTTCTTTTATCTGTGTTCCAACTGCCAACATTTTGAGTTCTAATTCTTATTGCCAGTATGACATTCTGTTAGAGATCTTACCCAACTCGATAGTTGGTAGTATTTGAACTTGGCAGTTTGGCCTTCCGTAGTGTTTATTAATGCGTCCCAACTGATTAGCACACCTTTAGTCATCAATTGGCCCCAGTTTAGTAATCCTGCATGCCTTAGCAGGAAGGCTAAAGACTCTTTAAGGCATGCTGGCGTTCCTGGAGAATCCCAGATTGGGGCGTAGTGGCTGTAGTAGGGTGTCTTCATTATTTTCCTTATTTGTAGCCACAATTTAGCAGCTGACAGCAGGACCTTTAGTTTTATTTTTATAAGAATTTTTGATGGTTAAATACAAAGAGAAAGTGACCGCCTGTGTTTATCATTGCTTGAAAATGCTGTGGATATAGTTCGTAGTCTAGCAGTAGAACTCTGGTATATTTAAATTGGAATGCCCTACAGTATTCAAGTATGTCTGGGCTAGCAATCCCCCCTTGATCCTTTTTCCTTCTCAGTTTATTCCAGGACATTCTGTTACACTTAGCGACCCAAATAAAACTGGTTAGCTCACCCTGGAGTTTCAAGATTACAGACTTACTGAATTCCAGAGGGATTGTGCTGAAAATATAAGTAAATTTCGGCAAAATTGCCATTTTAATGATGTTAGATCTACCCAAAAAGGTTAGCGGAAGTGCTTCCCATGTTTCAGAAGCTTTTTTACTTCTCCTAAGACTCTATTGAAATTGATCTGAGATATTGCTTTAATGTCCTTGACTATATCTAGGCCGTGGTACCTGATTTTCATTTTCCGTAAAGGATGGTTACTTAGGGTATGCCATTCCATAATTTCTGACTTTGATTGATTGATTTGCCAAAATGATCTATTATGTTTTCTATATCAGCCGTCGACTCTGATAAGTTGCTGGAGAAAATCATTAGATCATCAGCATATAAAGCTACTTTTTTCTCCCAGCTTTGAAATCGAAAACGGAGTATCTTGGGGTTATTTCTCAAATTTGTCGCCAAGGATTCAATGTATAGATTAAATAGCAGGGGAGAGAGTGGGCATCTCTGCCTAGTGCATCTTTTTATGGAAATTTGGTCTGACAGACCGTCATTCACCAGCGTCCTTGCCAAAGGTTTACTATAAAAAAAAATTATGGCAGCTTGAAACTTTTCTCCTCGCCTAAATTTCTCAAGGACTAAATGCAAAAAAGACCAATTAACCCTATTGAATGCTTTGGCAGCATCGAAGGTGATGATAGATAAGGGAAGCTTTTGTTGGGTAGAAATATCTATTGCAGCGATGAGTTGTTGAGTCAGATCTTGAATTTGTCTGCCTTTAATAAAACCCTTCTGGTCTTCATGAATGAGGTCTTTCATTATTTTACTCAGTCTCCTTGACAAGATCTGTGTGTAGATTTTATTATCACAGTTCAGGAGTGATATTGGTCTATAAGATTCACACTTACTCGGATTCTTTCCAGCTTTTAACATTAGGGTAATAGTTGCCTCACTCCAAGATAGTGGTAGATCTTTTTTCCAAGGAAGAGGTCATTCATGAGAGCTGTAAGATGGGGAGTTATAGTTTCTTGTAGGGCTATGTATAGCTCATTTGGCAGAGCATCGGGGCCTTTCCCTTTTTGAGGCCCTTTATTGCCCTGATCACTTCCTCCTCTGTAATTTCTTCAGTCAGTTCTATTTTCTGACCTGGAGTAGTATAAGGAAGATTTATCTTTTCCAAGTATAGTTTTTGCTGGTCTAGCTTTGGGAAACAATCTTCAGAGTACAGACCCCCAACAAATTCTCTGAATTCTTCTTTAATTACTGTGTCATCGGTACTTATTTCAGCTGGATGTCCTATTAACATTTTATTAATTTTGTTCCTGGTTTGATCGGTTTTCATTTTCCAGGCTAAAAGTTTCCTGCATCCCTCCCCTTATTCGTGGTGGGACAGTTTGCTCGCTTCCCATTTTTCTTTTACCCTGGATTCTAGGAGATCTTTAAGGTTTTCTTCCTTTTTTGCCCTATCCAGTCTTAGCTTATCAACACCTGAATTCGAGTTATGGTTTAGAAGTTGCATGTCCAAATTTTTTCATTCCTCCTCATGTTGCTTTATTGTTTGTTTTAATGTTCTCGCTTTAAATACACTGGAACTCATAATATTAGCCGGCACAAAAATACCCCTCAATTTTAAAAACCTTGATGTCACACTCTAAGCTGGACAACCAGGAAAAGGGCGCGGCTGGCATCACATGCATAAATGCTTCCTCCATCTATCGGCCAAAAGTTGTGCCCGTCCTCCAGGGATGTAAAGGCAGTATAAACACTAGTTCAATCAACGGAACCCCAATCAAGATTACAACCAACCCCAGCCAAAGAAATCGAGTGTGCACAACCAGGGGTCACGCAAGCAAAGATTGGTCCTGGCTGTCATCAGCACTAAACTCCAGCTCCTAACACACTCTGTCCTGCAAATTTAGCCCGATCTTATCAACACACTCCCATTGAGCAAGTAAAAACTTTAAACCAAAAGAGAATCATCGAGAGCATAAAAATATTAACGTGGAACGTCTCAGGCCTCAAAAAGCTGCTACTAAATCAAGCCGGGGTAAAATTCTTGGAGGAAGCAGACATCATATGCATACAGGAAACTTGGCTGACCCAACCGCTGTCACTAAGAGGATATGCAGAATATGGCAAAGCAGCAAAAAAGAACAACATATTTGGAAGACCCTCAGGGGGGACCAGTGTCTACATAAAACACTTGTTGAACATAGAATTCATGGAATTTCAAAACCAACCAGACACCCTTCAGGCGGGCATTCTGAAATTCCCCCAATCCACCAACGGCACTGCTCCAATACTACTAATCAACATCTACCATAACTTGCAGGAGAACACAGCTAACTCGCTCACACTTGCAAACCAACTAGAAACCTTACTGCTACGCCACTCATCCTTAGACTGCATTATCCTCGGTGACTTTAACACTCACAACATAGGGGTTTCTACTGAGCAGAACCAACAGCGCGGGCCGCCAAAGTACTGCATGAACTTTTAAAATCCTACAAACAGGCGACGGCGCACACAGTGCTCTTAAAGAATACCCCGGGAGCCTTGGTCGGTCCCATGTACAACAATTAAACGACGATCGACTATATCATCTTAAGCGATAAACTGCAAGCCCAAATGACAAACTTCACTGTTCACCAACGTAATGACAGTGACCATGCAGCCCTAACAATCACTATGAACCTATCAGTGAAATCACGATATAGGCCCCCATGCATCGGGAGAACGGACGGCCAAGAATTAACAAAGCTGCCTAGAAGAATTAAATGGGGATAGGCAGCCACCGCAACTTTTAACAACTGGGCAAACTCGTGGGCAGGTTGGCCTCCGCGTAAACACAGCCAGGACGCAATAGCAATATGGGACGGAATCACCGCGACTTTAGAGGCAAAACTCCGGGGATGCGGGGGCAAACAAAGGACAACCCACTGGCATCCTCCAACGGCCTTTGGATTTAATGCAGAAATTAAAACAAGCGGAAAGGACTTGAACAAAAAACGAAAAGCCCTTAGTAAAAACTGCACAACCACAAACAAAATACAACTGCAGGAGGCCGCAAAGAGCCACTCCAAAAAAGTGTGGGCTGCAAAGCGTAACCACTGCGAGGCTCAGAGGCTGAAAATCTTCGATTTGTTGAGCCCCGGGAAATCACAAGAGTTCTGGAGTTACATAAGTCACCTTGGTCGAGGTACAAACCACAGAGAAAACTCCCTCGAGGCATCAGTCTGGGTCTCTCACGTAAAAGCGCTCTACAATGAAGAACGACCAGTCAATCAGCCACACGACATGCCCTCATTAAGAGAGAATCCGGCTTTAATCATCGATACAACGCCCCCTCCCGGAAAATCTCTAGTGTCCAAAATATAAAAAAAAATTAGACCAAACGGCGCACTGGGCCCCAACGGCCTCCCAGGACATCTATTCAAATCAAACATTGAATTCTGGTCCGAAAATCTGACCTACCTATAAACTGACTGCTGGCTAACGGGGGACGTGCCTGACTCGAGGCGAGGCTTGCTCTTGCACCCAATCCATAAGAAAGGGACCAAATCGGATCCAACGAACTACCGCATGATCGCCCTCTTGGACATCGAGGGCAAAGCCTACGCCAGTGCCAGCCTGAAGGACCTCACAGACTGGGAAAGCGAAGAAAATCTCCTGCCATTCTGTCAAACAGGCTTTAGACCAGGGTCCTCGACTGTAGACAATATCACTGCACTTTCTTACCTAGCCAATCGAGCGCGGCTGCGTAAAAGTCTCCCATTATTCGCCTGCTTCATCGATTACTCAGCTGCGTTCGATGGAGTAGATCGCACCATCCTATGGAGAAAGCTGGTCAATTGGAACATCGACCCCTCTCTCCTAAGAGCGATACAATCTTTGTATCAAAATACCTGGGTAAGAATTAAACTTTCAAGTGACTCTGCAACCGACAAGATTGACACGAACCGTGGCTTAAAACAAGGGTGCGTGTTGGCACCCCTGCTGTTTAATTTATACACAGCAGACATGGAGATAGCCCTGTCGGGGGCCGCCCTAGCAACGCCAAAGATCAGGGCAACCAAAATTCATTTTATGCAATACGCGGATGACCTCATAATCCTGGACCACACAAAAAAAGGGCATCAAAAGGCACTTACCGCCTTGGCAACATACAATAACAAAAACAGGCTGGTAGCAACCCCGACCAAGTCAAAAATAGTCATCTTTGGGCACTACCCCAAAAAAAAAAGAGCAAAATGGAGCCTTGGCCATTTGACCTTGGACAGCACACAGAAATACACGTACGTGGGGTTCTCCTTCCACGAATCGGGCTTGTGTGGCACCCACCTAAAGAAAATTCAGGGTAAAGGGAAGACCATCACCTTCGCCCTATGTAAACTACAAGCCTCTTTATACAGTCCATCATCAACTGCTATTCAAAGAGTCCTCAAGGCCAAGTTAATGCCGGCCCTTAACTACGCACAACAGGCGTACCCAGGCAAACTGATCAAGGAGTTGGAAAAAATTCACTGCAGGGCATATAAGAGACTGTACCATTTTCCAAAATGTACAAGAAACACTCTGATTTGCCTGGAATTCTCACTCAACCAACAAAATCTGGAAGAGATGGCAGCCCTAAGCAAATATTACTACCTTACAACAGTGGCACGAGACAACACACTGAAGGCCGTCTTGAAACATATCTTCATGGAACCCGGGAACCCCTGGTCAGCTACTATTGAATCAGCAATGACCCAACTTAACCTTGCGATTGAGTCGTGGAATCCAGACCTTGTCAACTACACGACCATCAAACACACGATAATAAAGCAAGTGCGTGCCTGCTCTCGGGACTTGGACCTTGAGTCTCTTGCGAAAAGAGCCTTCCATGAGTCTCTATGCTTTCTGCACACCGCGTATAACCTCGAAAACCATCTCACGCAGGCCGTGGGCCTCCCAGCCCTCCGTAAGATCCTAGCCTACAGACTGCACCCCCTCCCGCTCAAAGAACTATACCACCCGGAATATGCTGGCAAGGGAGTTCGGGAATGCAGACTCTGTAGTTACAAACTAGAGTCATTGGCCCATTTACTATTCTGCTGCCCTGCCCTACGTGTACCCCGCACCCTCTACCTCAGGCCGATCCTTAGGGATGCGGGGACACGCACAGCTAAGGAGGCAATCCATCAATTATACACCTTGAGCATAGTAAAACAGATGGCCTCATTCGGAAAGTTTATACAACAGACCTGGTCCGAGCTGATGGCAGCCAAGGGCGCACAGGAATAGAGACTTTGCTGAGGGACGCTGGGTGGCCCTCCCAGGTCCCCGACTGCGTGTGCCCTATTGAACTCTGGGAACTTTTCATAAATGCTTGCCTGCTGAAACATTTTCGGTTTTAACTTTTGTAATTTCATACCTTGCTCTTAATGTAATGGTTTTAAGTAACCACACAATAAAGTTATTCATTCATTCATAATATTACCTCTCATAACAGCCTTATAGGCATCCCAGGATGTTTGTCGACTGACCCCTTCACTGTTTGATGCAAAGAAGTGATTAGTTTCTTTTTTTAAATAATCAATTGTGGGAAGATCTAGGAATAAGGTTCGATCTACTGTCCATCTTATCCAATTGTTTTGTGGTTTTAAACAAAGATCTAATCTTACCGCTGAGTGGTCAGATAAATGTGCCGGGAGATGCTCCACCCCTCCTGAGGCTGTAATTAAGTTGCTATCTATGAGAAAAAAGTCAATCCTGGAGGAGTGACACAATCTTTTGTTCTGGAAAGTAAATCTTGTACATGCAACACTTTTAATTTTCCAGATGTCGACTAGCCCCAAGTCTTTGATACTTAATTTTAACTGCTCTCTCATCCTAGGAAAATTCGTATTTTTCCTTGCCTGGGTCCTATCTACTTTTGGGTCTATAACTATGTTGAAATCCCCTCCCCATATTGTGGGGGAAGTAGTAGTCAGAAGTTCAGTATATAATCTTTGTAGGGGTTCCGGATCATCAATATTTGGGCCATAGTAACCAACTATAGTGTAGTATTTTTGGTTCAGCCTGATTTCTACAATTACCCATCTTCCTTTACTGTCCACTGTGGAATGTAGAATGGTGGATCCCAGAGATTTTTTATAAATAATGGCGACACCTTTTATATTACATGACTGGTTAGTACAAAAAGAGGTATCTGTCCATCTTAAATTCTTGGTCAGATTCTCCCATTCCTTTTTTATAAGGTGGGTCTCTTGTAGGATTATGATTTCACTCTCCGATTCCTTAAGTTATTCAAATATTTTCCTTCGACGCCTATTTTGTTTTGAGGGCATTAACATTCCAGGACACGATTCTAGTTATTGATCGATCTACCATTATATTTGGGGATTTTTAGGTTATAAAAAACATTTCTGTATAGTAGTTCGGGTCTATTAACTCTCTTAAGTATTGCAGCCTGAGGATATTTTTTATAAATTTTTTCCCTATTTTGCGCCCCACCCATTTGTGCCTGTTTTTTATTTCTTTTTTGTATTTTCCTTCTTACTTGCCCTCCCTCGGAGAACTTCCCTTTTCCTTTGTTAGGTCGCATTTGCGGCCCTCGTTTGAGCTCCTGTGCTCTTCACACTCCTGATGTTAATTTAAATGTTTTCATTTATCTCTCATCCGTTCTAATACAAGTACAACTTCCTTTGGTTCCCTAATGATGTGCATTTTGTTCTGCCACATGATTCTTAAACTTGCTGGGAAGCGCATCTGTACCATAGCTCCTAAGGATTTTAGTTGGGGCATTAATTGTCCCAATTCCCATTGACGGTCCTGTGTGGTCTTGGATATGTCTGATCGTATTTTAAAGGACCAATCATCTTTAAGGAAAACGCCTTCTTTCAGGGCTTTAGGCAGTATCCTCTACTTAAGCGTGTAGGATTTAAAGTTAATCAGAATCTTCCTAGGATTCTTTTTCAGTTTATTCCTACCGAAAGGATCCCGGTGGATTCTTTGAATGTCATATGTGAGTGCTTGTATCTCGGTTTTAACCCAGGGGAAGCTTTCTTCCAGCAAAGAAAGTACAAATCCCTTTATATCATCAGTTTATTTTCCTTCTGGTACGTTAAGTAATCTTAAATTATTCCTCCTAGAATGATTCTCCAGTGATTCGATTTTATCGCGAAGAGTGTTCTCATTCACCTTTAGAGTATCTATCTCTTTCTGGTGTAAATTCTAACTCTTTATTAAGAAGTTCCATGTTGGCTTCTACTGTGGTAACTCTATTGGTGAGGTCATTTAATTTTATGTCCAAGACTTCACAAGTGTCTTGAATCTTAGCTTGATTCTTCACCGAAATATCAAATCTGGTTCTTATCTCAGTAAGTAATGTTCCCAGAATGTTATCCGAAATGATCGAATTAGTCATACTCTCAGGGATTTCTATAAGACCTCCTTGAACCTTTGATGGATTTGTGTCACCTTGTCTACTCGCGCTAGCACTTACACCCATGGGGTGTTCAGTGACCGAGTATCGGTGAGTATATTCTCCATTCCTGCTCCCCCTCCATGATTGAATTCAGTAGTCTTTAGTGGAGATTCTTGGATCTTATTAGATGGTCCATTTGTTTTGTTATTCATTTTTTCTGTTCTAGAATCCTTTTTTTCAGTTCAATTACCCTTTTGGGGCGTTTGTATACTTTTTGCTGTACTAGTCTGTAAGTCTTCCACATCTGTGGAAGGAATAGAGCCTGTCGCTGGAGACTCACTCATCTGCCCTGAGTGTCTTAGCTGCTCTACACTTTGCACCTTAAAGAAGGATCTAAGGGAGGGGGTGATTTGATGAGTGGATTCTGCCCCTATCTGCTGGTTCTTTCGTCTATCCCTAGTTTTAGGGGAGGGATGACTCGCTGAGTTTTTACATTTTTTTGTCTTTGCCCTTATGTTAAGCGGCACAGTAGGTGTATCAGGTAGGTTAATTGTTTTTTTTTATAAAGTACTGCCTGTTTCTCAAGCAGTAACTAATTCCTTTACTCGCTTTGGCCTCTCTCTTGACCTCCCTAATGGGGCCTGGTAGTATATTCTGGTTATCCCTCTCCCCCACTAATTGTTTACAAACCCCCGATTTAGGCTTCAGGGTTCCGTCACGCTTATCTCCCTCCTGGGAAACAACAACAACCAAGTCCACAGCTTCCCCGCTTACCTGATTCATGCAGCCCTGAATAGAGCCAGCGGTTAGAATATTACGGGGGGCAGCTGTCTTCCCGTCTCTTTCCACTTCATAGAGTGGGGCGGTTTTTGTCGACAAAAACGACTGGAGAGAAGTCTGAGATGATGCTTGAACCATCGCAAATCCTCCTAGTGGACGCCAAGGTCACGCTTCGGTAACTCTGCCCTGTCTGACCCGGAAGGAGAACCTCCCGGCAGCTCTGAGGAAGCTTCGATGTGCATTACAGGCTGCCGTCCAAGCCCAGACTTCAGGGAAGGAAGATTGATGTCCACCGGCTTTGTGTTTAACACCCGAGGCAGCCAAAGCAAAGGGGGCGTCCAACATCGCAGTGCGGACTGGTAGGAATTAATACGCGTATTTTTTTTTTGCCTACCAATTGCTTGTTACTGCCAATCACCCACTAAATCCAGAAATAGTAGCTCCGCTACTTCTACAGCATTATTTCAGTGATTTTCAGTCATTTCTGAAGCCGATACAGAATGAACGAAAACAAAGCATGTAGATCCATCAGGAGGTGGAGAGCTGAAGCTCCCGACCGGTCTCTCTAGCCGGCCGCCATTTTCCCCGCTGTCAAATCTACTGTCTCGCTTGATCCACTTGCTCTCTTATACACTTTAAAGTTATTTAGATATAGTTTTGAGACAAAAAAAAATTAGGGAATGGCGTACCTGGCGAGACACCATATGTCTATGACACAACACAGGGCCTGGCAGCATGCACTCGGCGCATACGCAACACGCAACAGGCATGACCCCATACATATATGATGAAATGCATGGCTTGGTACTGCATACCCGTCGGATAACTAAGTAGCAGCTGGCGCGACCTCATAAGTATATGATGTTACGCGGGACAAAATGGCACAAACCCATCAGATATGAAATGCTCATCATTTTGCGAATTTAGCAATATGGCGGATAGGATTCGCGTGCTGATGGAGCTTGGTACACTACCGGTATGGAACTGCAGTTTCCTCAACAACAAAATAACATATATATACATATTCTTTGGGGAAGATATAAAACATAATTTTTAAAGTTAAAAAAAGGATAATAGAGTTCCAAAATATTACAAAAAAAATAGAAAAAATATAGGTTTTATAAATATTAAAATATTAAATTAACTTAAAAAAAACTTTGAAATTCACTGCAAAAAGCATAGGTTTTACAGACGAAATAGTTAGGCATTAACATTTAAAAAATCTTTAAAAGTCACAAAAAAAAGCATAGGGTTCAGGGATGTTATAGTTAGTTGGCATGATCAGTAGTGCATTGCAGGCGTGGAAGTTATAGTTATAACAACTAACTACAACTATAACGGGCAAATTTCTCTGGTTTTATATGAGTTAAATGTCTAACTATCAATGACATCCCTGAAAGCTATAGTTTTTTTAGTGAATATATATGTATATATGTATATATATATTTATATATATATATATTATATATATGTATGTATGTATGTATGTGTATATATATAAATATATATACATATGTATATATATATATATATATTCACTGAAAAAACCATAGGTTTCACACCAGTTATAGTTAGGAATTAGCATTTAAAAAACCTATGAAATTCACTGAAAAAACCATAGGTTTCACACCAGTTATAGTTAGGAATTAGCATTTAAAAAACCTATTAAATTCACTGAAAAAACCATAGGTTTCACACCAGTTATAGTTAGCTGGAAATTTTACTGATATAAAACCATTGAAATTCCCACGTTATAGTTAGTTGGACTCACTATAACTTGCGCGCCTGCAATGCACTGCTGATGACGTCACATATTACATCACTCATGACATGGTCAGTGACATCACTCATGACATCACTGATGACACCATCCAAAGAATGTGTGTCTTTCTGAAAAAATAAATATGTTTTATATATGAGTGTGTATACATATGTTTTATTCTAGTATATGGAGTATTGATTTATATAAGTGAGTAAATGTGAGAGTGAGAGATTGTAAGAGTTCCTGTTTAAATAAGTATGTGATTCTATAAGTGATTGTTTAAGAGAGTAAGTATGTGTAAGTTTCCTTAGGAATAAGGTGGTAGTGTGTGTATAGCTGTATATGCAAATAAATGGATGTTCAATAGTTTTTTTGCATGTGTGAGTATATGTGTGAGTAACTTTTGGAAGACTGTCGGTGTGTTAACGGATGTAAAGGTGTTTCACTACATATGATAAGTGAGTATATGTATGAATGACTATATAGAACTGTTGGTGAATGAGTAAATGTGTATATAAATGGTTGAATTACTGAATTGGTTGTTGTAACTGGTATAGGTATCGCCACTTTTTTGTAAATGTTAGTTTCTATTTTTGAATATGTGTTTCAGGGGTTACATTACACTGAAAGGAGGTCAGTCACTCTGTCACAGGGATGGTGTCATCAGTGATGTCATGAGTGATGTCACTGACCATGTCATGAGTGATGTAATATGTGACGTCATCAGCAGTGCATTGCAGGCGCGCAAGTTATAGTGAGTCCAACTAACTATAACGTGGGAATTTCAATGGTTTTATATCAGTAAAATTTCCAGCTAACTATAACTGGTGTGAAACCTATGGTTTTTTCAGTGAATTTAATAGGTTTTTTAAATGCTAATTCCTAACTATAACTGGTGTGAAACCTATGGTTTTTTCAGTGAATTTCATAGGTTTTTTAAATGCTAATTCCTAACTATAACTGGTGTGAAACCTATGGTTTTTTCAGTGAATTTCATAGTTTTTTAAATGCTAATTCCTTTGTATATCGAGTTTCTAACCTTTTTTTTTTTTACAATTTGCTGTTTTTTTTTAAGTATTTATTTTTTTTTATATTTTTTTTCTTTTGCGCTCTGGGTGCGCGCTCCGGGAAGCTTTCAGCTAAGCTCTCCTGTAAGCTTCTCCGAGAGCTCATCTGAAAGCGCACCCAGAGCGCAACTGTCGTTCGTGATAAAAAATATGAATGAAAAGTTAATAATAATGCAAAACATTTCGTACCATACAAATAAAATTTGTTTTTTTTAATATGGAAAATGATTATGCATTTCTATAAAAGATTGATGACGTCACTTCGGCGCGCAACGTAAGTGCCCTGGGAAGCGCATACGTGCGCGGCGCATAAACGCACGGAAAAGCGCCTACGATCGCGCCACGTTTGCGACCCGGAAGCGCCTACGATCGCGCTGCGTAAACGCACCCGGAAGTGCTCCGGAGCGCGCAGCGTAAACGCATCGGGTCATGTGACCCTAAAATAACACTTTTCATTGGTTGCTAACAGTTTTTTTTTACAATGAATGAAATCCCCACCCATTTCCTTCACTTCTTCTTTCACTTTTGTGACTGAAAGACCTGCCTTTTTTGCTGCTCCATATTCCTGGATTCATCATGGCTGCCAGACTATCCAGCAGTGAAGATGATTTCATTGATGAAGAGCCTCCTACCCCAAAGGTGAAGGAACATTTCATCTGGAAATTTTTTAAGTTTCCAGAAGGCCAGAAGAAGGTGAATGCACCAAAAGTAGAGTGCAGGATCTGCAAACAGGTCCTGTCACGGGGTAACCCCCAAAAAAAATACTCTTTTGGCAACTTCACCATGATTCGCCATGTGGAGAGGAGGCACCCCCAGAATTTTGCCCGGGAAAGTGTCAGGGCTCTGGCACAGGAGGTTCCCAGAGATGGGGCCTCTACATCAACAGGAGGAGCAACTTCTTCTGGAAGAGAACAATCTCAGGGGCAGGTAGCAAACATTCAACCTGCATTCAACCATGGGGTCGTCAGATGCAGATACTGCAATCAACTCCTCACCTATGGGGAGCAAAGTGTCCTGCTCATGGTTCGGGCATTGGAGAACCATCACTGCCCTTCCCACCCCTAATTTTTTTCTTTTCTTTTTGCTCCTGTTGAGCAGTTTCTATTCCCTGTTTTTGTTCCTCTTCAGTTAAAAGAAGAAAACCAAAAGTTCTTTTCAGAACTACCTCCAATTCTCATCAAAGAGCTATATTCTTAAAAAATGAAGAGTAAGTGAAATATAGTGCATTGATAATTGAAAGGAGAATGAGTAAGAAAGAACAGAAAGGTATGAGAGGTGAAAGGAAGTGAAGTAGGAGGACTGAAAGAAGGTGAGTGTTAGAAAAGAAAGTTATGACACAGTGAATAAACTGGAGGCCTCATTTCTGAAAAGTGACGCATCGCTACGTGAAAATAGCGATGCGTCACTTTTCTGGACGCACTCCTTATGACATTCCAGATATGTCATATTTAATATATGACTAATCAATTCGCAAGGAGTTACAGATATGTCAGTATTTCTGACATATCTGTAAACACAAAAGTAACGCATTGCAGGAGTGCGTCACAAAAGTGACGCAACTCCAATAATGTGTCCTTTCACATGGAAAAAGCACCATGTGAAAGGTTTGCTGTGAAGCAGGCGCAAGATTTTGGCGCAACTGCATCCTAAAAGTGACGCACTGCGTCATTATTACCAAGCTTTTTGCAAGGAACACCCCCTCTGCATGCATTATACCTGACACTATTTTTTAAAAAGTGACGCATCTAGGTACATGGGTCACTTTTTAAAACTCTGCGCCATATTGTATCTGCATCAGGTATAATGTATGCAGAGGGGGCAATCCCTCGCAAAAAGCTTGGTAATAACAACGTACTGAAATCTATGAGATTTCCCTGCGTCACTTTTAGGATGCTATTGCGTCAAAATTTTGCGCCGGCCTCGCATCACTTTTATGTTTACACATATGTCAGAAATACTGACGTATCTGTAACTCCTTGCAACATGATTCGTCATACATTAAATATGACACATCTGGAATGTCATAAGGACTGTGGACAGAAAAGTGACGCATCACACCAGCAGTGTAATAAAATGTGCCTCGTTGCACTATATTTAAAGGATGCAACAGCATCCTAAAAGTGACGCAGTGAAATCTCAAACATTTCACTGCGTCGCTATTACAAAGCTTTTAGTGGGAGAACACCCCCTCTGCATGCATTATACCTCACGCAGATATAATGTGGCGCTTGATTTTAAAAAGTGACCCATCTACCTAGATACCTCACTTTTTAAATATAACGCAACGCAACACATTTTTTTACACTACTGGTGCAATGCGTCACTTTTCTGTGCGCACTCCTTATGACATTCCAAGTAACGCATTGCTGGAGTGCGTCACAAAAGTGACGCAACTCCAGTAATGTATCCTTTCAAATGGGGAAAGCAGCATATGAAAGGTCTTGCCTCAGTCTAACACCTGCTGTAAAGCAGGCACAAGATTTTGACGCAACAGCATCCTAAAACTGACGCAGTGAAATCTCAAAGATTTCACTGCGTCGCTATTACAAAGCTTTTTGCGGGAGAACACCCCCTCTGCATGCATTATACCTGACGCTATTTTTAAAAAGTGACGCATCTAGGTACATGGGTCACTTTTTAAAACTCTGCGCCATATTGTATCTGCAACATGATTCGTCATACATTAAATATGACACATCTGGAATGTCATAAGGAGTGCGCACAGAAAAGTGACGCATAACACCAGCAGTGTAATAAAATGTACCTCGTTGCACTATATTTAAAAAGTGACGCATCTAGATAGATGCGTCACTTTTTAAATATTGCATAACAATGCGCATTTTTTTACACCGCTGGTGCGTCACAAAAATTGACGCACAGGAAGCGCAAAACTAACAGCGCAAGGCCTTCATAAATATGGTCCTGGATTTTCCCCGTGCTTCGCCGGTGCGCGTACCATGCGCTTCCCCCGCGCAAAACGAAAAAAAAATTTTAATGCCCTGCAGGACCCTATTTTAGTCCCTACATCAAACCTAGGGGGTCAGAGGGGGTCTACTCTTCCCCCTTATGGTCATTTGCCCCTTTTTTTTTCAAACCCCTTGTGTCTCGATTTTACCGAGACACAAGATGGCGGCCGCTCCGCACTGTTTAGAATGTTTACAGACAACTGAGATCCAATCAGCTTCCTGCGCGCAAGTCGCGTGTCGCGCCTGGAGCGCACTCCGGTGCGCGCACGGGAGAGCGCCTATAGATATATATATTTTTTTGAACCTAAATTACTCAAAATCCACTGGAGCACATATCTTGAGACATAGCAAAGGCACATCGGGCTACCAGTCCCTACAATTTTGCCAAGTTTGGTGGAAATCCATTCAGCCGTTCGGGCTAAAAGTGAAATCGACCGCCCTATGGAAATTAACATGGGGAAAACGCGTTTTGGGACCCCCCTTTTATCTCGGCCCCCGCTTGACGAATCCCCCCCAAACTTTCAGGGAAGGACCGGACCGCCATGAGACCATTTTCCTGAAAATTTCAGGCAGATTCGTCAACCGGCGCCAAAGTTATTCAAAATAGAATGTTGAGATTTAACATTGAAAATTATCCTAACTATAACTACCTACTGGCGACCGCCAGTAGGTAATATATATAGATATATATATATATATATAAATATATATATATATATATCTATATATATATATATATATATATATATATATATTGGGGGGGCCTTGGGGGGCTTCTCTATTTTATTTCATCTATTTTATTTCAATCTCAAGGGTGCCCATCCCTTGTTTTGCCCCGGAGATCACCGCCGTGGCCCGAGCCGCCTCAAGATGGCCGCCGCCTGGTTGTGGGTGGGGCCGGGAGGACGTGGTTTCCGCTTCCCCCTGCCTGGGGGAAGCCTTCGATGTCCGGTCTCCCGTGCCGAGGGATGCTGGCCCGACGAAGAAGTGTTGGCTGGTGCGGGGCTCCCGTGTGCTGAGGGAGCCCCGGGAAAAGAGGAGACGCCTCCAGCGGGCCCTCGTGGTGTTGCGAGAGCAGTGGCATAGGTAGGGTGGTGCGGGGGGGGCTGTACCATTGTTGAGGCAGCCACGCAGCACTAGATTCAAATTACAATACCGATAGCAAGTACTAGGAAAGAAAATATTCACTGCAGCTGCGATGACAGTGTCCGCTCCCGGCACTAGATTCAAATTACAATACCGATAGCAAGTACTGGGTAAGAAAATATTCACTGCAGCTGCGATGACGGAGTCCGCTCCCGGCTCGCTGTCAGCCGATGAATTTTCATTCCTGTGTGCTGATTCTTCTGTGGAGGTATTATGACATAGTCTGTCAACAAGAACAGATATTTGAGACTGAGACACACAACCACTAGAAGGCCTGCCCTGAATCAGTGAAACACAGGTGCACGTGAGCTTACTTCACCCACCCAACCACTCATTGGAATGAGGAGGGAAGCCAGCGCATAATGACATCGAAAAGTGACTTTTCCTCACCAGCGTGCAGGTTAAAAGCTCTCTCTGGTATCAGCTGACAGCAAAAACACTCTCCCTTCATGGCCACAGGGTGATAGGGGGACGCAAGCCGGAAGACTGAGGAACTTTGTGAAAAAAATAAGCAGCAGGGTTTGTTATTATTCTTTATTCCTCTTTGGTGGGTTGGGCTTACATCAAGGAAGGGGTGAAACAGGCACTCCCTGGCTGTACAGTGAGAGGTCCTGATGACCCCTCTCTCATGAGCTTGGCACTCAGCCTTGCCTCTTACTTTTTTTCCAGCGGGGTGTCAATAGTTTATGTGGCAAAAACGGTTTCTCGGATACGGAGATGGCACATAATTGTTGCTGTAGGTTATTAACAGCCGGTGTCCCCCACAACGCTGGCAATAACTATTGGATATTTTTGTTGTTGAGTTGTGCAACCTGCAGTTAGCTGTTGTGTTACACTGATCGGAGACTATAACACGACTTGCACAATTCAAGTATTGTAGTTTCTTTTTTATTCATTTCCAGCTTACAAGAATACTATTAACTGAAATAAAAACACAGTATCCTTGGCATTGAAACAGGCAAAGAAACAGCTAGGATCAACAAGGGCTGACACTTGTCAGAGAAATGTGATTGAAAAGGCCACATTAACAGCCCAGAATTCTTTATATGAACAATATATTTCCATCTCTGTTAATGGCATAAACATTACAGGCCACCGTACATCTATAATACAGATTGCTGTTCTTTCACAGGCGCCCACCAGCTTTCCATCTCGAGCTGCACAGAACAGCATCACCACTTCTTATTCACTTTAAAGTATTTATCATTTCAAATAAAGTATGCATTTTGATTCAGAGACACAGCAGAAAATTCTTTTAAGATCTGTACTTCAAATAATTTGGTAATCTTGTGCCACTTTCAGCATTTGTCACACTTATAGACCAGGAAATTGGCTCCATCTCATTCTAGCTCTGTGTTGAATTAAAAACCTTCACTGCAGAGACGAGGGTGATGCGAAGAAAGAATACATTTCATTCTTTCTTTAGTAATGCACATATATTTCCATACACTTTACATCCTAAGGGAGCCCATGAAAGCCTTCAATAAATACAAAACTATAAACCACAATTCCAGAAAAGCGGAGAGCGATTTTTTTTATGTGTAAGTGTCACATAATGTGTAATGGTAGTTTCTGAAGACTAGAAATGAAATTTCCTAATGACCTTTATGCATGTGTTGATGCTTTAAGAATCCGAAAATGTACAGGGGAGTGAAGTGTACGTTAAATGAATTATTTTAAAAATGGAGTGAAATATGCAGCAATGTTTATAGAAAAGCCTGAAAAGAAATTAAAATGGTCAGGATCGCAGGCAAATCCTTAATCTGCACGAAAATGATTCTTGTAATGTAGGTAAGCTTTCTCTCTCTCTCACCAGAAAAGAGTCCCTTTGCATATGGTAAATGCTTGTTTGCAAATAATTATAAGTACCAATGTTTTCCTAATAAAGGCAAATACGTATTTCTTGCAAATTAACACCCACCCATATATATATTCACTGAAAAAACCATAGGTTTCACACTGGTTATAGTTAGGAATTAGCATTTAAAAAACCTATTAAATTCACTGAAAAAACCATAGGTTTCACACCAGTTATAGTTACCTGGAAATTTTACTGACATAAAACCATTGAAATTCCCACGTTATAGTTAGTTGGACTCACTATAACTTGCGCGTGCAATGCACTGCTGATGACATCACATATTACATCACTCATGACATGGTCAGTGACATCACTCATGACATCACTGATGACACCATCCAATGAATATGTGCCTTTCTGAAAAATAAATATGTTTTATATATGTATATGTTAAGGTCGATGGAAGAATAAATGTTTAAATAAGTGTCTGAATGGATGTTTTTTTTAAAGAAATTGATTGGTTAACTGGCTTATTTAGTGTATCTTAGTGAATACATATATTAGCGAGTAATGTTTAAATATTTAAATATATGTATCAGTGTTTTACTTTGTGTATAAGTGGCTGCATGGGTTGGTGAGTAGCTACATGTGTGTGTATATGGGTTATTAGATTTTTTTTAGTATCAGTATGAGTGTCTGTATGGTTTGGTGGGGCTGTTACTTAGCACATAGATGCATCAATGACTGACTCACTGTTTGTATGTGTTTTGAAGACAGCATTTGTGTAGGATTGTATGGGTGGATGAGTGTGTATATGTGTGTGTTAGAGAGTGAATGCCTCTCTCACTAGTGTCTTTATGAGTAACTACATATGTTTTAATCTTGTATATATGAGAATTGATGTATATAAGTAAGTATATGTGAGAGTGAGAGATTGAAAGAGTTCCTGTTTAAATAAGTATGTGTTTCTATAAGTGATTGTTTAAGAGAGTAAGTATGTGTAAGTTTCCTTAGAAGTAATGTGCTAATGTGTGTATAGTTGTATATGCAAATAAATGGATGTTTATTAGTTTATTTGTATGTGTGAGTATATGTATGAGTAAGTTTTTGATGACTGTCAGTGTGTAACAGAATGAATAGGGGTATCACTACATATGATGAGTGAGTATATGTATGAGTGAATACATAAAACTGTTGGTGAATGTGTGAATTTGTATATAGATGGTGAAATTACTGAATTGGTTGTTGTAACTGGTATGGGTATATCCACTTTTTTGTTAATGTTAGTTTCTATTTTTGAATATGTGTTTCAAAGGTTACTTTACAGTGAAAGGAGGTCTGTCACTCTGTCACAAGGATGGTGTCATCAGTGATGTCATGAGTGATGTCACTGACCATGTCATGAGTGATGTAATATGTGATGTCATCAGCAGTGCATTGCACGCGCAAGTTATAGTGAGTCCAACTAACTATAACGTGGGAATTTCAATGGTTTTATGTCAGTAAAATTTCCAGGTAACTATAACTGGTGTGAAACCTATGGTTTTTTCAGTGAATTTAATAGGTTTTTTAAATGCTAATTCCTAACTATAACCGGTGTGAAACCTATGGTTTTTTCAGTGAATTTCATAGGTTTTTTAAATACTAATTCCTAACTATAACTGGTGTGAAACCTATGGTTTTTTCAGTGAATTTCATAGGTTTTTTAAATGCTAATTCCTAACTATAACTGGTGTGAAACCTTTGGTTTTTTCAGTGAATTTCATAGGTTTTTTTAATGCTAATTCCTAACTTTTTATACAGACTCATACCTATGTGTTTTTTAGTGAATTGCTAAAGTATGTTTTTCTAAAAATGAACACTATAATGTATATTGAGATAATATTTTTAATTTAAAATAGTTTTTTTTTTATATTTCACCCTTGTGCGCTTTCGGGACGCGCACCGGTGCGCGTACCGTCAGCGCACTAACAAAAAAAAAATAAAAAAAAATAATGAAGGAGTAACCATAAGGAATGGTAACAGAAAGAGTGGTGTTAAGAGAAAGAGAGCTAAAGGGAGGAACACAGAGAGACTGAGTAATAGATAGTAAGACAGAGAAAAAATGTAAGAAGAAGTAACTGAGAAAAAGAAAAATGAATAAGGGAGCAAAAGAAAGAAGAAATAGGAAGAAGCCTAAAGCAGAGGTTAAGGGAGAATGTAAATGGATGTTGAAAGTAAAAAGAAGGACAGTTAAGTATGGGAATGACAGGTAGTGACGGAATCAGAGGAAAAGAATAGCAGTGATGGAGGGAAAGTAAATAGCAGTGAATATAAGTAAAGAGGGGTGAAAGAGGGTACATGTAAGTGAATAAGGGTAACACATGGGGAGTAATAGAGAGAAAGAAGAGAGAGAGTAAAAGAAGGACTGTCACAAAGGTACTAAGTGAACCAGTAAAAAAGGTAAGTGAAGGAGTGTGCATAGGCAGAAGTACTGAAAGAAATTGAATGTGGTAGGAAGTAAACATGGAAGAAAAGAATAAGTGAGGGAAGCAAAGTAAGGAAATAGGTGTGCGGTAGGGTGACAGAAAAATAGTGAAAATAAAACAAAAGGTGATAACAAAAAACATTTTACAAACACACTTACCATATAATCTATGCAAATTTGTATCTGTGAAAGATAAAGGAAAAAACATGTTATAATTACATAAAAATGTATAATAAAATAGAAGAAACAGTTCATGAGGTTTAAAAATCTACAAAAGTTTACTAAGAAATGAAGCAATAGTGAAGGATACAAAAACAGAAAGAAAGTAATGTAGAAAGAAAAAAAAAGGAAAAAGAAATAGTTAGAGAACAAATTCCTAAAGGTAAATAAGATACTAAAAGAATGTAAAATATCAAAACAAAATGAGTAAAGATAAAAAAGTAAAAGAAAAATGAGTGAAAAGGAGAGAAGTCAGATTGATAAACTATAAATAAAATAGAGGAATAGAAGATGATTGAGAGTGAGTGAAGTGAAGTCACAGAGTGAAGGGATGAAAGAAATGAAGTTATTATAGAACGATGGATAAAACAGGAGTGAGAGAGTAAGTACAAAGAAAGACAAAATGAAGAACTAACTGAACTACAGTACAATGAGTGTGAAAGAAAAAAAATGGAGAAAGAGAAAGAGGGTTAGGAAACTAAAGCAGTGGTACTAAGAGAATATGAAAAAGATAAAAAGTGCTGGAAGGAACAGAGGAAATGCAGATAGTTCCTATTAGATTAAGAAGTTGTGAATGAAGTGCAGTAAAGAAACAGCAATGAAAAAAGAGTGTAAATTAGTAAAGAGAGGTAAATAAGGGTGAAAAAGAAAATGAGTGTATAACAATGTGAACACAATATAAATTACACAATGCAAACTATAGAATAACTTATACAACATGTTACATTATTTATTTTTGCTGTTCTCAGAATATATTGAATTCCACTTAAATTAGTGAGTTCAAAGTCTTCATCATATAACAGCGGGAAAAAAAAAACACAATCTAAAAGATTGTGTTTAAAAAAAACCATTCAAACATACATCTCATATATGTACACTAATCTTTGATTCACTTACTTTTTCATGAGGCCAAATAGAAGATAGTGAAGGTCCTTTTGGTGGAAAAAAGTCTGCTGTGCCTTATAAGTTCCATTTCATCAACTTCCTATGAAAAAAGATCTAAAAACATCATACCATACACAATCCTCACGGCCAATTTGTGTCTGATATATCAGTATTTTTTACTTTGAGATCCACTTAAAGTATCTACATGAGATAAATAATTTAAAATATTAGATTAACTAACTAACTAACTAACTTTTATTAACTATTCCCATCTTCAAAGGCCAATTCCCTTTACTAAAACTTTGGTTTTAAAAACACTAGATAAGAATTTGTAGAGTCATAAGGCAAACGTTGTTTATAAGTTAAATGAGAATCATTGCAGTAACTCCATCCATTTTCAGATTTTAAGTTCCATCATGATAAATAATAGCTTCAGTTGTAAAGGTCCTTCCAGAAATTGATAACTGAGAAGCCACACAATTTTTGATAGAAGTTGTCAATTTAGTTCCATCAGGTCTACATCGTTGGAAAATTAAAATGATATACTGCCCATACCTTTGTATAAATAATGTGGACAGCATTGTACAGTTACATTGGGTACACACCATATTATGATCTGCTGCTTTAACTAGATTTTTAAAAGACACTGATTTACAGTCTGGTAAAGTCAAATATATAAATCTTTCAGTGTCTATTCTAGTAGTACTTGATAAACTACAATTGTGGCAGTCATGCTGCCATTGATAAGAAAGACTGAAAAGATTATCTACATCTACACCTTCATCTTCGAAAACACCAAACATATACATTAAAAATTCCTGACAATCCTGCTGAATGTTCTGTGAAAATTTATCTTGACCAGAACACAAATCTAAAATATTTCGAATTTCTGTTACACTTTCTATTTGTGCTGTACCACTGCTACATTTCTGAAACACAGAATTCAATAAACCACACAATCTTTGATCCCGATTTTCAACAATCTGTTCTTGTAAACTTTTAAGAAAAAAAACAACATTAACCACTACATTAGCATAGCAGTTGACACCAGAACTATTTTCAAACTGAAATCCAACAACATTTTCTCCACAATTCTTTTTCTTCCTGTTTTCAATTACAGTTTTCTCTACTTTTTGTCTTTTTGCAACTACCTCACTACATTTATCCTCATTTCTTCTTTTTCGGCCTACCACACGTTTTTCAAACAGAGGATATTGTGGCAAATGTGGAGCATACTCTCTTCTTAACCTATTGTATTCTTTAACACAATCTAGATCTGCAGAAATCTTTGTCTCATCACACGCAATCAAGTACAATCCTGATAAAGTTCTGACTCGAGATAATGCCACATATGCCATACCCTCTTTAAACACAGATCTTCCAATGTTCACCAAAGCACTATCTACACTTAAACCTTGAGATTTATGAATTGTCACCGCATACGCCAAACAAACAGGAAACTGTTTTCGGCGAACATATAAGTCTTTTACAAGTAAAAATCTAGCAGAACAACGACTTATTTGTTGTACTTGTTCAATGCCATCAAATTTTATTTTTAAAAATTCAATTCCATCTCTATTTCTGTAATTCACAAAATCAACAACATAACCCATTGCTCCATTTACCAGACCGCTTTCAACATTTAAATTCCTTCTCAAAATGATACGACAATTTAAACACACATTCAGAGTCTTTTCAAAACCAGCTGTTTTTGAAATACTTTTCTCCAATGAATCCAATTTAGTTTTCAAATTTTCTGACAAAACAATTGTTGCACCCATATGCTCTATTTTATCTATTGCTTCCAGTTTCACAATCTCTTCATTTTCTAAGTCTAACATTTTTTGGTTGAAGATGGAACATTCTTGCAGAGTTGGCATCAAACATATCCCAGATTTCTTCTCAGTCATTTTTTTAAAAATATTCTCTGGAAGAATGTTTTCATTTGAATACAAATTTGAAATTAATCGACTATGCAAAGCTTTTTTCCCTTTCTCAGTCACTTTTCCAATTCTTACATCTTGTAGAATATTTTCATAATCTTCATCCTTGGCCTGTCGCATATTTTGAAGCAGTTCAGCATATTTAAAATTTAGCCATATATTAACATTTCCAATGCTTCCAAGGGACTTCCTGGTATCTTCATGCGTGAGCATTTTAAACACTGGTTGTCCTTTTACTGGAGTCAACTGCAATAGATCTCCAAAAACAATAATGTGTTTTCCTCCAAATAACACATCATAGTCTGTTTTAAGAATTTCTTGCATTCTCAAATGCACAAAAGCAAGCATTAGATTTGAGACCATGCTTACTTCATCTATGATAAGAAGTTTCATTTTCTTCAAGACTCTTGAAACTTCAGAACACGCATCTCCAGATTGTTGTAATGCAATTTATTATCATGTTCAACTGGCAGCATCAATAAACGATGTAGAGTAATCCCTTTAATGTTATGTGCTGCCAGACCAGTTGGAGCAGTTACAACACAAGACAGTGGTGAATCAGTCCTTTTCTGCAGATAACTTGCAACGGCTTTAATTAGAAAACTTTTTCCTGTCCCCGCTTCTCCACTTACGTACAATCGGACAGGGTCAAATAATATACATGAGCACTCTTTTTTCTCATGTCTGAATCCATGTTCAATCTGCTCTGTGACTTCATCATATATCTTTTTCTGCTCAATGTTTAGTTGCTTTACCAAATCTTCTAAGTTAACTCCATCCTCTTGAGCTTGTTCCATAGCTCTTTCCACCTCATCCATGGCAGTGGCAGCTTCATTTTGGATAATTGGTCCTCCTAGTGGATCCTGGCTCAATGAAGTAGAACTCTGACTATCTTGAGAACTGTTTCTAGCTATCTCTTCAGCAATTGTAGTTTCTTGCTCCATTTCTTCATTCAACATTTGCAGATAATTTAGAAAAATAGGACATTCTATGGTATCCTTAGTTGCATTAAAAGAGTCTTCATAACAGAGAAAATCTCCAAGTAGTTCCTCTTCTGTACGCCATGGCTTAAAGAGTTGCAAAAGAGCTAAATAGTAAAATTCTCTTTTGTCTGGAACTTCACAACTCAATTTTCGATGATTAATCAAATGGCCTTTTTTCTGCTTCACTAGACATCCTTCATAGCCAATGAGTGCATATTTTCCAATATTAATATCTTCTGTGATGTTCCTCTTATAACTGTAGTTTTGAAGAACTTCATACAAACATGTGTTCTCAAGGTGAGTACTTCTATTTGGATAGTATGTATCCAACATATTTGTCTTCAAAATATCTGTACTGTTCGGTTCTTTTTCCGCCAAATATTCAATTTCTTGTACAGATTTCAAAACTCGGTTAAGTGTTGCAGCAAGACCAAGACTCACCCAAATGATTGTTCTTGATTTGGCATAGAGACTTGCTGATGATAACCGATCAGAACATTCATATGCTCCAATTTCTCGATGCGACAACATCTTCAGACTGAAACTGTATAATTTCTTGCTTAGACTCTTTTCATGTGAAATGTCCTCCCACATTTCCTTCAATTCTGTCTTTTCTTTTTTCGTGATGTAAGATGTCACATATCGAGCCACAGCAATAGAGTTGTCAGCAACAAACTGAATATCCATGTTAGCATTCCACATGGACAAAATCACTGGGTTGTAATCGTTGATGTACTTAGATTCTTCATTTCTTTTCAAATTATATGTATTTTTGGGAGATTTCCTCGTCACAGTATGTCGTAGAGATGACATCAAATTATTTACTCTTCCCTTAGAAATCACTGGTCGAGGAAATGCAAAACGACATTTCGTGTAGTACTTTTCCTTGTTTTTAAATTTTTAAATTTTCGACGACAGTACTTTCCACAACGATGAGATTGAAAACGTAAAACTTGTTGCCTTAAATTGTTTTCTTCAGTAGATTTTGGAACAGCACATGTTGAATACTCTTCAATGAAACTCATCACTGTTTCATCTGAATCTGATCCAAATTTGGGTGCATCTTTAATCCACAACAACATATGTATATGAGGAGCACCTCTCGCTTGATATTCCTTCCTCCAAAAGAAATCCAAAACCTCTCCAAGGGGAGGATTTTTTTGTTGGTAATAAAAGACATCATAGCTTCAAATCTATGATTAAAATATCTGCAAACATTCACTGGATCTAAAGAACACAGTTCTCCTGGTGTTTTCAATTCTATATTTGGTATGTTTTCATTTGCCTCTCGTAGAAATTGAAGTAAATCGTCCCATGCATACTCAGCACAGCTAAGAGTGAGGAACCATGTAGGAGTTCCTAAGTTTCTTAGCATACATTTCAATTCTCCATGACGACGAAACCAATACTCGTTGGTTCCACGTTGACATGCCATGAGATTGATTAGCTGAGATTCCAAAATACTGTCTTGCAGATTAACTTTCTCCATAAAGTCCCTTGCACAAACATTCTGCAAATGAGGTCCACTTTTTAATATATGATTAACTGCATAAGAAAGCCCAGACAAATCACTTTCAAACAGTAGATGAAATAAATATGGAATGCATTGACGAAACCTTGGATCTTCTGCATATAATCTTAGAGTCCGGTATTCAGCTGCAGGAATTTGAACTGGTCGATCATCATATCATCCACCACAACCTGTTGGAAATAATTGTGGAAAACAACGAGCTTCTAAACTTTCTTCCCATACACTAATGGGACTTCCTTTTGCTGCTTTCATTTGAAACAAGTCAATTGCATTTCCCATTACTTCTTTGGAATGCAAAGGATGAACAGTATAATGTTCATATATTTCTTCAGTTCTAGACACATCAACTTTTTCAATTTGACCAACTGAAGAATCACTATCTTCTTCTATAGCTGTTTCCTCTGCTCCAACACTTACATCTTTGTAGTACTCATTGTTTTTGACCAAATACAACGTTGCCTTCTTGACTTTTTTAACATCCACTAAATCTTGCCAAATTTTCTTACTCTTTGTTGGAACCCCATTAACTAGAATAACTAAAGGATCTTCTTCTACTCTTTCTACACCAATTGTATTAATATTTTTCTTTACATCTAGAGGCAAATAAACAACTCTTCCCTTTAATCCTCTCAGTAAATCTGATGGAGGCAATTTCCCTGTCTTAGGCTCCATGCGTACAATAGCCTGAAAAGGATGGACACATTGAATCAAAATAGATTCATAAGTATTTAGATCCATCAATTCAGAAGGAATATCTATCAACTGAAGATTATTATAAACTGCTCTAGCAGGCATTCTATTTTCATTTAATTTTTTCAAACAATAATTGCAAATACGCTGATCCAAACTTAAATCAAAAGAATTCTCCACCAACAAATAACTTACAAAATCCTCCCATTCACTATTATTTTCCAATTCACTTTTTGCATATTAATCAACTAACCTAGTCTGAATTTTATAATGAGTCCGTCGACAACACACACAAGTTAAATTAGGCCTCTCACTTGATTTCACCTTAAACTTGATAATTTCCTGATCAAACTTTTCAATACTTGAAATTTGTCCATTATCTTCTGCATTACCATCCATTACTATATCTATTTCTACACTGTCCTCTTTGTTCCCAAAATAACAAAACTCAATTTCTTCACAAATAGTCTTCACATCCACTTCAGATCCATGCAAAAGAGCACTATTTAACTGTTTAAGCTTAAGTGCAGGACTTTTTGCATAATACAACTTTCTCACTAATTTCCTTACGTTATTATGATGCACTGCTAACATCCTAAAATGATGAAAAACACTCCGACAAACTTTTCTAGAAAGACAAGCTATTGAATGCCCTTGCAAACCTGTGCTTTCTCTCACTCTGCAAGGATCTAACTCTTGCAGGATCTTCATTTTTTGTTTGAGACTTTTTTTACTATATGTACGTAAGAAATTTCGAAGCAAATTGATTGATTCCTGTCGCACACTACAAATACTACTGCATTTCCATGTGTACACTGGACCCTTAGTACGTCTCCCTAAAACTTCATCAGCTAACACCTCTTCTGCATCTCTAGATACAAGTTTCTCTTTTTCCATCACACAACTATCTTTCACCTCATATGCACGACCACTGGTGTCAACTGCATGCACCAAATCATTTTCCTGAAAGTAACTCTCCTCATTGAAAAAAGGCTCAGAACTTGAACTATGCATCCATTCACCAGAAAATACTTCACAAAAATTACTCCGATTAATAATTCTTTTCCATCTACTGTTCGATTTGAAAACATCAATTGCCTTATTAAGTATCCTAATTCTATTGATTATTAAAATAAATAATTTTTTCTTAACTTCAAAAGCCTGATCAACAATCTTTTCTACACTTTTCTATTTCTTGTAAAAAGCAGCTTTTAGTTTACTTTTCTTATCATTTTTTAGCAAATTTAAAACTACCCTATTGCGAAACATTCGCCTACGAATGTCCCTAAAAACATTTACCCTTCTATTGCTATCCATTCTCTTCTCTCCTGCTCCAATGGAAACATTTTTTGTGGGCTTCTCTTTCCTTTTTAGATTTGTTGACTTTTTCTGTATATTCACATTAGCAATATCATTTTTTTTTCTACGACATATGTTGCGAAGAAAAGACTTAATTGGCTTACCAGAAGCTTTTCTGGTGTTTTTTGAAGTACTTGTTGAAGAGGATTCCATAAACTCTGTTGTTGATGTTCTCCTTTTCCGTATGTTATTTTTGATATTTCTTTGCTTTGAAGGCATTTTTGCTTCCTTTTCAGAAGTTGATTTGAATCTGTTGTTCTGTTAAAAAAACACATGAAAGACCACTATTAGCAAACAACAAAGTAATGGTAAAAAGCAAACAATATATACAATAAATTGCAACATATTTAAGTTTATACAATAGCAACTCATGGCTTTATTTATAAAGGCCTTGCGCCACCAGTGCGTCACTTATTACCCATGTTTAAAGTAATGCACCAGCTGCACATGGCAATCATAAATAAGGGCCAAATGCAAATACCAATCAATTGCACCCAAAAATCGATTTTTGAATAACATGTAAGAAACACTGCGCAGAACATATGTACAACCACTCAATATCATCAAACAAAGTCAGTGTCTGATTTATAAAGGCCTTGCACCACCAGTGCATCACTTATTACCCATGTTTAAAGTGATGCATCAGCTGCACATGGCAATCATAAATAAGGGCCAAATGCAAATACCAATCAATTGCACCCAAAAATCGATTTTTGAATAACATGTAAGAAACACTGCGCAGAACCTAAGTACAACCACTCAATATCATCAAACAAAGTCAGGGCCTGATTTATAAAGGCCTTGCGCCACCAGTGCGTCACTTATTACCCATGTTTAAAGTGATGCACTAGCTGCAAAAGGCAATCATAAAAAAGGGCCAAATGCAAATACCAATCAATTGCACCCAAAAATCGATTTTTGAATAACATGTAAGAAACACTGCGCAGAACCTAATTACAACCACTCAATATCATCAAACAAAGTCAGGGCCTGATTTATAAAGGCCTTGCACCACCAGTGCATCACTTATTACCCATGTTTAAAGTGATGCATCAGCTGCACATGGCAATCATAAATAAGGGCCAAATGCAAATACCAATCAATTGCACCCAAAAATCGATTTTTGAATAACATGTAAGAAACACTGCGCAGAACCTAAGTACAACCACTCAATATCATCAAACAAAGTCAGGGCCTGATTTATAAAGGCCTTGCACCACCAGTGCGTCACTTATTACCCATGTTTAAAGTGATGCACTAGCTGCACAAGGCAATCATAAAAAAGGGCCAAATGCAAATACCAATCAATTGCACCCAAAAATCGATTTTTGAATAACATGTAAGAAACACTGCGCAGAACCTAAGTACAACCACTCAATATCATCAAACAAAGTCAGGGCCTGATTTATAAAGACCTTGCGCCACCAGTGCGTCACTTATTACCCATGTTTAAAATGATGCACTAGCTGCAAAAGGTAATCATAAAAAAGAGCCAAATGCAAATACCAATCAATTGCACCCAAAAATCGATTTTTGAATAACATGTAAGAAACACTGCACAGAACCTAAGTACAACCACTCAATATCATCAAACAAAGTCAGGGCCTGATTTATAAAGGCCTTGCGCCACCAGTGCATCACTTATTACCCATGTTTAAAGTGATGCACTAGCTGCACATGGCAATCATAAATAAGGGCCAAATGCAAATACCAATCAATTGCACCCAAAAATCGATTTTTGAATAACATGTAAGAAACACTGCGCAGAACCTAAGTACAACCACTCAATATCATCAAACAAAGTCAGGGCCTCATTTATAAAGGCCTTGCGCCACCAGTGCATCACTTATTACCCATGTTTAAAGTGATGCATCAGCTGCACATGGCAATCATAAATAAAGGCCAAATGCAAATACCAATCAATTGCACCCAAAAATCGATTTTTGAATAACATGTAAGAAACACTGCGCAGAACCTATGTACAACCACTCAATATCATCAAACAAAGTCAGGGCCTTATTTATGAAAGCCTTGCGCCACCAGTGCGTCACTTATTACCCATGTTTAAAGTCATGCATCAGCTGCACATGGCAATCATAAATAAGGGCCAAATACATATACCAATCAATTGCACCCAAAAATCGATTTTTGAATAACATGTAAGAAACACTGCGCAGAACCTATGTACAACCACTCAATATCATCAAACAAAGTCAGGGCCTGATTTATAAAGGCCTTGCGCCACCAGTGCGTCACTTATTACCCATGTTTAAAGTGATGCACTAGCTGCACAAGGCAAACATAAAAAAGGGCCAAATGCAAATACCAATCAATTGCACCCAAAAATCGATTTTTGAATAACATGTAAGAAACACTGCGCAGAACCTAAGTACAACCACTCAATATCATCAAACAAAGTCAGGGCCTGATTTATAAAGACCTTGCGCCACCAGTGCGTCACTTATTACCCATGTTTAAAATGATGCACTAGCTGCAAAAGGTAATCATAAAAAAGAGCCAAATGCAAATACCAATCAATTGCACCCAAAAATCGATTTTTGAATAACATGTAAGAAACACTGCACAGAACCTAAGTACAACCACTCAATATCATCAAACAAACGCAGGGCCTGATTTATAAAGGCCTTGCGCCACCAGTGCATCACTTATTACCCATGTTTAAAGTGATGCACTAGCTGCACATGGCAATCATAAATAAGGGCCAAATGCAAATACCAATCAATTGCACCCAAAAATCGATTTTTGAATAACATGTAAGAAACACTGCGCAGAACCTAAGTACAACCACTCAATATCATCAAACAAAGTCAGGGCCTCATTTATAAAGGCCTTGCGCCACCAGTGCATCACTTATTACCCATGTTTAAAGTGATGCATCAGCTGCACATGGCAATCATAAATAAAGGCCAAATGCAAATACCAATCAATTGCACCCAAAAATCGATTTTTGAATAACATGTAAGAAACACTGCGCAGAACCTATGTACAACCACTCAATATCATCAAACAAAGTCAGGGCCTTATTTATGAAAGCCTTGCGCCACCAGTGCGTCACTTATTACCCATGTTTAAAGTCATGCATCAGCTGCACATGGCAATCATAAATAAGGGCCAAATACATATACCAATCAATTGCACCCAAAAATCGATTTTTGAATAACATGTAAGAAACACTGCGCAGAACCTATGTACAACCACTCAATATCATCAAACAAAGTCAGGGCCTGATTTATAAAGGCCTTGCGCCACCAGTGCGTCACTTATTACCCATGTTTAAAGTGATGCATCAGCTGCACATGGCAATCATAAATAAGGGCCAAATGCAAATACCAATCAATTGCACCCAAAAATCGATTTTTGAATAACATGTAAGAAACACTGCGCAGAACCTAAGTACAACCACTCAATATCATCAAACAAAGTCAGGGCCTGATTTATAAAGGCCTTGCACCACCAGTGCATCACTTATTACCCATGTTTAAAGTGATGCATCAGCTGCACATGGCAATCATAAATAAGGGCCAAATGCAAATACCAATCAATTGCACCCAAAAATCGAATTTAAAATAACATGTAAGAAACACTGTGCAGAACCTAAGTACAACCACTCAATATCATCAAACAAAGTCAGGGCCTGATTTATAAAGGCCTTGCACCACCAGTGCATCACTTATTACCCATGTTTAAAGTGATGCATCAGCTGCACATGGCAATCATAAATAAGGGCCAAATGCAAATACCAATCAATTGCACCCAAAAATCGATTTTTGAATAACATGTAAGAAACACTGCGCAGAACCTAAGTACAACCACTCAATATCATCAAACAAAGTCAGGGCCTCATTTATAAAGGCCTTGCGCCACCAGTGCATCACTTATTACCCATGTTTAAAGTGATGCATCAGCTGCACATGGCAATCATAAATAAGGGCCAAATGCAAATACCAATCAATTGCACCCAAAAATCAATTTTTGAATAACATGTAAGAAACACTGCGCAGAACCTATGTACAACCACTCAATATCATCAAACAAAGTCAGGGCCTGATTTATAAAGGCCTTGCGCCACCAGTGCGTCACTTATTACCCATGTTTAAAGTGATGCATCAGCTGCACATGGCAATCATAAATAAGGGCCAAATGCAAATACCAATCAATTGCACCCAAAAATCGATTTTTGAATAACATGTAAGAAACACTGCGCAGAACCTAAGTACAACCACTCAATATTATCAAACAAAGTCAGGGCCTGATTTATAAAGGCCTTGCACCACCAGTGCATCACTTATTACCCATGTTTAAAGTGATGCATCAGCTGCACATGGCAATCATAAATAAGGGCCAAATGCAAATACCAATCAATTGCACCCAAAAATCGATTTTTGAATAACATGTAAGAAACACTGCGCAGAACCTAAGTACAACCACTCAATATCATCAAACAAAGTCAGGGCCTCATTTATAAAGGCCTTGCGCCACTAGTGCATCACTTATTACCCATGTTTAAAGTGATGCATCAGCTGCACATGGCAATCATAAATAAGGGCCAAATGCAAATACCAATCAATTGCACCCAAAAATCGATTTTTGAATAACATGTACGAAACACTGCGCAGAACCTATGTACAACCACTCAATATCATCAAACAAAGTCAGGGCCTGATTTATAAAGGCCTTGCGCCTTTAGTGCATCACTTATTACCCATGTTTAAAGTGATGCATCAGCTGCACATGGCATTCATAAATAAGGGCCAAATGCAAATACCAATCAATTGCACCCAAAAATCGATTTTTGAATAACATGTAAGAAACACTGCGCAGAACCTAAGTACAACCACTCAATATCATCAAACAAAGTCAGGGCCTGATTTATAAAGGCCTTGCACCACCAGTGCATCACTTATTACCCATGTTTAAAGTGATGCACTAGCTGCACATGGCAATCATAAATAAGGGCCAAATGCAAATACCAATCAATTGCACCCAAAAATCGGTTTTTGAATAACATGTAAGAAACACTGCGCAGAACCTAAGTACAACCACTCAATATCATCAAACAAAGTCAGGGCCTGATTTATAAAGGCCTTGCGCCACCAGTGCGTCACTTATTACCCATGTTTAAAGTGATGCACTAGCTGCACATGGCAATCATAAATAAGGGCCAAATGCAAATACCAATCAATTGCACCCAAAAATCGATTTTTGAATAACATGTAAGAAACACTGCGCAGAACCTATGTACAACCACTCAATATCATAAAACAAAGTCAGAGCCTTATTTATGAAAGCCTTGCGCCACCACTGCATCACTTATTACCCATGTTTAAAGTGATGCATCAGCTGCACATGGCAATCATAAAAAAAGGCAAATAAAAATACCATTCATTTTCACCCAAAATCGATTTTTGAATAACATGTAAGAAACACTGCGCAGGACTTATATACTAACATACAATTTCACTTCTAAAACATAACTATCTGCTTCCAAATATTCTCCATAGAGCAAATAAGTCTCTATCTAAATTAAATAAATCATTACTTACCTTTACAAATGCTTTTGGAGATTGAGAACAGTGTCAGACACACACACCAATTTTTCTTTAGCAGAGCAAAAGGTGTGCTCTCAATACACTGAAACCAAGACTGGCATAGAAAATCTCTATCTTTGTACACATATGCCTTAATTCAACCAATCAAAAGTCTTCCCTCACTATTTTCAAACCAACACCCATCCCCCTCTCAGACCTTTCTATCTGTTACCATAGCAACTCCCTGTGAGAAGTTGGCCTGGTATATAATGCTCACTAATTCTAGTGATCACTTTGTACCATGCCAAGCAACCCTTATGATGATTGGTTGTAATTCAACCTTGTAGACCAGTTATCCTAATGGTAACGTGGACAAAGCAGTCTTAGGCTAAACTCTGAAAGGCATGTGAAGCCAGCTGTTATACCATACACAACCCCCTTAAATACCAAATGAAAGGGACACCACACAGATATATATTGAAAATATATATTGATTTATTAACTATTAAAATCCCCTGGACTCTTTATGAGCACAGAAGCACAAGCGTAAAATCACAAGACAGTTTAAAATACACAAAAGTTGCACAATATGGATGAGCCCTAGGGGCCACCTAAACCATATACTAAATAAGTGGTATAAGGGATACCAGGAGGAAAGTGAAGAGGCCTAGGGCCTTGGGAATCGCTGGAGCTATTCGAGACTGGAGTTAGCTAAGTCGGGAAAGGCCCACGGGACTCGGGTGCAGTGTCCAAAGTGCACGCACTTCTCAATACAAAGTCTATGGTGCGTAAAAAGCACAAAGTTAGAAAGTTAGGAACCTTCCGAGTGACCTACGGAGCTGAAACTTAAAACACAGGCCCTTGGGATGTGTACCAGTGCAGGAGCACCGGCGGAGCTGAGTTACCTCACCCACAGGAAGCGGGTGCACAGGGTCGAAGATGTGTCGGGTTTCGTCACGCTGGTCGATGGTGCTTGGAGCAGGAGATGCTGCAGGCGGCTCGATGAGAAGAGTTCCGGTGGATCCAAGGGTGGATCTGTAGATGTGAAGACCTGAAAGCAGAGGGGACAGTGTTCAAAGTCACTAGCCAGTGACTGCCGTGGAACCAGAGTGGAACCAGGTGATGTCGGGTGCAAACAGGCGTTGTCGGGTAGCTTCTTTCTGCAGCCACGTGGATACCCGGGGTCGAGGACGTCCAGGAGTCGGTCACGAGCTGTCCCACGTAGGCTTCTCGCAGTTGGCGGTGTCGGCGACCTGATCGGAGCAAACAGGCCTTGGCAAATGCAAGCCACGCAGAAGTTGAAAGATGCTGTTCACTCGGACCAGCAAGGTCAGAGCGGGTGCTCCTTTTCACAGGAGCTTGGGTAGGTCTGGAGCAACCAGACCTGCTGTTTAAATCTTCGGGTTCGTCGCCAAGATGGCCGCTGGCCGCGTGGCTAGTGGCCGGGATGGCGCGTCGAGTGGCACAGTGCAAAAGGGCCCCACGCAGATCGTGGAGATGCTGGGGGGCTGATCTTCGGTGCAAGGGCTGCTCGGTGGTGGGGGTTCTCAGTCCCCAAAGCACAACGTCGAGGATGCCTCAGAAGCTGCGCAGTCAGCTTTACGAGTGTCTTCCAAGAGGTCCGGTCCCACGTCACTCGGTGCCTCCACGGGTCCCTTCTTTGCAGGGACTGTGGATCGGGCTCTGAGAGGTCTGGGAATCTGGTTCTTGTCGGGCTCTGGGCTCGGGCTCCGGCGGGAGGCGGCGGCAAAGCAGACGTCGAGTTGCTGGTTGGTACCTGTGTTCACAGGGTGGTCACTCCTTGGCCACAAGGGAGATTCTTCTTCAGTCTTCTGTGCAGCAGAATGTCGAAGTCCAGTCTTCTTCTTAGTTTAAGTTGATTTCGGGATGATCTGCTGTGCAATGGCACTGCTCCCCCTCTTATTCCAATCTAGGGGGTGGATCACCTACTAGGTCCCTCCTCTGGGAGGAACCAGGAAGGGGGGCGGTTACACCCCCTTTCCTTTGTCCAGCTCCGCGCCAGGACTGGGGCTGGAAGGCCCCAGAACCGGTTTGGGCTGGCCTATGCACGGGGACACCTTGTGTGCCCCGGGCATGTCTGATTCTATTCAGCCCTGTCCTACCCAATACACAAAATCCTGTCTGGGGTGGTGCTCGCACCTCCCAAGGCAGGAAACCCTTTGTCCAGGCCACCATCTGCCGAGTTTCGGTCAGCAGCAGGAGGCCAGACTTGTGTCTGTGGTGGCAGCGTCCATTTTGTGAAGCTGAGGCTCTGTTTAACTTTAACCGGGGTTAAGGCTACGCACATGTCGTGTCCCTCTAGAAGGGTGGAATGCTATCCCCGTCGCCAGAATTGGCGAGGGGATAGTATTCCAATTCGTATGACACCTTACTCGACATGTTTTGATAAAGCCAAACCAAAGATAGCATTTAACCGCGAGGATTATAATGCACTTAAGAGTATATGGTATGGCAATATCCCGGAACAGCTTAGGGAGTGGTTCCCGACAGCTGCAGACAGGCTCAGCTCATGCTAGAGCACCATCTCACATATTTCCAAGCACTCTGCCTCCAGGATTGATGAGGCCTTCCATAGGAGTGGCTGATAGGAACATATGTGTCCAGTTTAGGGTTAGGCACAGGCATACTGTACCTAAGTAAGAGGTGATTACACCAACTTACCCCAGCTGAGTGATCAGCCAGTTGTGTCAAATATGGAGGCCAGGCCAGGGGTGGCACAACACATGCTGCAGCCCCTGGTAGGCCTTGGCTACACCTATGCCCTGGGTACCTATGGTACACTGTTACAGGGGCCTATAAGGTGAACCAATTCCAATTGTGTTATGCACCTAAGGTACATGGAGTCCATTTTAAGGAGAGAGCAATCAGCCTGGGGTCCTGAATAGCAGGAACCCAGGCCAACTAAGTCAAAAACCAGCTAAACACCAGGCAAAAAGTTTGGGGGTAACCATAGTCAGATATCCACCTTCCTACATAACCCCCCCCCAAACGAAAGGAGATAAGGCTATCCTTGACCAGGTAAGCCTATATTGCCTAAGTGGCCATATAAGGAAGTACCAGCTCTGGCTTGGTAACCCCCTGTCTCATGGTCCACTAAGCAATCCCTCACCCTAAGGGTATCTGAGGGTCTCCACCATAGGGAATCCCTACCTGTGGTGTGTCTTTGCAAAGTCAAAGGCTGGTGTTGAGATGGAGTACTGAAGTGAGTTTCCTCTGTAGGGCTCAGCTTCCTCCAATCACTCTCCACCATGTGTGCCTTTCTTTCTCTGACTGAGTTGCACTGTGCTCTCAGGGTCAACCTCTGGCTACCTAAAGCTGGAGGCTGGGTCCCTCTGTTTGGCTTACTGGAGGGACAGGTCAGGTTTGGGGCCTCTTGGTCCCAGGTTTGGCTGTGCCCAACAATATCCATCTGGGGGAGGTCCCTAACTACTTTTAAGGGGGATCCCTCAGGAGTTTTTAAAGTTTTCACCTCACTAGGGCTACTAGTTTCGGTGCCCCTAATCTGTTGATGGGGGTGCTTTATTTGACAGGGGGCCCTTTGGGTCTCACTGTCCTTCTTGTCCTCTGCAGCCCTGGGCTGAGTAAGGCAAGGTAGAGAGGGGCAGGTTACCTGCTCCAGACTGGGTCCCTCCTGAGAAGGGTCCACTGCCATCAGAGGCTCTGTCAGGCCAGGCCTAACAACCTCTGGGACAGTTCCTTCATCAGGGGTAAGATCAGTTCCCTGAGGAGGCTGATCCTTTCCTAAAGTCTGGTGGGAGGGAGATTTCTCTTCCTCCTCAATGCTCTCTGTTTGGGTGGAGTGATCCATCATTTCAGGCTTCACTACCCATGTATCAGTTTGAGTTTGGGCTGTGGCCATCACAGCCCCACCAACCTTTTCAGGAGGAGACTCAGTTTGGGTATGGGCTGTTACTAGTACAGCCCTGCTACTCTTTTCAGGAGGGAAGTTATCTAAAGATGGGGCTGAGGTTTGCTCAGCCCTCCCAACCTTTTCAGGAAGGACATCTTGAATTGGGGCTGTAGCCATTACAGCCCCACTAACCTTTCCATGGAGATTTACCATTCTAGAATGGGTTTGCTGTTCAACCTCAGCCCAGGCTGAGATTTCCAAATCATTACCCAGTAGGCAATCTACAGGCAAGTTTGCTGACACTGCCACTCTCTTTGGGCCAGTGACACCTCCCCAGCTAAGATTGACTACTGCCATGGGATGATTGGATTCTATGCCATCAATGTTTGTCACCTGATATTTGGCATCAGGTAAAAGTTGCCTTGAGGGGACTAGACATTCAGCCACCATGGTGATGCTAGCCCCTGTGTCTCTGAAGGCCTCAACTTTCAAGCCATTGATGAGGGGCTCCTGTCTATACTTGCTCAAAGTGTTTGGGCAAGCAGTGAAATTGGCAAACCCCATGCCAGTCTCATAGACAAGAGTATCTGAGTTAGGGGACCTGGATAGGCCAGAGTCCACCTGTCCTCCAAAAGTAAACCCACCCAAATTCTTGGGGGTGCTCCCACCACCTGGGGGACCACTGCTAACAGTGACAGGAGGTGTTGGAGCCTTACCTGGAGGTATATTCTCCTTATTGCCATTCTTGGGACAACAGCTATCTGTTTTGTAATGCCCCACCTGTTTACAGGTATGACAATAAGGCTTTTTCTGGGATGTAGAAGTGTCTTGGGACCCACCCCCATTCTTGGAGTTTTGGGGCCCTGGGGAAGTCTTTTCCTTACTTTTATCCCCACCCTTCTCTTGAGGCTTGGTAGTCTCTTTCTTTTGGTCACCACCCTGGTTCTTAGGCCTGATCCTGGTTCTGACCCATTTGTCTGCCCTCCTACCCAATTCTTGTGGGGAGGTCAGATCAGAGTCAACCAGGTGCTGATGTAGAAGCTGATTTTGACAATTACTTAAGATTTGCTCTCTCATAATTAAATTATACAATCCTGTATAGTCAGTAACCTTACTTCCCAGCAACCAGCCCTCCAGAGCCTTAGTGGCACATTCAACAAATTCAGACCAGTCCTGAGTCTGTGTCTTCTGGGTATCTCTGAACATTAACCTGTACTGTTCAGTGGTTAAGCCTAACCCATCAATCAGAGCACTCTTCAGGACCATGTAGTTTCTAGAATCCTCATCACTAACTGTGAGGAGTCTGTCTCTGCCTCTACCTTCAAAGGAGAGCCACAAGATTGCTGCCCACTGCTCCTGAGGGATCTGCTGTACTCTGCAGGCTCTCTCCATTGCAGTGATCCATTTATGGATATCATCCCCAGCTTTGTAGGGGGGCACAATCTTACTCAGGTTTCTTGTATCAAAGGACCTGTCTTTATCCTTGTGGATATTGCTGCCACCAGTGGGTTCTATTACCCCACTCTCTCTAGGCTGTCTTGCTCTAGCAAGTTTCTCCTTAGCCAGGGCAACCTCTAATTCTTGCCTCTGGATCCTAAGCTCAGCCTCTCTCATCTTGGCCTCATGTTCCCTTCTCTGAGGGCTAGTCATCTCCTTTCTGGAGTGACCATGAGAGCCTCTAGAGACATGGGAGGTATTGGATTCACCTGAGTGATGCCTTCTCCTCCTATGGCCCTGGTTAAGTCCACCTGAGGGTCTGAATGGGTTGTTACCTGATTCATTCCCAAGTTGACTTAAGTTAGCCTGGTTCAGTCTACTGACCAGCACCTGACTATCTCTGTCATCATCTGACTCACTGCTTTCCACCTCCTCCTCCTCTTCTTCTTCTTCCTCTTCATCTACCTGAGGAGCTCCAGTGGTGGAGGCTTCCTCATCTACTAGGATGATAGGGGTAGGGGTGTCTACAGTGTCATCCTCTGAAGGATGGCCTCCTTCAGCATCCCCTGTGGGGTTTGCTTTAGAGGTCTTTAGAGCCTCAGACTGATCCAAGAGCTCTCTTAGGTGGTCTGTAGTAGGGGAAGGCCCTGTCTTCAGACCCCTTAAGACACAAAGCTGTCTTAGTTCCTTAAAAGGAAAAATAGCAAACTGGGATGGTGCCCTTGGAGGGTCACTCTCAACAGGAGTAAGTCCACTGGACCCCTCTGTTCCAGACATTGCTCTAGTGTGGGTGGATGTGTTGCAATCTACCTACACTGGTGTTTACCTACTAAACCTATCTAGTAGTTGTAGCTAGGGTGTGCTACTCCCTTTGCTCTACAACAACTAAGTTCAGTAGAACTTAAGTATACTAGTCTTGTTTTATATGTACCTAGCAGGTACCTGTATGATCTTTCAAATGATAATCTCAAAGATTGTAATGGTAAAACAACAGCAAGCTCAGATCCCAATCCGCTGCTCACCAATGTGAGAAGTTGGCCTGGTATATAATGCTCACTAATTCTAGTGATCACTTTGTACCATGCCAAGCAACCCTTATGATGATTGGTTGTAATTCAACCTTGTAGACCAGTTATCCTAATGGTAACGTGGACAAAGCAGTCTTAGGCTAAACTCTGAAAGGCATGTGAAGCCAGCTGTTATACCATACACAACCCCCTTAAATACCAAATGAAAGGGACACCACACAGATATATATTGAAAATATATATTGATTTATTAACTATTAAAATCCCCTGGACTCTTTATGAGCACAGAAGCACAAGCGTAAAATCACAAGACAGTTTAAAATACACAAAAGTTGCACAATATGGATGAGCCCTAGGGGCCACCTAAACCATATACTAAATAAGTGGTATAAGGGATACCAGGAGGAAAGTGAAGAGGCCTAGGGCCTTGGGAATCGCTGGAGCTATTCGAGACTGGAGTTAGCTAAGTCGGGAAAGGCCCACGGGACTCGGGTGCAGTGTCCAAAGTGCACGCACTTCTCAATACAAAGTCTATGGTGCGTAAAAAGCACAAAGTTAGAAAGTTAGGAACCTTCCGAGTGACCTACGGAGCTGAAACTTAAAACACAGGCCCTTGGGATGTGTACCAGTGCAGGAGCACCGGCGGAGCTGAGTTACCTCACCCACAGGAAGCGGGTGCACAGGGTCGAAGATGTGTCGGGTTTCGTCACGCTGGTCGATGGTGCTTGGAGCAGGAGATGCTGCAGGCGGCTCGATGAGAAGAGTTCCGGTGGATCCAAGGGTGGATCTGTAGATGTGAAGACCTGAAAGCAGAGGGGACAGTGTTCAAAGTCACTAGCCAGTGACTGCCGTGGAACCAGAGTGGAACCAGGTGATGTCGGGTGCAAACAGGCGTTGTCGGGTAGCTTCTTTCTGCAGCCACGTGGATACCCGGGGTCGAGGACGTCCAGGAGTCGGTCACGAGCTGTCCCACGTAGGCTTCTCGCAGTTGGCGGTGTCGGCGACCTGATCGGAGCAAACAGGCCTTGGCAAATGCAAGCCACGCAGAAGTTGAAAGATGCTGTTCACTCGGACCAGCAAGGTCAGAGCGGGTGCTCCTTTTCACAGGAGCTTGGGTAGGTCTGGAGCAACCAGACCTGCTGTTTAAATCTTCGGGTTCGTCGCCAAGATGGCCGCTGGCCGCGTGGCTAGTGGCCGGGATGGCGCGTCGAGTGGCACAGTGCAAAAGGGCCCCACGCAGATCGTGGAGATGCTGGGGGGCTGATCTTCGGTGCAAGGGCTGCTCGGTGGTGGGGGTTCTCAGTCCCCAAAGCACAACGTCGAGGATGCCTCAGAAGCTGCGCAGTCAGCTTTACGAGTGTCTTCCAAGAGGTCCGGTCCCACGTCACTCGGTGCCTCCACGGGTCCCTTCTTTGCAGGGACTGTGGATCGGGCTCTGAGAGGTCTGGGAATCTGGTTCTTGTCGGGCTCTGGGCTCGGGCTCCGGCGGGAGGCGGCGGCAAAGCAGACGTCGAGTTGCTGGTTGGTACCTGTGTTCACAGGGTGGTCACTCCTTGGCCACAAGGGAGATTCTTCTTCAGTCTTCTGTGCAGCAGAATGTCGAAGTCCAGTCTTCTTCTTAGTTTAAGTTGATTTCGGGATGATCTGCTGTGCAATGGCACTGCTCCCCCTCTTATTCCAATCTAGGGGGTGGATCACCTACTAGGTCCCTCCTCTGGGAGGAACCAGGAAGGGGGGCGGTTACACCCCCTTTCCTTTGTCCAGCTCCGCGCCAGGACTGGGGCTGGAAGGCCCCAGAACCGGTTTGGGCTGGCCTATGCACGGGGACACCTTGTGTGCCCCGGGCATGTCTGATTCTATTCAGCCCTGTCCTACCCAATACACAAAATCCTGTCTGGGGTGGTGCTCGCACCTCCCAAGGCAGGAAACCCTTTGTCCAGGCCACCATCTGCCGAGTTTCGGTCAGCAGCAGGAGGCCAGACTTGTGTCTGTGGTGGCAGCGTCCATTTTGTGAAGCTGAGGCTCTGTTTAACTTTAACCGGGGTTAAGGCTACGCACATGTCGTGTCCCTCTAGAAGGGTGGAATGCTATCCCCGTCGCCAGAATTGGCGAGGGGATAGTATTCCAATTCGTATGACACCTTACTCGACATGTTTTGATAAAGCCAAACCAAAGATAGCATTTAACCGCGAGGATTATAATGCACTTAAGAGTATATGGTATGGCAATATCCCGGAACAGCTTAGGGAGTGGTTCCCGACAGCTGCAGACAGGCTCAGCTCATGCTAGAGCACCATCTCACATATTTCCAAGCACTCTGCCTCCAGGATTGATGAGGCCTTCCATAGGAGTGGCTGATAGGAACATATGTGTCCAGTTTAGGGTTAGGCACAGGCATACTGTACCTAAGTAAGAGGTGATTACACCAACTTACCCCAGCTGAGTGATCAGCCAGTTGTGTCAAATATGGAGGCCAGGCCAGGGGTGGCACAACACATGCTGCAGCCCCTGGTAGGCCTTGGCTACACCTATGCCCTGGGTACCTATGGTACACTGTTACAGGGGCCTATAAGGTGAACCAATTCCAATTGTGTTATGCACCTAAGGTACATGGAGTCCATTTTAAGGAGAGAGCAATCAGCCTGGGGTCCTGAATAGCAGGAACCCAGGCCAACTAAGTCAAAAACCAGCTAAACACCAGGCAAAAAGTTTGGGGGTAACCATAGTCAGATATCCACCTTCCTACACTCCCTCCTAACTGAACTCTAAGGTTCAAAAGTTTATCTTACAATGTTGCAAATTAACTCAGCAAGGATGTTTGACCTCTCAATACAGCAGCCTATACAGGGTATTTTTGCTTTTGGTGACTTTTTTTAAACCATTCAAATTGCTTCTTTCACACAACATAACCATGCACCCTAACTTTCAGTTTTCAACTATCTGAATCCACCAATCACAGCTTGTGATTCAAGAGCAGAGAAACTCCACAATTATTTTTTTGTAAACTCCTACTGTTCCAACTGCCATTTCATTCCCACACTTCATCTGACTGGACCAGAACCTTCTCACATCATGTACTCTGTTTGGATTATTGGACATAGCTACATCCACTGGGCTCAAAGGTATGCAGCTAGCAGAAATTTTCATAACCTTGATTTATCAAATGTGGAAATCAAATGGATTGGCCACAGAGGATTAAAATGTCACCAATTGATACCATTGGTGAAAACCTTTTTGCATCTGCCAGAACCTGACCTTATAATTGTGCACTGTGGTGGAAACGATCTAGGCACATTGACTGGGGTAGGTCTGGAAATGCTTTTAAAGGACACCTTTCATCAATTGATGATACTTTTTCCCCACACTGCCTTGGTATATTCCAATATATGCCAAAGACAGAAATGGAACTGGTCCAACCAATTTTGTCCACAATTTGAGAAAGCACGGAAACATGTGAATAAATCTGTTTCTGCTTACATGAGAGACTATGGAATGGGTTCAATATACAATAATAACTTGCGTTACAACATGCAAGACATCTACAGAGGAGATGGAGTGCACTTCTCAGATGAGGGGAATAGAATATTCCTCCTGAATTTAAGAATGTGTATTGGAACCTACTTGTAGGTACCTAAATCAACCACAGAACCCAAAAGCTCTTTTCAGAGCTACCCTACCTCTGATCATTCAAAGCGTTTATTTTTTTCTAACTTTTTTCACTATTTTTCACCAAAGTACGCTTTCGGGTACGCTTAAAGGTGCGCGCACCAGGCGCTTCCCCCGTGGAAAATTAAAGATTTTTTTTTTTTTTTTTAGGTTTATGAGCCTCCTAAGCCCCCCTCAGAAAACCTAGAGGGTCAAGAAGTCTCTACCGTGCCCCCTTCTACCCATACCGAACATTGTTTACCCTCCATCTTGTGTCTCGATTGTACCGAAACACAAAATGGAGGACTCCCGTAACGCTGCCGGTGCGCGTAAAGGAGCGCGCACCAGTAAGCGCTCGATAAAAAAAGGTGGGAAAGCAATTTACAAAAAAACCACTAGAGACACTTTCATCAAATATAGAATAGGCCCTACTACATAGCAGTCCCTACCATTTACCCAAATTTGATGGAATTCCATTGAGAAAATTATGCTGTAGGCCTGACTAAATATCCTGAGGTAAATTACATGACAAAAACACACTTGTAATGTTAGAATTTACAACCAATTAAAAAGTATCTTTCATTTTCTACGATTATTTCCTGACGTTTGATTGGTTAAGTACAAGAATATATATAAAAGAAGAGAGGGAAACACAGCCATTTTGACTACTGCTTCCAGAAGTACATTTGAAAACAAATATCACTGACAACTTCAACTGATTTCTCTAAGGTAAGTTCTAATTATGGAAGTATATTGTACACTTTAAGTTAATTTCTTAAAAAATATTCTGTTAGTTATATGCTATCCCTCTTTAATAGTTAGAGATAGAGATAGACTTCTCTGTAATAGTTATGGATTGAGTTAGGCTTCTCTGGTATACAGTACCCTAGCTCTACTAATATAGTTAATTTGTATGCAATTTTCAGAAAGAAAATGGAAGGAGAAAATCAGGCAAATGATACTTCTATCAAAGTAAAGGTGGAAAAACCAGAAGATCAAAAAAAAGAAGTTGATTTCATGGATGACTCTTTGGATGAACAGTTTATAGAATGTTTGGAACAAATGGAATCATGTACTAATAATTATGAGGAAATTCCGGACAATATTATGTTAGAAATTTTATTAAATTATGAAAAAGAATCAGAGGAATAAATTTATATTTAATAATTTCAAATTGTTTGAGACAATATTCATTTTTATATGTAATTCATAAAGTATTACCAAAAATGTTTAAAATATAAAGTGAGACTTATAGTATACTGTTCAACTATTTTTCTGTTACATAGTAAGTTTACTCATAGTTACTACCTTTCTCACACTATATTATCTCCTATGTATATTTTACACCTCTTTTTCATAAGGGAGCAGGATAGACTACTCATGATCCCCTAGAAATTCGCAGGGAGTGCTTATAAGATCTGTTTCTCCTTTCCAGACAGACTATGTTATGAATTCCATATGCCACAAAAAATACAATAACAACATGCAAGATATCTACAGAGGAGATGGTGTACATTAAATTAAAGTCTCTGCATTGGTACCTACATGTAGGTACTTACAAAAAATAAAAAAACAATTAATAAACATACCATTTTTTAAAGTGATTATTTTTCCAAAGTACCCTCCTTGGAGCGCTCCCCGGTGCGCCCCCCGGTGCGCGTACCGGGCGCTTCCCCCGCGAAAAACGCAAAAAAAAAAAATTTTTTGAAGGCCCCGCGGGGCCCTTTAATGGCCCCCATATCAAACCTAGGGGGTCAGGGGGGGTCTACCCTACCCCCTTATGGTCAATTCCCCCCTTTGTTTTTGCCACCTCTTATGACTAGATTTTACCGATAGACAAGATGGCGGCCGCTCCGGAGTGTTTAGAATGTTTACAGACAACTGAGAGCCAATCAGCTTTCTGCGCGCAAGTCGCGTGTCGCGCCTGGAGCGCTCACTGGTGCGCGTACCGGAGCGCGGCTACAGATATATATATTTTTTTGAACGTTAATTTCTCAAAATCCACTGAAGCACATATCTTGAGACATAGCAAAGGCACATCGGGCTACCAGTCCCTACAATTTTGCCAAGTTTGGTGGAAATCCATTCAGCCGTTCGGGCTAAAAGTGAAATCGACCGCCCTATGGAAATTAACATGGGGAAAACGCATTTTGGGACCCCCCTTTTATCTCGGCCCCCGCTTAACGTATCCCCCCCAAACTTTCAGGGAAGGACCGGAACCCCGCGAGGCCATTTTCAGGAAATTTTCAGGCAGATTCGTCAACCGGCGCCAAAGTTATTCCAAATAGAATTTTGAGATTTTGCATTGAAAAAAATCCTAACTATAACTACCTACTGGCGACCGCCAGTAGGTAATATTACCTACTGGCGATAGCCAATAGGTATATATAGTTGGGACCTAGTTTCCACAGGAAATCCGCAACATTCTATTGGGAATAACTTTGGCGCTGGTTAATGAATCTTTGCAAATTTCTCAAAGAAGATGGCCCGCTCCGCTCCTCTCCTTCCCTGAAAGTTTTGGGGGGAATAGTCAAGTGGGGGCTGACCGCGGGTCAACTGCAAGGAAGTGCTTCCCAATATATCTATATTATTTAAACTAAAATATCTAAAAAAATACTCAACTGATTTACACCAAATCATGTATATAAATACACATATACATATATACACCCATTACACCCAGGGCAGAAGCAATAAATACGGCACAATCAGGGGGGCAGAAGGCAAGAAATACGGCACAATAAGAGAGCCCTAGGGCTGCTCAGGTGGTCCCACAAGGATATGAACATATTTAAACGTTATCCGCTAATAGAATTATCATTTTAAAAACCTTGCAAATTCACTGAAAAAACCATAAGTTTCAGGCCTTATATACTTAGGAATTAGCATTTAAAAAACCTTTGAAATTCACTGAAAAAAACATAGGTTTTAGGTCTTATATAGTTAGGAATTAGCATTTAAAAAAGCTTGAAAATTCACTGAACAAAACATAGGTTTCAGGCCTTATATAGTTAGAAATTAACATATAAATAACCATTGAAATTGCTCCTATATAGTTAGTTGGACTAACTATATTTGGAGCAACCGCAATCCACTGCTGATGATGTCACATATTACATCATTCATGACATGGTCAGTGACATCACTGATAACATCACTGATGACATCTCAAATGACATCCCTGATGACATCACTGATGACATCTCATTTGACATCACTTATGACATCACTGATTACATCATTCATGTGATAATACGATGCACCTCCTCACACTCTAATATAACCTTTGATACACCCAGTGTTAAATACAGACTACCATTCTTGAAACCATTGACACACCAATACCAGTTACTACATAGGCACTCACTGATTTCTAGGTCTACACACACATCCACTCATTCACCCATACAATCACTCATACATACAGTCACTCATCAATGCAACACTATCATATGCACTCATACACCTATGCAGACACTCACACACTGACACTCATCCATGGAGTTACTCACACACCTAGTCAGTCATGTAAAGAATCAATCATACTTCCATTTCCTCATCTATATAGTTATACACACAACACCTTACTTATTCAAACATATACTAACACATACTTACTCTCTTATACAATCACTGATACAAGTACACATTGATATGCACAGAGTCACACACCTCCCAGCCAGCCACACAAACACTCAGTCTCCCATACAAATACTTGGGCAACCAATCAATAACCCATATAGCCACTCATATAGCTACTGATCAACACATGCAGCAGCTTACACAACAACAGACATACTGATGCACACATTCACACAGTTTAGTCACTAACCTATGCATTCAGTAAGACACATTTAATCACTCACTCATACAGTCAGTCACGCACCTACTGAATCCTTCATCCAGACACTTATACATCCACTCATTCTTCAATATGTAAAACATATTTAAACTTTACAGAAAAACAGTCACTGGATGATGTCATCAGTGATGTCAAATGAGATGTCATCAGTGATGTCATCACAGTGATGTCATCAGTGAAGTCACTGACCATGTCATGAATGATGTAATATGTGACATCATCAGCAGTGGATTGCGGGTGCGCCAAATATAGTTAGTCCAACTAACTATATAGGAGCAATTTCAATGGTTTTTTATATGTTAATTCCTAACTATATACGGCCTGAAACCTATGTTTTTTTCAGTGAATATATATATATATATATATATATATATATTACCTACTGGCGATAGCCAGTAGGTATATATAGTTAGGACCTATATATATATATATATATATATATATATATATATATATATATATTCACTGAAAAAACCATAGGTTATAGACCATATATAGTTAGGAATTAGCATTTACAAAACCTTGAAAATTCACTGAAAAAACCATAGGTTATAGACCATATATAGTTAGGAATTCGCATTTACAAAACCTTATTTTACTCACACAAAACCATTGAAATTCCATATATAGTTAGTTGCACTAACTATATATCGCGCACCCGCAATCCACTGCTGATGATGTCACATATTACATCATTCATGACATGGTCAGTGACATCACTGATGACATCTCAAATGACATCACTGATGACATCTCAAATGACATCACTGATGACATCACTGATGACATCTCATTTGACATTACTGATCACATCACTGATGATATCATTCATGTGATAATAAGATGAACCTCTTCAGACTCTAATATAACCTTAGATACAATCAGTGTAAACAGACACTCACAGACTGTCACTCATCCATGGAGTTACTCACACACCTAGTCAGTCATGCAAAGAATCAATCACACCTCCATTTCCTCAACTATACAGTTATACAAACTTTACTTATTCAAACATATACTAACACATATTTAATCTCTTATACAATCCCTGATACAAGTTCACAATGATCCATACAGCCACTCACACATTCACTGGCTCTTATGCACAGTTATTTATATATGTCAACTCTCACATGTACTGTGTTTTACATATGTACTTACTTTGACATATAGCACTGAGATATCCATTCACTCACCAATACACTCATGCACACAGTCAACCGCCCATACAGCTGTTTCCACATGCACTTTTGAAACCATACATCTAGTGAATCAACTGCTCACACATCTATGCACAGAGTCATACACCTCCCAGCCACCCACACACACACACTCAGTCTCCCATACAAATACTTGGGCAACCAATCAATAACCCATATAGTTACTCATATAGCTACTTATCAACACATGCAACAGTTTACAGAACAACAGACATAATGATGCACAAATTAAGACAGTTTAGTCACTAACCCATGCACTCAGTGAGACACATTTAATCACTCACTCATACAGTCAGTCATGCACCTACTAAATCCTTCATCCAGACACTTATACATCCACTCATTCTTCAATTTGTAAGACATATTTTAACTTTACAGAAACATACAGTCACTGGATGTTGTCATCAGTGATGTCATCAGTGATGTCATTTGAGATGTCATCAGTGATGTCATCAGTGATGTCACTGACCATGTCATGAATTATGTAATATGTGACATCATCAGCAGTGGATTGCGGGTGCGCGATATATAGTTAGTGCAACTAACTATATATGGAATTTCAATGGTTTTGTGTGAGTAAAATAAGGTTTTGTAAATGCGAATTCCTAACTATATATGGTCTATAACCTATGGTTTTTTCAGTGAATTTTCAAGGTTTTGTAAATGCTAATTCCTAACTATATATGGTCTATAACCTATGGTTTTTTCAGTGAATTTTCAAGGTTTTGTAAATGCCAATTCCTAACTATATATGGTCTATAACCTATGGTTTTTTCAGTGAATATATATATATACATACATATATAAACATATATCATCTGTATATCTATATAAATACAAACATAAATGCATGCATACATATACTTATATGCATACAGATGCATGTTATTTACATGAAAGTTGAAAAAACACTAATAAAAGCAAAGCTAAAAAGCCACCTCATTACAAACAGAATGGCTTTAACTTAAACGAGGGCGAGATCTATTGCATTTTCAATGCTTGTTTACTTTGGTTCCATCAAGAAGGCATTCAGATGTGTCACAAATTTGCCATAAATTCTGAATGTTAGCACTCTAGTTGCACATGAGATCACTGTAGTAAAGCTACTGCTCACCAGGGACGTCTGCTGCTGGTATTCAAAGTGCATGTTTCAGTCTGCATGTCAGAATTTTTTTAATGAAATAGAAGAGGATTTGAGAAGTCACTCAAAATGATCCCTAATTTTTCTTTCTGAAGCACTAATCATACTTTCTATGGCAAAATTAACCCCCTCATGTTGTTCCTTTTTAAATTGAGTGTTTTCAGACTTACCACTTCATTCCAATCAAGATGGCTTCTGGTGTGCCATACTTTTGTCATAAGTAAGACTGTTAGCGCTCTAGTTGTTCTTTAGAACACTCTGGGGCATTCTGTCATTGGGCTATACTTGGGGTACATCTGGGTGATATTTGGGCTACATTTAGGCTCTTTTGTCTATGGTGGCCATCTTGGGAGACTGTATGTCAGAATTTTTTAATGAAATTGAAGAGGGTTTGAGAAGTCACTCAAAATGTGCCCTAATTTTTCTTTCTGCAGCACTAATCATAATTCATATGGCAAAATATACCCCTCATTTTGTTCCTTTTTAAATTAAATGTTTTAAGAGTTACCACTTTATTCCAATCAAGATGGCTTCAGGTGTGCCATACCTTTGTAATAAGTAGGACTGTTAGCGCTCTAGTTGTTCTTTAGAACACTCTGGGACATTCTGTCATTGGGCTATACTTGGGCTACATCTGGGTGATATTTGGGCTACATTTGGGCTCTTTTGTCTCTGGTGGCCATTTTGGGAGACTGCATGTCAGAATTTTTTAATGAAATAGAAGAGGATTTGAAAAGTCACTCAAAATGTGCCCTAATTTTTCTTTCTGCAGCACTAATAATACCTTCTATTGCATAATATACCCCCTCATTTTGTTCCTTTTTAAATTAAATGTTTTAAGAGTTACCACTTTATTCCCATCACGATGGCTCCAGGTGTGCTATACCTTTGTAATAAGTAGGACTGTTAGCGCTCTAGTTGTTCTTTAGAACACTCTGGGACATTCTGTCATTGGGCTATACTTGGGCTACATCTGGGTGATATTTGGGCTACATTTGGGCTCTTTTGTCTCTGGTGGCCATTTTGGGAGACTGCATGTCAGAATGTTTTAATGAAATAGAAAAGGATTTGAGAAGTCACTCAAAATGTGCCCTAATTTTTCATTCTGCAGCACTAATCATACTTTCTATGGCAAAATATACCCCCTCATGTTGTTTCTTTTTAAATTAAATGTTTTAAGATTTACCACTTTATTCCAATCAAGATGGCTTCAGGTGTGCCATACCTTTGTAATAAGTAGGACTGTTAGCGCTCTAGTTGTTCTTTAGAACACTCTAGGAGGCTGCAGTAGAACACAAAGGAATCAACTGACAGTCTCTGTCCTTGTTGGATGTACATGTTTTACTGAGAATGTCAGACTTCATTTTCACATGACTGAGAAAGATAACGTGAATTTACAGAAAATATGCTTTCAGTTTAGCTTATAGATCCCCTTCCAAACCACTGTGGGAAAATCATGAGATATTAGTTTTCTTTCAAACAATATTCATGATATCACAGCAGAAGGTTTTTTCACATGGTAAAATCACCTTAGAACCCACCACAATTCCCAAAACGAGTATGGTACCATCAACAAATGATTTATAATGTAACTAAAGTCCTAAAACCCTCTATTAACTACAATGCTTTTTAATGAGGTGCTATCATGTATATTGGTCCCAAGATGGCTGCCAACACTTCTTGGATGAAGTGCTGACAGCCAATCAGATCAGATGTGTGGTTAGGCTCCGCCCAGATATATATCTTTTTTTGAACCTAAATTACTCAAAATCCACTGGAGCACATATATTGAGACCTAGCAAAGGCACATCGGGCTAACAGTCCCTACAATTTTGCCAAGTTTCATGCAAATCCATTCAGCCGTTCGAGCTAAAAGTGAGGCCAACCGCCCTATGGAAATTAACATGGGAAAAACGCGTTTTGGGACCCCCCTTTTTTCTCGGCCCCCCCTTGATGAAACCCCCCCAAATTGTCAGGGGCTGCTCAGAAACAAAATGTTCCATTTTCCTGAAAATTTCAGCCAATTCCGTCCACAAACGCCAAAGTTATTAGACATAGAATTTTCAAAAATCCCATAGAGAAAAAATCCTAACTATATATACCTACTGGCGACCGCCAGTAGGTAATATATATATATATATATATATATATATATATATATATATATATATATATATATATATATTACCTACTGGCGGTCGCCAGTAGGTAGTTATAGATAGGACCTAGTTTCCATAGGAAATCCTCAACATTCTATTTGGATTAACTTTGGCCCGGGTGCATGAATCTTTGCGAATTTCTCAAAGAAGATGGCTCGGTCCGCTGCGCTCCTTCCCTGAAAGTTTGGAGGGGATTCGTCAAGTGGGGGCTGAGATAAAAGGGGGTCCCGAACATGTTTTCTCCATGTTATTTTCCATAGGACGTTTAGACACAGCTACAGCTCGAACGGCTGAATGGATTTATAAGAAATTTGGCAAAACGGTAGAGTCCGGCTCGCAGATTACGCTTTTTTTGGAATGGTGTAAATCCGTTCAGTAGTTGCTGAGAAAATTAAAGTTGAAGTCAATTATATATCTATACGCGCGCACGGGTGCACGCACTCGTGCGGCTGCGCGTGAGCGGAATTTTTTTTTTGCTGTGTGACGTCTGTTAACGTTCGATTCGAAGGAAATCAGGAAGTGTTGACCGCCATTTTGTTACTGAGAGTGAATATATTGTTCATTTCAAAGCATTGGATCATGGAAAGGGGAGAAGGTAGAGATTGTCTGGCCGCGTAGGTTTTCTCAGGGTGTGCAGTAAGGCCCTTAAACGCGAAAATATATATATTTTTTTTTTTTTAAAGTTGCGGGGTGCGCGCATTGGGTCGCGCACACCTATTTACAAGAGTGTGAAAATGGAGATAAATCAGAAGTTTGAGTGCTTAGATATAAGGTGGCTCTGAAAAGAGCCCTTGTGTTAATTGAGTTTTTTCTGCATTTATAAGTAAGTACCGATGCAGAGTCTCATGTTACAGAGGAAGATTCTATTTCCCTCATCCGTGAAGTGAACACCCTCTCTCCTATAGATGCCTTGCATGTTGTAACGCAAATTGTTGTGGTAAATAGAACCCATGCTATAATCTCTGAGGAAAGCAGAAACAGATTTATTTACATGTTTCCTTGCTTTCTCAATTTGTGCACAATGTTGATTGGACCAATTCCATTTCTGTCTTTGGCATATATTGGAATATACCAAGGCAGTTCGAGGAAAAAGTGTCATCAATTGTCGAAAGGTGTCTTTTAGAAGCATTTCCAGACCTACCCCAGTCAATGTGCCTAGATCGTTCCCACCACAGTGCACAATTATAAGGTCTGGTTCTGGGAGATGCATAAAAGTTTTCAAAATGGTATCAATTGGTGACATCTCAATCCTCTTTGGCCAATCCACGTTATCTGCACATTTGGTAAATCAAGGTTGAAAATTCGTCTGTTTGCTGCATATTTTCCACTCCGGTGAATATAACTGTGTCCTAAAAGCCAAACCTTCATTTTCAAGGCAGATGCACTCGTACTCCGATGGCATCTGGAAGTGGAATGGTAGTTAGAAGCTGAAAGTCAGGATAAAAAAATGGATGAGGCTTGGTGTGGTTGAAAAAATAAAAATGATTGGTTGATTGTAATACCTCAAGATTGAAGACTACGTTGCATGTTAATGTTTATGTAAAACGAAAAGCACTATTGGGTGTGAAAAAAATGACATGTAACAGAGCTGTGGATAGGCAGGTGTTTCTGGAGGGAAAACAGTCTTCTTAGTTTGCTGTAGAACGTTGAGATATGAACTTTTGACCTGTGCCTTCAGCCAGGTACAGAATGAGGTGTTACCATGGAAACAGCCAGAGATGGCAGTGGGTGATGGGTGACTTTTATGTGACATTAAAAATATTGCGAGGGACAACCAACTGAAATGTAAGTTTTATTTCAAAATTTTGCGGGAAGAAATATGATTGGTTGAAGAGACATATATGAGTCTGTATTGACAGGATATCTGTGCCATTGAATTTTGGTTGCAGTGATAGAAGCATTATTGAGAGTTCCGTCAAACGAATATCTGTTTTGTGACTGTCACTGTTCTACATCGTACAAAGCATTGGTAAAGGTAAGTCTGTAACTGTTTGTTTTGTCATGTACCGTAAAATGTGGTTTAGTCAGAAAAATTGGTTGATTTTCCTCACAGTCTGAAAGTAAACTCATTTTTGGGTGTCATAATGTCTTGTATTTTTAAAACTATGTTTCCATTTCGTTTTATCGCTCTTTATCGACATTATTTGTTTGCAATTATTAGTTTTACATTTTGCATAATAAATTTCAATAAGCTAAATGGTGTTCAGTCATGTTCTTATGTAATCTTTTACTGTTAGTTTTTTAAAATCACTGTGAGTCAGAGACGAAACTGGAACGAAATTTTGGGGGGGGGGCAAATTAAAAAAAATGTGTTAAGCGAACTTGAAGGTTTAATTAGTTGGCAGAGTAAAGGTGCAGGGGCTTTTAGGAGGGGTAAAATAACTGCAAGGCCTACTTAACATTCAAATGGATGTTTATAGAGATGTGAAACGTTCAGGTGCGGCGGTGTGTGTAGCTAGAATATATATGTTACCTTAGGCTGCTACACCAGACGGGAGGGGGGTGGGGGTCTGATGTCCTGTGAATTTAATGGGGGTTGCGCGCCATTTCTTCACATTCTTTCAAGTGTAAATTATAGTTTTGTATATAATTTTGGTGAACAGCAAATAATGGAGTATAAAATATGTTTAATATAGAGAGTAATTATTTGTGTGATTTTCAAGCGTTTACATATAATGAGAGAAGTTGAGTTTGAAGTGAAAAAATGGTATTAGCAGAGATACAGATAATGCAGATAGAGAGAGAAATGGTACATTACATGTGATACCGTCGTGAAAAAGTGCTAATGCTTACTGAAATCCTAAACTTTCTGTCAGACGACAAAATTACAGTGTGGTTTGTGTCCGTGGCCTGCACTGGTGGGGGTGGGGTGAGAGGGGAGGTGGTCGAGTAAAATAAAATGAAAAGTTGTGACCATGAGGTTGTACACAGGTTCGTGTAGTAGAAATGTGAAATTGTCGACAAAAAGTGGTAATGATTAAGGTATTCATAAACTTTCTGTCAGACGACAAAATTACAGTGTGGTTTGTGGTCGCGGCCTGCACTGGTGGGGGTGGGGTGAGAGGGGAGGTGGTCGAGTAAAATAAAATGAAAAGTTCTGGCCATGAGGTTGTACACAGGTTTGTGCAGTACATGTCTTCATACATTGAGGTAGCAAAGCGAGTATAGAAATATCTCTCTCCCTCCTGCCGTTTGACTCCATCTTAATCTCCCTTCTGCTTTCCGTCTCCGTTGCCCTGTGTTATCTTACTGTGTGTGTGTCTGTCTGTGTCTGCCTTCATTCCGGGCTGAGGAAGTTTGCTGTGGAGGCACACACAGATAGTCGTATCAAAGTACTTGGAACGTTTTCAAAAAATATATTTAAATAATTGAGATGCTTTTTTGAAGCGCTGGTGAATGTCTACTTTCACAATTACTGCTCGGTTGGCTCCACAGAGCAGAGGGTATGTCGTATTTCACTACTTAGTGCCTCTGCATCTGCACTCTGTTCTCTGGTGGCTGGCGGAGAAGTGTTTGTTATTGTGGAGATGAAGGGGTGATAAGGAGTGAAATACGATATAGCGTCTGGTCTGTAGAAGCGGGGGAGTAGTGATTAACACTGAGTCAAGCGGAACTGCGGCGGTGCTTGGTAACAGTAATAAAACATTTTTTTTACAGAGGTACAACTGTTTGCATGGTGCGTGACCCAGTAAGAAAGGGTTGACGGGCCGTTATAGGCCTGTGGGTTCTAGTATGAGTAAGTCAGGTCGACAAAAGAAAACATGAAGTTAGTACAGCTGAGGTTACGTGGAACACATGAATATTCTTTTAGTATACAATTATTTCAGTTGAGATTATGGATTAATAGAGAGAAAGTGTATATTTGAAATGTTTATTCAGAAATGCACTGTTTTCAAGGCAAGTCTCTTATCTAATACGAGTACAGACATTGCAAGAAACAAAGTAATCGGTATAGTCACTAGTAAATAGAATACAAACGATATAGTTGATGTAAAATGAATATGGTTTAGCAAAATTAATTGTACATTGTTATGAGGAAGTACATTATAATTTATTAAATCTAAAAAGGTGTCTTGCCTTTCAGTTTAGGAACGATACATGAAAATGCTAGTGGTTAGACATCAGCTCATTAACAATCGGCTCTCTGCATGCGAAGCACTATGAAGTTTGTGTTATGCTGTTGTGTAAGGAAAAAAAAAGGCGCCAAAAGCGACAAGTTGGCTGGAGGTGCATGTATGTAATCTGTTGGAACGTTCGCAAATTAGTGTTGAGAAAAACTACTGTATTGACATATCTTTTGAAGGTTTCAGTATTCCATTTGAAATACAGCACAAAAAGCAATGGAAATATTAGTGAAAGAACATATTTTTCTCTTATGCATTAAAAATATTTCAGTTCATGGAAAACTAAAGGAGCAGAGGTGTGTGAGGCGGAAATAAGCAGTTCAAAGGAGAAATGGCGTTTACAGTTATAAAAAAATCATGCTATCTTTACACATTATTCATGGCACATGTAGCATATATTAGCCAGTTTTGCCCCGAGTACGTTTGAAATAACATAAGATAAGATATACAACAGAATTGTTGAGATTAGAGTTTAATAAAAACTTAAGTTCGAAATCGAGTAGCTGAGGAAAAAAAATGTAGTCCATATAAAACACAAAAATCTGACCAGCACGAAATTATAATGTCCACTGTTAGTAAAGCCATTACCTCATCGTCCCTCCCTCGCTTCCCTTCCTTACGAAATTGAGGCATCCCTGCCTCACCAGACACCCGTACCCACGTGATTTGTCACGTGGGGACTATATATAGCCCCCAGCCCCCTCATACCTCCTGTTTTTTTCTGCCTCACCACTGTGAGACGCGCGTCCCACGCGCTGGCCGTTCTGCGGAGCTGCGGTCATTTTCTCTATATTGAGGGCTTCTCCCTCACTTGCTATCGCCATCCTGGGTCTGGCGGCGCCGACCTGGTGTATGCGAGCCTTCCCCACCGCATTGGTGTTTTTGCGGTGCACTTCTCGGCGGCTGGACGGTCGGGTTCCGGGTGACGGAGTCACCGGCCCTGAGTGGCTGGGGCTGTGGTTCCGGTTCGGATGGCCGGAATGGAGGCGGCGGCTGGCCGATGTGCTGTAGCTTCTCGGCTGGCTGTTTCCGATGCTCCTATGCGGTAGGGGCCTCGTTTGAGGTCGTTTTTTATACGTTTTGATGTTTTTGGTGATTGCTTTCATTGTCTGCGAGGCTTCTTTATTGGTTGCCTCGTGTATCCTTTGATTCTATTGGGTTTCTCCCGGCAGGCTGTGTTACACTTTATTTAAGGGCTTGCCTCAGCTTTCTACCCTGTCAGTTTCACTATGGCTAAACGGACTTCGAAGCGCTTGAGGGTTTTGTCCTCCTCTGATGAGGATGGTGAGGTGACTATCCCGGCTCGTAGGACCAGGTCCCAGGGTCCGGTGGATTCTTCTGCCCTCCTGTCTGCTTCTGAGGTGCAGTCCATGATTGAGGCTGCTGTGTCTCGTGCTTTGGAGGCGAGGGGTGCTAAGCCACGACGCAGGTCTTCTCGTGTTGCGGGGGGTCCGGTGGACTCTCCCTCTGAGGACTCGTCTTCTTCTTCTTCGGACTCTGCCATGCCTTCTACTTCTTCGGGGAAGTTTGTGCGTAGGGAGGAGGTGCCTGCTATTCTCCAGCACATCAGGGAGAACTTGGGGTTTTCTCCTTTTGCTGCTCCCATGGGGTCCGAGGACATTTTTCCCCAATATGTTAAGCCTCCTGAACTCTCTATGCCCTTTCATGGTCGCATCAAAGACTTGATTTCGGGGGTATGGCGGGACCTTGAGCGCTCCTCTGTTCCTCGCTTTTTGCAGAAGCTTTATTCCCTGGAGGAGGGGGAGGTCTCTCTTCCTCACTCTGTGAAGGTGGATGCCATGTTGGCCACTCTTATTGGGCGCACTTCTATTAATCCTGAGGATTGTTCGCCTTCGGATGCCACAGATAAAAAGGTGGATGGTGCGCTGAAGAAGGCCTTTTCCGCTGGGAATTTGTCTTTACGTGCTGGTATCTACTCGGCGTATGCGGCGCAATCTTTGGTGTCTGACTTTGGCAATCTGGCCACGGCTGTTCAGGAGGAGTCGGACTGCTCTGGCTTGCTTGTCCACATGGAGCAGCAGGCTAAGCTCTTGGCTGACGTCTCTTCAGATGTTCTTCGCTCTGCGGCCATGACCTCTGGCTCCTTGGTTTTGGCTCGTCGGAACTTATGGATGCGTGACTGGAAGGCTGATTCTTCGGAGAAGTCCTCACTCCTTAAGATTCCCTTTGATGGCAAGTTGCTCTTTGGTGACCAGCTGGATAGTATGGTCACTAAGGCATTCAAGGACCATAAGCATGCTCTGCCTTACAAGGGCAAGGCGTCTTCCTCTGGTTCTCGCCGTTTTTGGAATCCTGCTCCTTCCTCCTCTGCGTCTTTTCAGTCTTCCCGCCAGTCCTCCAGGAACTTTTCTGCTCGTCAACGCCATTTCAGGCCCAGGAAATCTTCGGCCTTGCCTGGTCCCAAGCTTCCGGCGGATACCTTCAAGAGGAAGTCCTGACGTCGACTGTGTTTCGCCCTCGGGTCCTGTGGGCGGGAGGCTGATGTCTTTCCTGGACGCTTGGCAGCTGGATGTAAGGGATCGCTGGGCATTGACTATTGTCAGGAGAGGCTATATTATCGACTTTGTCGCCGTTCCGCCCGGCTGGGGCACCATCCTTACTCCTATCCCCAAGTCTCCATCCAAGAGGGAGGCTCTGCTGGATGGGGTTCGGGATCTTCTGTCAAAGAAGGCGATCGTTCCGGTCCCGCTGGCGCAGCGAGGTCTGGGATGTTATTCCATTTTGTTTCTGGTCCAGAAGGTGTCAGGGGGATTCCGGCCGGTTCTGGACCTGAAGAGGGTGAATGGTTGGGTTCGGACCGTTCACTTCAAGATGGTGACTTTGCAGTCCATCATTCCGTTGGTGGGGGTCCGGGACTTCATGACGTCTATCGATTTACAGGACGCCTACCTTCACGTTCCTGTGGCTCGGACTCATCAGCAGTTTCTTCACTTTGCGGTTGGCGGCTTCCACTTCCAGTTTGCGGTTTTGCCATTCGGGCTGAAGTCCGCCCCTCGGGTCTTCACCAAGCTCTTGGCCCCCTTGGTGGCCCTGGTCCACTGTCAGGGGATATTTTTACATCCTTATCTGGACGACTGGCTGGTTCATGCTCCCTCTTTCCAGTTGACTGTCGATCACACAGACTTGGTGCTGGCCGTTTTGAGGGGGCACGGCTTTCTTGTCAATCTGGGCAAGTCGTTCCTTGTTCCTTCCCAGGATCGTCTCTTCATTGGGGCCAGGTTTCGGACAGATTTGGGAGTGGTCACTCTGCCCGAGGCTCGGGTGGTCAAGATTCAGTCTCACATCCTGTCTCTGCTGTCCGGTCCGGTGCAGGTGGCGGCACGTTGGCTGCAGGTTCAAGGGGATATGGCTGCCACGGTGTTTCTGGTTCCTTGGGCCAGATTTCATTTGCACACACTGTTGGCTCATGTTCTGGCGCATTGGTCTCCCCATTGCCTTCCCCTCTCTTCTCCGATCCCGGTTTCCCCTCAGGTCAGGTCTTCTCTGGGTTGGTGGCTGGTTCGGGATCATTTGCTGAAGGGTGTCTCTCTCTCTCCTCCGGCTCCGGTTGTGGTGACGACCGATGCCAGCCTCTCGGGTTGGGGGGCCTGGCTGGGGGTTCATCAGTCCAGGGGCTTCTGGTCTCCCGCTCAGAGCAGGATGTCATCGAACTGGAGGGAGTTGGAGGCTGTCCGTTTGGCTCTGTTGGCCTTCTCCCAGTTTCTGCTGGGTTCCGTGGTCCTGGTCAGGACGGACAACGTCACGGCCATGGCTTACGTCAACAGGCAGGGGGGGAAGAGGTCCTCTTCTCTGGCCCTTGTGGCGAGGCGGTTGTTTGTTTGGGCGGAATCTCATCTGTTGGCTCTCTCGGCGATCCATATTCGGGGGGTGTCCAATTCCCGGGCGGATGCCCTCAGCAGGGCCATTCCGTCGTCTGTGGATTTCTGCCTTCGTCGGGAGTTGTTTGTGGCTCTGACGTTGCGTTGGGGTGTTCCGGTGGTGGACCTCTTTGCGGATGTGGGAAATGCCTTGGTGTCCCGGTTTGTCTCCTGCTGTCGGGAGGGGTCGGCCTGGGCGGTGGATGCTCTCTCTTGCCCTTGGCCCCGCGGGCTTCTGTATGCGTTTCCTCCTTTCCCCCTTCTTCTCCGATTCCTGCTGAGGGTCCGGTCCTCGGGGGCTTCTGTGATTCTGGTGGCTCCGGCGTGGCCTTGTGCCTCCTGGTTTCCTCTCCTGGTGGAGTTGAGGTCGGAGGTGGAGTGGTTGCTGCCTCTGTCTCCTCCCCCTTTGGTCTTCCCGGCGTTTCAACACGATGTTCTGGGCCGGATGCGCTTGGCGGCTTGGAGGTTGAACGCCTAGGTATTCTGCGACGAGGGGTTCCGGCTGGTTTGACCTCTATTCTGCAGGCGGCTAGACGCGCTTCGACCAACAAGTCTTACCTACGGCACTGGCATTCTTTCAGTCGGTGGTGTCTTGTCAAAGGTTTGGACCCCTCTTCCTCTTCTTTGTTTGAGGTGATGCTGTTTCTTCAGGAGGGTGCTTCCTTGGGCTTGAAGGTGTCTTCCCTTCGTTTGCAGTGGGCTGCGATTAGGGCGTTTAGGAGCTCTTGGGGCAATCTCTCGGATTCTGAGGGGTTGGTCAGTCGCCTTTTTAAGGGTTTGAGTAACGTTCTTCCTGCCCCTCGGCGGCATTTTCCGACCTGGGATCTTTCTCTGGTCTTGGACGCCTTGATGTCATCTCCCTTTGAGCCGTTGGTTTCTGTGGATCTGCGCCTGTTGTCCTTCAAGACTTTCTTTTTGGTGGCCATTTCATCTGCTCGCCGCCTGAGTGAACTGGGGGCTCTTTCTTCCAAACACCCTTTTTGTCGGGTTTTTGATGACAGGATCGTGTTGCGACCTATTCTTTCCTTTCGTCCTAAGGTGGACTCTCAATTCCACAGGGATCAGGAGTTGGTTCTTCCTTCCTTTTTTGGTTCCCCGTCCTCGGAGTCTGAGGTGCGGCGTCACTCTTTGGATGTTAGGAGGGCTCTCCTGGTCTATTTGGAGCGGGTCGCTCCTTTCCGTCTCTCAGATTCCCTTTTTGTTAATTTTGGTCCTGTGAATAGGGGTTTGCGTCCTTCTACTCCTTCCTTGAGTCGTTGGGTTCGTTCTCTGATTTCTTTGGCGTACAAAGAGGGGGGGCACCTTTCTCCTTTGGGGGTTCAGGGTTGTTCCACTCGCTCCATGGCTGCTTCCTGTGCGGAGGTCCAAGGGGCTTCCATTTCGGAGATCTGCCGGGCTGCAACCTGGGCTTCCCTGCTGACCTTTGCCTCTCATTACAGGATTGGCCAGGAGGTTGACTGTGCTGATGTGTTTGGACACAGGGTTCTTTCCACTATGATTCCTGAATAGTGGTTTTTCCCCTGGTCTTCTGTGTTTTTTAATAAACCTGTTTTTTGCATACCTTCTTTGGTTGTCCTGTTTTGCTTTGTACATCTCAATTTCGTAAGGAAGGGAAGCGAGGGAGGGACGATGAGGTAATGCTTCAATTACTTACCGGTAATTGCATTACTCTGAGTCCTACTCCCTCGCTTCCCTTACTTACATCCCTCCCTCCCTCCCTGATGGTCCAGGCCAACCTTTTGGTATGGTTTTGATCTGTGTGGTATTACAGGAGGTATGAGGGGGCTGGGGGCTAAATATAGTCCCCATGTGACAAATCACGTGGGTACGGGTGTCTGGTGAGGCAGGGATGCCCCAATTTCGTAAGTAAGGGAAGCGAGGGAGTAGGACTCAGAGTAATGCAATTACCGGTAAGTAATTGAAGCAATAGGTCTGTTGATGTAAAAAAATATCCAAGAAAACGTGAAAAAGATAGGGAGGCAAAACGAAATGTGGACGTCAATGGCTTGCATAAATGTCATCCTACAATTGTGTAGGCGAAGTAGGCAGCAACTGCTTCTAAAAGGAAGTCACTGTTATGATCCGAAAACATGTCAGCCATCCAATTGAAAAGAGCAAAACAGCATTCATGGTCTTCTATTACCTGAGCCTCTAGTACCATCAGAGGACAACTCGGTGGGTTTTCAATGTAGCTGTGTGCCAGGAAATCTTGCGCCGCTGCGTATATATTCCAATGACCCAGAACTCCTTGTATCGCTGCAAAGGCCATAATCCCTCTGTTGGAACAAAGCTGTTCATGATCAATTAACGGATTCATGAGATGATTGTAATTCACTTCAGGAGGTACCAAGTTGCAGAGACATAAGTCCAGGGCCCACATGAAATCACAGCTCAGGCAATGAAATACAGGCTGCACACAGGTGAAATAGGAATATCGAAATGATAATCGATATGATGCATTCAAAGTCGAGAGTGGTAAGATGCCATAGTAGTCAAGCATCCTCTGGCGAAATAGTTCTAAGTGTTCCGGCTCGTTTGCGAAGACAGGAGGGACATCCATTTTGAAATAAAGAAGATAGGAATACAAAAGTCATAGCACTGGTAGTTCAACAGGAAGTCCAGAAAAATATGTCACTGACTATGGAGTGAAGAGTAGCAGAATGACTTGATATAATTTCTGCCAGACCAGTCACTAAACCATTGCTTAGTAGTTATAAAACAAATAGCCTGTCTTGAAGTGGAGGATGTGTTAAAAATTAAGGGAGTCACCTCAGCAAATTGTAAAGGAAGGTCACTATTTTATAAGGAATGCAGTTCTCTGTGAATATTAGCTAAGTGAAAGATATGTGTGCGAACAGATGGTAGGGTAACTTGCATTTGTGACAATAAGACTGTTGTTCATGTCTTGTGATTCAAGGCCGGAATTCGCTGCCAGATGGAAACATCAAGGTTCACATGCGGGGGTAGATAAACTAAATTCTTAAAGGGAAGCATATGCAGACTGATTATTACCGCGTGAGCTTTGCCGTTTAAAAAGTCATAGTAATTTTCATTACATGAAAAAAAAATTACCACTGTTGAAGAATAAAGAAAAAGTCGCCATTACAGCAGGCACTGGTGTATCTTTGAAAAGACATGCAACATGACAGCGATTCTAGTTAAATAAGTTATGTGATTGAAAGTGCCTGCATGTGGACGAGTAATTACATGTTTGAGTACAGTCATTTCTATAAAGATTTAGGGGCAGATTACCATGCTCCGTGCGGCAGTTTTGCTTCACTTGTCACATGTTAAAAGTGATGCTAAAGTGGCGTAAGGGGATTGTAAATCTGCCTGACATTTTTTTGCCGTCTCAAATGCATTTGCAAGTGAAAGGGAGCTACTTAGTTTTATGACTGTAGGAGGTACTGAGCCGCTGGTATCTATTTATGTGAAGAAATTTATAGAATTTAAAGAGTGAAAAAACGGGAAAGGTAGACTAATTAATATGTGCATTAGCCATGTTGCAGTTGTGGCTTCGGACACTAAAAAGGGAAAAGTGTTTAGGCGTTCAATGTGGAGCATTGAAAAAAAACGTGTGTAATGGAAAGCAAACGTGGTTTGGAAATGAAATGTAAAGGTTTAAAGCAGGGGTTTCCAAAGCGGTCCTGGAGGGCCAGATGCCTGCCAGATTTTAAAAATTACTATATGTTTTTCAATGGGGTTATCAAAAAAATATGGCATGGATCCGGCCCTTCAGAACTGGTTTGGAGACTCCTGGTTTAAAGAGAGAGGAGAAAATTAAGATAGTTTCAGGGCTTTAAGCTGGCTGGATCTGTTCGAGTTTCAGCACAGGCAGTTTCTTAAAGGTAGGCTTGCTGTTTATCGGGCTGCACTTTTGAGGCCTGGCGTAGGCAGACTTTTTAGCGAACTTCTGCAGCTATTAATCTGTGTCAAATGTATTAGTACTTAGGTATGATGTTACGTGTTGTACCATACCTACATTTAAAAATATGGAGGGCAAAATTTACAGTGTGGTTTGTGGCCGAGAGCTGCAATGGTGGGTGAGAGTTCAGAGGGGAAAGGATTGGGGCTAAAGGGAAACAAAGAGTTGTGAGTTAAGATTATGCAGAAGTATCTGTATTTATCTGTTATGCTTGTTCTTTGCTACAATGGCTCTATGTTATGTAATAAATATGTCTGTAATATGTTAATTACATTTTATTATTTTCTTTTTTATAGTGTTTGGTGCTGAAAAGCAACAACCTGCCTTCCATATCAGAGAATTCCAGGAATTATATTATTTTTTTCAGGTGAGTTGGTATTTTTGCAAAGGCAATTTTTTGGGGTGCACATTAAAATAATAAAGAAGATTTTTTTAAAAATATTTGTAAAATTTCGGTTTGGACCATGATTTTATCTTCTATTTTTCCCATGTCTGTATCTGCTTGTACAAGATATGTATTTTGAGATATTTTTCCACTGACAGTTGAAATTATCTTTTTATGGGCCTGGTGCATGTGTTTGTTTTGATGGAGTTCAGGTTTACGTATCATTTGAGTATAATTTTTTCTGGTTTCCATGAAATAATTCTTGCGAAGTGTTCATTAATTTTGAAATCATGCTGTATTATGTTTGGCAGTCTTTTGTCTTCATTTACAGAGGGGTATTATGATATGGTTCTTGGTGTGATGGGCATCTTTCCTGCATATCTGTGACTGTACTATCTATAGGCATTGTTTTACATATATTTGCAGAGCTTTATTATGATGTGTTTCTTCATGGTTAGCATGAAATTTTGTATATGCTATGAAATTCACATGCTGAGTTTGCTGTTCAAACATAAAAGCAACTGTCTCTGTGGGAAGTAGTAATCTGTTAAGTAAATGTTATGGTTTGTACAATGTGAGCTTTCTCTTTAGAGTGTATATAGTTTGAATAGCACTTTGTAGTGGTGAACTCAGAAAATGGATCTCTAAAAATTATTTCTAAAGTTTATCAATATTTCTGATATCTAGAAAATCTAAAAACAAATTTTACAGTAAAATGTCTTTTAACAGCAGTAATTATTTAATGAAAAAAAAGGATCAGTGTTAATGTTTAGGGTTATACTGCCAATTTGTTTTCAAAACAAGAGGAAGGTGCTATCTTAATATATATAGTTAATAAGTTAGAAATTATAAAAATATATGTAGTTTAAAAATTAGTAAAGGTACTTTTAAGTTATATATTTATGAAAAAAGATATAATTTAGTCTCTATATTTTTTTTAAAAGGATACAGAAGATCAAACAGAATATAGAGATGGAGAATTGTTCTCAAGAGAAAGAAATTCATTTCGAAATTATAAATGAAGTGATGGACGAAATATTAGAAGCTGTGTTTCAGGAGGAAATACAAAATGAGAATGATGATTTCATGGACATTTCCTTGGACTCTGCCTATTTAGAGATGGTGGAAGGGGATGAGGACTATGAATTAGAAGAAGTCCCTGATGACGTTATGCTGGAAGTTCTATTAAATTATGAACTTTTAAATGAATAAAATTATTTTTACTAGTAAAGCATTCTTGAAGACAGTTTTCTTGTCCTATTCGTCGTTCATCTGCTTTATGAGAGTGATAAGACATGTTCTCATGAAGTGTAAAAGAGATTGTAGTAAAAAAGATTAAAGCACTAGGATGACCGATAGTTCTTGAAAAAAGTGTACTGTTTGTATGCTTTAAAAATTTTGATTTAGAAAATACATCTATATTGTTAACACAGCTATGGAGTGTCATAAATTTAGAACCAACATTCACTACAGGATTTCCTACTCTGTTCAGAGACTTTTTCTTTGTCTTTATTCTACTTAGAAAATGAATCTGTGGTTTTAATTTGTACGTTATATGCTAGTAGTAGAGTTAAGCAATTTCTCTTGGCAAGGTTTTCTGAAAAATTAAGCCCAAATATTGATCTTGGACACAAGACTCAAATAAGTGAAAGTATAAACATAAACAACTTTGTGTATAAAACTGTAAAATATTTTATTAAAACAATATTTTTGTCAATCTAAAAAACACATACATGAAATATAAAATAGAGTTTGTCAACTCTTTACACAGCTCATATAGACATCACCACATATTTGTACTATAATTCATTCATGAAAGAAGACCTACACACCTGCTCTAATTTATACAGTATGAGAAGGAGGAAGGGGGGAGAGAAGGGAAACAAAAACAGACATTAACGATTTTTCATACAGTACTTCAAACCAAGACTTGACTTTTTTTCATTGTTCATGGGGCGAGTTGGGTTGTTTAATCGTGCAGAGATAGGCGTCGACGCGTTTCGATGGACTCATGGGATGTATGCCATCTTTTTCAAGACTTTTATATTAGGTTCTCTCCTGTATTGGCACTGGGAGCTTGCCCTTATACAGAAATCCTTATAGCATTGTCTTTTTATAATTCATTCTGGTGGAATTCTTAGTTGGAAATTGTTTCTCATCCTCGTCACTATATCTTCGGTCAAATCTGATGGTCTTATAACCCCTCGGTGTTAGTTGGCACACGTTCAGTCTTTGTGTAGATAGGGGGAGGTTTTTTGGTTGGATGCCTGTCTCCTTAATTATATTGTGTTCATTGCGTAGTTCTTGTGCTTCGCCCCGCTCCCGCACCGTAATGTACTGTATTTCCAGCCCTCGCGTTGTAGCCTAGTACTTGTTGCAGTCGGGTCCTAGAGTCGGGAGGATTGGAAAGGGCGCCGTGTTCTTTAACTTGATTATACTGGCGTTCCTTTGATTATACTGGTCTTTGGACTGCACCCGAACACGTACGTTCGTGCTCCTCGATGTCTTCCGAAGAACAACGTATATGCTAGTAGCCAACTATAATATTTGTTATGTTTGTGTTTTACAGATTGTCATTTTCATCAAAATTGTAAATTAATATGCCGACCAGAAGTGAAAAAAGAAAGCTCTATAAACGGACTTACAATTTGAAGAAGAAAGAAATTCAAGAATTATCAAAAGAACAAAGGACGGATAAAAAGAAGAGTGCTCCTGGTAAGAAAACCAAAAGGTTTTTGAGAAGATTATGTGAAAGGAAAACTGTTAGCGCTAACGTTCAAAAGGAAAAGGAGTTATCAGTATCGAGACGGAGAAATGGAACCAAACATAAAAATGTTTCTGGAATCAGCAGAGAGGAAAATCTTTATAGTAAAACTCGGACGAATCAGTTTACACAAATCAGGAAGCGTATGTTTTATAACAGAGTAGTTTCGAATTTATTAAAAAAGGAGAAAGTTTGTAAAAGAAGATCTGCTTTTTTTAAGAAGAAACAACATATAGAGGGTATTGTTCAGCGCGCGTTTGAGACAAAAAGAAAATTATTTATTTTAGTACTTAATAGAATAAATACACTAAATAAGGCAATCCGAGTTTTGAAAGCTAAAAGTAAATGGAAGAGACACATAAATAGAAGTAATTTTTGTAAAGTGTTTTCTGGGAAGTGGATGCATACTTCAACTTCTGAACCATTTTTTAATGAAGAGAGTTACTTTCAAAGTAACGATTTATTGCATGCAGTTGACACCTGTGGTCGAGCATATGAGGTGAAGGATGGTTGTGTAATTGAGAAAGAGAAAATTGTGGTTAGAAATGCAGAAGAGGTGATGGCTGGAGAAGCTTTAGAGGGATGTCCTAATATTCCTGTTTACAGTTGGAATTGTAGTAGCATTTGTAGTGTACGACAGGATTAAATTGATTTCTTTCGCAATTTCTTACGTAAGTACACTAAAGAAAGTCTTAAAAAAAAATTGTAATGTTGCAAGAATTAGATCATTGCAGAGTGCGAGAAAAAATAGGTCTGCAAGGTCATTCTCTGGCTTGTCTTTCTAAAAGAATATGCCAGAGTGTGTTTCATCACTTCAGGATGTTAGCAGTGCATCATACCAAAATGAGAAAATTAGTGAGAAAGTTGTATTATGCGAAAAGTCCAGCACTTAAACCTAAACAGTTAAATAGTGCTCTTTTGCATGGATGTGAATTAGATGTTAAGAAGATTTGTGCAGAAATTGAGGTAAGTTATTTTGGTCCAGAGGAAGATAATGCAGAAACTGATATAATTATAGAAGGAAATGTGTTAGAAAATGTTGTAAATGTTAATATTGAAAATTTTGAACAGGAAATAAGAAAGTTTAAGGTCATTGCAGGTGAGAAACCAAATTTTTCTTGTGTCTGTTGTCGACGCATTCATTACAAAAGTCAAACTAGGTTAGTTGATTTATATTTAAAAAGTGAAGATGAAAGTAATAGTCAATGGTAAGATTTTGCAACTTATTTGTTGGTGGAAAACTATTTTGATTTGGGTTTTGAGCAACGTATTTGTAGATATTGTTATAATAAATTAAATGAAAATAGAATGCCTGCTAGAGCTGTCCATAATAATCTTGAGTTGATAAATATTCCATCGGAACTGATGGATTTAAATACTTATGAGACTATTTTGATTCAATGTGTACATCCTTTTCAGGCTATTGTTCGTATGGAGCCTAAGACTGGCAAATTAAATCCTTCAGATTTACAAAGAGGATTAAAGGGTAGAGTTGTATATTTGCCACTTGATTTAAAAAAAAATATGGAAACAATTGGTGTTGAAAATGTAGAAGAGGAACCTCTAGGTATTCTAGTTAATGGTGTACCTACAAAGAGTTAGAAAATCTGGCAAGATTTAGTGGATGTTAGAAAAGTAAAAAAGGCAACGTTGCATTTAGTCCAAAACAATAAGTACTATAAAGATGTATACGTAGAAGAAGAAGAAGCAAGTGAAGAAGAGGACACTGATTTGTCTATTGGACAAATTGAAAAAGTTGACTTATCTAGAAGTGAAGAAATTTATGAGCATTACAGTGTTCATCCACTGCATTCCAAAGAAGCAATAGGGAATGCTATTGAATTATTTCAGATGAAAAAAGCAAAAGGAAATCCTATTAGTGTATGGGAAGAAAGTTTGGAAGGTCGTTGTTTTCCACAGTAATTCCCTACAAGTGAAGGTACACGATATGATGATCGACCTATGCAGATTCCTGCATCTGAGTACCGGACAACAAGATTATATGCAGAAGATCCAAGGTTTCGCCAATGCATTCCATATTTGTTTCATCTTCTGTTTGAGAGTGACTTATCTGGTCTGTCTTATGCAGTAAACCATATCTTAAAAAGTGGAGTTCACCTGCAAAATATTTCAGCAAAGGAATTTATGGATAAAGTGCAACAGAAAGATAGTGTTTTGGATTCACACCTAATTAATTTAATGGCTTGTCAGCGTGGTACTAATGAGTATTGGTACCGTCGTCATGGAGATTTGAAGTGCATGCTTAGAAACTTAGGAGCACCTACATGGTTTTTAACTCTAAGCTGTGCAGAGTATGCTTGGGAAGATTTACTTGAATTTCTTCGGGAGGCAAATGCAAACATAGAAAGTATAAACTACAAGACACCTGGAGAACTGTGTTCATTAGATCCGGTTAATGTTTGCAGATATTTTAATCATAGATTTGAAGCTATGATGTCTTTTATTACAAACAAGAAAAATCTGCCTCTTGGTGAAGTACTGTATTTCTTTTGGAGAAAAGAATATCATGCACGAGGTGCTCCTCATATTCATATGCTGTTATGGATCAAGGACGCTCCTAAATTTGGAACAGACTAGGATGAGACTGTACTGTCTTTTATTGAACAGTATGCCACTTGTGACATACCTAATAGTACAACTGATAAGGACTTAAGAGGAAAAGTTTTACGTTTTCAAAGTCATCGTTGTGGAAAATATTGCCGGCGAAAATTCAAATCAAAGAGTAAATTCTACACCAAACGTCGTTTTGGATTTGCACGACCGGTACTTTCAAAAGGAAGAGTCAACAATTTGATGTCATCTTTGCGACATAACATCAGAAGAAGGTCACCTAAAAATACGCACAATTTAAGAAGAGGTGAAGAATCCAAATATATAAATGACTATAACACAGTCATTGTGTCCATGTGGAATGCTAACATGGACATACAATATGTTGCAGACAACTCTATTGCTGTGGCTCGATATGTAACGTCTTACATCACGAAATCTGAAAAGACGGAACTGAAGGAGATGTGGGAAGACATTTCTCATGAAAAGAGCCTAAGCAAGAAATTGTATACGTACAGTTTGAAGATGTTGTCTCATCGAGAAATTGGAGCATATGAATATTGTGATCGGTTATCATCAGCAAGTCTTTATGCAAAATCAAGGACTATTCTCTGGGTGAGTTTGGGTCTTGCAGAAACACGAAACCATGTTCTGAAACCTGTGCAAGAAATTGAATATTTAGCCCAGAAAGAACCAAACAGTACAGACATTCTGAAAACAAATATGTTGGATACATACTATCCAAGTAGAAGTACTCTGCTTGAAAACATTTGTCTGTATGAAATACTTCAAAACTACACTTTTAAAAGGAATATTACAGAGAATATTGATAAAGGTGTACACGCTGTAATTGGACATGAAGGATGTCTGGTGAAACAAAGAAAAGGACACTTAATTAATCATCGAAAACTGAGTTGCGATACACCTGACAAAAGAGAATTTTACTATTTTGCTCTTTTGCAACTCTTTAAACCATGGCATACAGAAGAGGAACTACTTGGTGAATTTGATAGTTATGAAGATTCATTCAACGCATCTAAAAGTAGTACCGAATGTCCTATTTTTAGTAATTATCTCCAAATGTTGAATGATGAAATAGAGCAAAAAGCAACAATTGCAGCGGAGATTGCTACAGATAGTTCACAAGGTAGTCAAAGTTCAGCTTCATTAAGTCAAGATCCACTGGGACACCCAATTATCCAAAATGAAGCAGCCACTGCCATGGATGAGGTGGAAAGAGCAATGCAGCAAGGTCAAGAGGAAGTAATAAACTTAGAAGAATTAAAGAAGCAATTTAATCGTGAGCAAAGACAGATATATGATGAAGTGACAGAGCACATTGAGCGTGAAGTAGTGTGGCTCACTGGTTAGAGGCGGCAGACCCGAGAGCAGAGGACGGCCCGGGACCAGGGTTCGATTCCCGGAGCGGCAGGTTTCTGGACCAGGGTCAGCGGACTCGATAATTCTCTCGCCTCGGTGCCCACTCTGATCAGCGATCACACTCTGCAACTCTGGGCATTAGCTTGCCTCATCTTCACTAACGGCCCCACCAGACCGCCGGGGATGCCTGGTCTCACCCTGGAGATACCCATTAAGGGACCATCTCTCAGGGAAGCCAGGAAGGGTTTCGCAGCGGTCGAAGCGCCTTGGGACCCTCCGGGTAAGTAGTGCGCTATATAAATGCCTGTGTGCTCCCTCCCTGTTTCCAAGTAGTGCGCTATATAAATGCCTATACATTACATTACATTACATTACATGGCTTTCGTCATGAGAAAAAAGATTGCTCATGTATGTCATTTGAACCTATTCGACTATATGTAAGTGGAGAAGCTGGAACTGGTGAAAGTTTCCTAATTAAAGGAATTACTACATATCTACAGCAAAGAACTCAGTCAACACTGTCGTGTGTTGTTACTGCTCCAACTGGATTGGCAGCACATAATATTAAAGGTATTACTTTACATCGTTTACTGATGCTGCCAGTTGAACATGAAAATAAATTACAATATCACAAGCTATCTGGAGAAGCTTGTTTTGTTTGAAGTTTCTAGAGTTCTTAACAAAATGAAACTTCTTATTATTGATGAGGTAAGTATGGTATCCAATGTAATGCTTGCTTTTGTGCATTTAAGAATGCAACAGATACTTAAGACAGAGTATGATGTGTTATTTGGAGGTAAACATGTCATAGTTTTTGGAGATCTACTGCAGCTAACTCCTGTGAAAGGACAACCTGTATTTGAAACTGTTATGCATGAGGAGACCAGAAAGTGCCTGGGCAGTATTGGAAATGTTAATATATGGTCACATTTCAAATATAGTGAACTGATTCAAAATATGCGACAGGCAAAGGATACTAAATATGGAATTATTCTTCAAGATATAAGGATTGGAAAACTAACTGAAGATGCGAAACACACTCTACGAACCCGATTACTTTCCAAGCTGTTTCCGAATGAAGATAATGTACCTGAGAAAATATATAGTAAAGAGGTAGCAGATAAGTCAGTGATATGCTTGATGCCAACTCTCAAATAATGTTCAGTTTTTAATGAGAAAATGTTGAATTTAGAAAATCAAGAAATTAAGAAACTGGAAGCTAAAGATAGAATAGAGCATGAAGGTAGTACTATTGTTTTGTCTGAAAAGTTGAAGTTAAAATTGGATTCTCTTCAGAAAACTATATCTAAAACTGCTGGTTTAGAGAAAAATCTGTATGTATGTTTAAATTGTCTGATAATTTTACGGAGAAATTTACATGTAGAAAGAGGATTGGTAAATGGAGCAATGGGTAATGTTGTTGGTTTTGTCAATTACACAAATAGAGATGAGATTGAATTTTTAAGAATAAAATTTGATGGAATTGAGGAAGTTCAACAAATTAGTTGCTGTTCAACTCATTTTTTGCTTGTGAAAGACTTATATGTCCGTCGGAAGCAATTTCCAATTTGTTTGGCATATGCATTGACTATTCACAAATCTCAAGGTTTAAGTGTACATTGTGCTTTGGTAAATATTGGAAGCACTGAATTCAAAGAGGGTATGGCGTATGTTGCTTTATCGCGAGTTAGAACTTTATGTGGACTTTATCTAATTGATTATGATGAGACAAAGATTAGTGCAGATTTAAATTGTGTGAAGGAGTATAATAGGTTAAGAAGTGAATATGCTCCAAGTTTACCTCAATATCCTTTAATTGAAAGGAATATGGTTGGTCAGAAAAGGAGAAATGAGGAAAAATGTGCTGAAGTAGTCGAGAAACGAAGAAAAAAAGATGTAGCTGTCGTTGGTAGGCGTCAGACAAAGCTTAGTATTGAAGAGATTGTTGGATTTAAGTTTGAAAACAGGTCTGGTGTCAACTGCTATGCAAATGTAGTAGTTATTGTTGTTTTTTTTCTAAAAAATGTTAAGCAACAGATTGTACAAAATCGGGAGCAAACATTTTGTTGTTCATTAAATTCTGTATTTGAAAAATGTAGCAGTGGTGATAGTGAAGTAGCAAGTGTTTCAGAACTAAGGAATGTTTTAGACATATGTGCAGGACTAAATCAATTTTCTCAGAATATTCAGCAAGATTGTCAGGAATTTATTATGTATATGTTTACAGTTTTGGAAGATGAAGGTGTAGATATTGATAGTCTTTTTGGCCTTTCTTATAAATGGGAACTTAAGTGTGATAATTGCTCATTTTCAAGTATTACTGATATACACACTGAAAGATTTATATATTTAACATTACCAGACTGTAAAGAAGTGTCTTTTAATAAACTAGTTAAAGATGCACATCAGAACATGGTCTGTTCTCAATGTAAGTCTGAAATGTTATCAACTTTATTTATCCACAGATATGGACAATATGTAATTTTAATGTTTCAACGATGCAGAGCTGATGGGAGTCAACTTTAATAAAAAATTGTGTGGCTTCTCAAGTATCTATTTCTAGAAGAACATTTGTAACTGTAGCCATTATTTTTCATGAAGGGCCTTCAACATCATCAGGACATTACACAGCTTATTTGAAGTGTCCAAGAGGCAGGACGCTTTGCAATGATAGTCAATTGACTTTTAGGAAACGTTTGCCTTTTGCCTTAACTAACTCCTATCTGCTATTTTTGCAACCCAAATTTCAGTAAAATGACTTGGTGTAGGAAGATTAATACTGTAAAGATATGAAACTCTGTTGTTTAGAAATATCATGTGACTGAGGGTGTGCAAATCTAGAAATGAAATTTGTATTTGGCATAGTGATAGTATCAGGTACAAGTTTACTTAATGTTTGATGGTATAGAACACGTTACAAATTTTAACTGGAAAGATTCAGAAAAGAATAGATAAGACTAAGATTAAGAAATTTCAGAAAAAAACTACTTAACTCATAGTATTTGGCCACGCGGAAAAATATGAGACAATAAAATGAGTACTTCAGATAAATATTTTAGAACATATATGGACGCAAGTTTTTGGAGAGGTATTTAAAAGATAACGAGTTAACTTATACAATTTGGCCACACGGAAAGTTATGAGAGAAGAAAATGTGTACTTAAGATAGATTTTTATTGAAGATACTTGCACGGGGCTTTGTTGAGATATATTTAAAAATAGGTTGTATAGTTTAATTAGTTTGTAACTGTGGAAGATGTAGTGTGTTTACTCAAGAAATTGCGAATTAGAGAAAAACATTTAAGATATGTTTTTTCAGGTATTTATATTCTGTATGGAGATTTTGTATGGGTTTTTTAAACACAATCATTTTGATTGTGTTTTTTTCCCCGCTGTTATATGATGATTAATATTGAAATCACTGTTTATAGTGAAAATCAATGTATTCTGAGGACAGCAAAAATAAACCATGTAATATGTTGTTTAAGTTATTTTGTTACATTGAATTTAGAAATATGAATTATAACAGATTTTTTTACTGTCTTCCACAGATATTACATTTATAAGGTAAGTACAACTAATAACATCCAAGAATTTTTTCTGCCTCTCTCTTATTCTTATTGTTTTGATCTCCTTACTTTCTCAGTACTGTTCAGTCACACTTATTCCGTTTAACTCATTCACATTTTGTGTTGTTTAATTTTTTCTCTATTTCTGTAACATCTTTTCTGTCACTATCTTATTCAGTCTATCTATCTCTTCAGTTTTTTTCTACTGTTGTCTCACGGTGACTCACCTTTATTGACTTAAATGTAAAGGGCTTCACTTATGAAAGCCTTGCACCACCGATGCACCAATTTTCCCATGTTAAAAGTGACACATGGGTGGCGCAAGGCCTTCATAAATAAGGCCCATAATTTACTTCTCTTACCCTACTTTATTTCAATTTATATGTGTCTTGCAGTGCTTGTCTATTTGTACCCCGTTTACTTTCTGTTACTCACCCTTTTTCACTCTGTTTCTCTTACTGTTTTTCCTTTATTTTATTTATCTCCTTAAGATATTCCTGTACTCTTACTGTGTTTCTGTAAGAGACTGTTTAGTTTGTGTAGTATCACTGAGCATACTTTTATTTTCTCTCTTACTTTACTTTCGTTTAGACCCTCATTCTTTCAGTGCTATTATGTTTTTTTTAATTAATTAAGTTATTTATTGATTTATATACTAGACATTCTGTCTCTGTCTCTTTCTCTCTCCCTTGGTCTTTTTTTCTTTTACTTTCTGTTTCATTGACTCCTACTTTTTTTTGTTTTATGAAATGTACATTATAATCTTATTTTTACTTTTCTTCCACAGATACTATGTTTTAAAAAAAAATTTACTTTTACTTTTTTACTATTTCTTAGGTAAGTATAAAAAATAAAGAAACTTTTCCATCACTGTGTCATTTCTTTGTCTATCCTGGTTATAGCAGTGTCATGTTTAATATAAGCACTTCCACATAGGATTGGGTGCATTGTCATAAGGCATGCTTTAAAAGTGATTTAATGAAATGAGCGACATTTGACTGAGTGAGTTCAGCAACACTGATATATGAAAACATTGGTGGTAAATGATATTAAATGTTAAATGGTGTTCTTTCCAGAACTTTAAGTCCTTTGCTGCAGTGGCAATTCTGCCTCAGAGTTAGGGGGGCGGGGGGCTGAGTGGCGCTCACATGCTCATGATGGAGCCACTCCTTCACGAGCCACGGTTGAGCTGTGCTCATGACAGAGCGGTTCCGCCATGGCCCCGCTCAGTCAATAGAACGCGCCGCAGAGCCGCAAAATCAGTGCTGCGCAAGAGCAGCGGCAAGGCCATGACAAAACCGCTCCGTCATGAGGACAGCTCAGGCGATGCTCGTGACAGAGCGGCTCTGTCATGAGCATGGGAGGAGTTAAGAGGTGTTAAAAAAAACTGGGAGGTCTCTTTAAAGAGAGTGTTGATTGTAATTTAGAGGGCACTTTAAAACACATAGGGGCAGATTTATGATGACCTTGCGTCTCTTTGCGCCAAAATGTTGTCACTTTATTTAATACAATGACGGTGCAAATAATGCACCATATTTACAACGTTATGCATCTAGGAGATATGTCACATTCTAAAGCCCTGCACCATAAGGAAGTGTTCCTCTGAAGGGCGGGCGTTCCTGTGCAGGAACGCGTCCTGAAAGTGGCTGAGTGAAATCCATGAGATTTCACTCAATCACTTTCAGGCCCATGCTGTTTCAAAACTATGCATGTGCTTGAAGCAGGCGTAGGTATTGACGCAGAATTGTGAATATAGTGCACTGCTGAGCCTTGCTGGAGCTGCATCATACTTGCGACGCAACTCTAGCAATGTATTACCTTTCGGGCACAGATGCGTTATGCATCTGTGCTGTTTTTGCACCATGGTGTGCCCCATTATAAATGTGGCGCACCATGGGTGACGGAGCAGTGGCATACTGTGGCGCAAATTAACTGGTGCATCTCTGGGGATGAACCAGTTAACATAAATCTGCCCCATAGGTTAAAAATCTGCATTTAGTAGAGTGTTGAGCTTTTGTAGTGTTATGTTTTTTCTGTTATTCTATTTAGATATGTAATATTGCAAGTTTTTTGTCACGAAAAAGAAGCCATGACTATTGGCTTTGCGAATGATTGCAAGATTCTTAAAATTAAAAAGCAGCAACCATGGCATTGTTCAATATAGTATTGTAAATACTTATGTTCAAGAATGATGAGAGAGTAAAAGGAGGTTAACCTGATCTTTTAAACTTATTCACAGGCTTCTTTAAAGGAAGTGTTCTATATGATTGTAGCGTGGGTGTTTCACTTTTTTATACCTAACACAATGCATTCTGTATGCTGTAGCAGGAGGAGTACTACATACTTAAATATTCTTCAGTGCTTATTTTCATTTACTAAGTGGTAATGAGACCGACACAGAACTTCAATGGGCGGGACCGGCTGTTCCTGTGCTCCTGAAGGACTGCGAAGCCGCTGCAGCAGTGGGAGTGAGGCCTCTCAGAGGGGAGCAGCACAGTTCCTTTTGATGGCCACAATTACAGATAACAGGGTATGGATGTCCATGGATTTAGGGATGGTTGGTCACACTAGAGTGTGCGTGGCGCCCCTGGCACCTCATTACGGCACACAGGGGAGCCGCGTTGCACAGTTTGAGAATCAGAGACTTAAGAGATAAACCTTCATAATAGCAAGGCCCCTAAGCGATAAAAATCGCCGCTGCTTGGCGTTGTGAATATCGACGGTATGGACGGAATTTTCTACGGTGTTAGTGCTTTAATATCAATGAGAACACATAGTAAATCCTGTAACAGCCGCGGTACTTAACATTATCGCGTGAAAACAAACGTTTTTATACAGTAATGTGTGCCTTGTAATTAGGGGACAGGGTGGATTTAGTTTTATTTTCCACACTCTCATGTTAACGCTGCCGAATGCTTGATTAGAGCAGGCTTTAACAGTCCTGCGATAAACAAGTTTATTCCACCTCTTTTTCTCGCAACGCCTCTTTTCGTGATAGGGTGTTTTCCCCTCCAACCAAATTTTGCATGTGCTTTGACCTACGCCCACTTTGCATGTTATTAACTTACTGTGCGTAACATATGCAAAGTGGTCTTACGGCAGGCAATGTAATGCCGTTTTCAAGGAGGTACTGGAGAATATTTTCAAGGATAAGTAAAACATTTATGACTGGGATGCCCGACACCCCCTCCCAACACAATCCCCAAGGATGGGAAGTTGGACACAGGTTTGAACTTTTGGAAGGCGGGAGGGAGTCACCCTCCCGGCCGTATTTATTAAAATATGAAACAAAATTTAAAACATTAAATAAAAGTTTCATAATCATGTACAATTTTACATTTATTACATTTCGATGAAGACATGTTCTTTGGCTAACCTTAACAGATCTCTAATACAAAGGTTTCCTAGCCGAGTCTAACATCCTGCAAACGCAACAATTCTAAATTAAAATTGTACATCCTAGCATTAAGGGCCAACGGCAAGGTCTTAACCGGTGTCAGATCCCTACTACCAAAACTCTCGCCCTCACGGTGTGAGTGGCGCATGCGCTGAGGACTCTACCCTCGTTGCCAACTGTAACTTCCCTTGTCGTGGTGGGGGCCCCCTTTCCACTCAACGCCATCTTAAAGGTCGTCCGAGTTCCCGTGTGAGGTATCTGTAGGAAGGACAGCGTGGACTCCCCCCCATCCCCACACTCTCGATCCTCCGTCGCGGATATCCGGCCCCCGGGAAATTAATAGGAGGGGCATATAGCCGCCTCCCCCCTGGGAGGGGCCTATGGCCGTCTCCCCTTAGGCGACCCATCCTTAGTGGGTGCCGCCTCCCCGTGGAAGGGGCCAATGGCCGCCTCCCCCCGGGCGCTCCCATCCATTCTGGGTGGCGCCCCGCTCTAGGGACCTTGAAATTACTGCTCACCGATCATGACCTTACCGCCACAGGCCGGATAGTTGACCGACTATCCGGCCCCCCCTACTCCTCCTAAAGGTCATGCTTCCTCAAACCCCTTAGCCATGCTATGAAGTCTCCTATGAGTAAATCATTCCCCTCCCTGGACAGGTGAACCCCATCATTCAGATACATGAGATCACCCCGAATTACACCCGTGAGGAATGCTATGCAACTGTGAAGAGCGAAACAATTTACCAACTTTATTGTTAACCCTTTTCACCGAATGGTTCAGTGCTGACACCGAAAGGCCCCCCCGCCATACCTTCCTGGGAATCATGTGAGACCAGGCGATCGTGCACCCCGGGATTCTTTTAGCCAACCAGCTAACAGCAGACAAAATTTGTTCAAACAACACTCGTCACCAAGTCATTGCCCCCCAGGTGTACTATGATTACAGATGGCGGTGACCTTTGCCGCCCTAAGAGACCCTCAACAAATGATTCGAATTGGTCAAAACAGAGCCCGCCCTTCCCATGAAAGGCCACTCTGTACCCGTATTCCCCAGCTACGTGAGTCGTGTCACCTGCTTTGAATACGTCCCCGGCGCGCCTCACATATGAATGGCCCACGACCCATACCACTCTCTCTCCAGACGGTGATCCTTGACTGCTGGTCTCCTGGTGCTGGGTCGACTGCAAATTCCGCCCCGCGTGACAGGCTCGCGAAACTGTAATTCAAACAAAAGACAAGAAGCGTGAGTGCATGTCAATTGATCCTTACAACATGTGAAATCGCACATACCTTTTGAAGCAATTCGAGGACCATCGTCCCAACTGTTTCACTTCCTCTGCACTATGACCCCTGGCTGTAGCCTCAGTAGCAGCCCCTATCGTAAAGGAGTGGGTCCCAAAATCGCACGGGTCCATGCCCACAGCAGCGATTGTCAGTGCTTGCACCCTCTGGAACTGAAACCTCGTCAGTGGGGTGCCATCCTTGTGCCTTAGCAAACTCCCCCCCCATGTAGCCGCCCTCAGTGCCAAGTATTCCTCTATACACTTTAACGGGCAGGTGGGGGACCCTCGTGCGCGATGCACGACAACACCATTGCCCATAGCCCCCTGGTTGGTTTTAGACCTGGCTATCGAGACAACCATCGAATCACCCCTAATTTGGACGTGATCCCTGCACAAACCTCCCTCGACGTCTTTCTTATTCCTTGCGACCAGTTCGCTCACCCGCATAGCCCCATGTAATGCTAATGCGAAAGCTGCCCGGAACAGAACTGCCTCGAAGTGGGAGGAGCACGTCTCGTCTAGTTTCACTACAAGTAGAGACAATCTGTCTAAGCCAATCGGGCGCCTCGCATCTTGCTTGCGACCCTCTTGGCGCTGCCAGCCGCGAAGGGCCTTCTTAACCAAATAGGAACCCGTCGGGTCTTTTATGCCATGCACCTGTGCCATGAATGAAATGGCCGCCTATGCCTACTGGCCGTTGCCGCTGATCGGCCTTCTCTGTGCAGCGCTACCAGGAACCCCAGGAAGGATTCCTCCTGACCCCAGCTCTGACTCCCTGTTGGACCCAAAAATGTGCAATAGGAACGAAACGCTCCTTCGTATGCCTTCCTTGTCCTGGGGGCTAAGCTTGCTGCCACGAGGTCTTGTAATCCGGGGCACCGATTAGCCATAGTGCTTCGGGGAATGGTGCCGCCACTAGGTCTGCTGTAGGCAGGTAACCCCTGCATATTTGAACGAGAGAGTGCATTAGCTGCATGATTCAGTACGCCCGGCACATGTTTCACCCTGAACTGTACATTCAGTCTCATGCAAAGCAGCACAATTTCTTTCAACACTCTCAGGATCCATTTGCAGCGTGCTGCCTGTTGGTTAATGCATTCGACAACAGTCATATTATCAGACCAAAACACCACTGAGCGGTCCCTGAAGTCGTCTGGCCATGCCATCAGAGCAACCAAAATGGGGAATAACTCCAAGAACCCAATGTTACCTGTGAGACCGCTGGAGTACCACCACGTCGGCCATGTTTGCGCCGACCATCGATTACCAAAGATGGCGCCAAATCCCACGCTCCCCGCTGAGTCAGTCCACAGACCTAGCTCATCTGAGGACGCTGGCGGCTTGTTACACACGACTCGACCGTTGAAGTCCGCCAGAAATGCCAACCAAATGCGCATATCCTGGCGAACCTCTGCAGACAGTCTCGTACAGTGGTGTCTCTCTTTGAGACCAACCATAGCTTGTGCAATAGAGCGTGAGAAGGGGCGGGCCATTGGTATCACCCTCAAGGCAAAGTTAAGCTGACCCACTGTTTGTTGTAACTGATGCAGGGTCACTTTCTCCTTGCCCAGGCATTGCGTCAAGGAAGCCCTAAACTTGGCCACCTTTTCCATCGGTAGACGGAAACATCCCTCCACAGAATCGAGCTCAATTCCCAGAAACTCCAGTGAAGTAGATGGTCCAAGCGTCTTACCTGGTGCCAATGGGACCCCAAACTCCCTCATGAGGATGCAGAAGTTGTGCAGCGCCTGCGCGCATTTCGTATCGCCGGCTGCTCCCAAGAACAGGAAGTCATCAAGATAGTGCATAACATGCCTATGCCCTGTGGCCTCGGTGAATGCCCACTCTAAAAAACAACTGAACATCTCAAAATAGGCACAAGAAATGGAGCAACCCATAGGCATACATTTATCCATGTAATAACTTCCTTGAAATGCAAAACCTAGCAAGCGCTGATCCTGTGGGTGTACCGGGAGCAACCGGAACGCTGATTCGATATCTGATTTCGCCATCAGCGCCTCGGGGCCCAGGCGATTTAACATGGACACGGCATCATCGAACGATGCGTACCGCACTGAACAAACATCCGGGTCAATGGCCTCGTTCACCGAGGAACCCCTTGGAGCAGACAGGTTATGAATAAGTCTAAACTCCCCTGAGTCTTTCTTCAGGACAACCCCTAACGGGGAACAGATGAACTCCGGCTCTGGCGGGCGATCAAAAGGCCCTGCCACTCGCCCCAAGCTGACTTCTTTTGCAATTTTTCTCTCTGCCACGCTTGGGTTGTGCTGTACCGATAACTGTTTTTTACAAAAGGAGTCCCCCCGAAAATCCCCCGCCGGAATGTGGAAGCCGTGTATGAATCCCTTCCTCAACACCCCAGCAGATACATGATCAGGGTATTTGTTCAACCAAGGAGTCATAGCCATGAGATCAATGGGTGTAGGCAATCGGTGACAACGTTCTACCGTACTCCTGCTTGGACCCTCCTTTTCCTCCCGTCCCGCTATTTTTAGATCTACATGAACTCTCCGGGTGTGTGGAGTTCCCACAGCCCGCACACACATGCTTGAACCTACATGTTCCCTGCGGTCTGTTACAGTTGCCTCGATTGAAGCCCCAACAGAACCCCCGCTTGCCGCCATTTCCGCCGGTTTTCGGCTGGTAATCCCCACCGGCGCCCGCTCGAAATGGCACCGCGGGCTTTTGGCGGACGATCCCTGACCCACTCCCGCCCAGCGAGGATGTACCTGCCCCCCCTGGCAGGAGCTGCTTGTGCCATGACACCGAGTCAAGGCAGTCCCATGTCAGAGAAGCATCATATTCTTTCGCTTTCCGGAATTTCATGTCATAACCTTTCCATTCTTCCCCCTCATACATTGCATAAAAATCCATAATCCGATTTTGATAGCAAGATAGTTCAGTTAACACCTCGGGTTTACGTTCCCCCATAACTGCAGTAAATATAGAAAAGGCCTTGACCCAATTCGTTACTGTCTGCTCCACCCTGAATTCCGCCATCTTGGCGCACCACACGCTCGGGTGCCACAAATCCTTCTGGGTTTTAGCATATTCCATCTCGCGATGGTCAGTTAATAATGAAAACATGTTAACATATTTGTCTCCCCATATTATTTCTTTCGTGGCCATAGGGATGTGCTGTGCCGCCTTCTCCCGCCTTGAGGGCAATGAGCCCTCCCCTGCCATTGGCAAAGCGAGCTTACCCGGTTCGGCCGTTGTTCCCGCCGTTTTCTCTTGACCAACTGCAGGTCCCACCGGTGCCACCTGTGGGGAAACAAGAGGAAGATTCGCCTTTGCGGCATCTCTCGACTGCCGCAATGGCTCGATTTGTAGTTTGGCCTCTTCGGCCGTGTCTCTAGGTGCCACTGCACCCCATGCCTTCTTATTGAGCCATGATGCCAACTGGATGTCCAATTCGGGGGGCATTTCCTCATCGTTAGCAGGAGTAATCACCACCGGGATCGGCTGACCCGCATCTTGGATTGGTACCGGGTTGTCTGCTGGCGCGACGGGGGCGACTGGGGGTACCTCAGGGACGGGAACCTCCCCTGAAACCGCCCTCTTCTTGACCCGCTTCCCTCTACCCTCGGGGACGACTCCCGGCAAGGCCGGGCCTATTACCTTCCTAGGGTTACCGGGGTTGCTCAGTGCAGCCAGCTGTTTTTTTACCTCCGCCAAACCTCAACCGATCGACTGGACTTGTCCGAGTTTCCGGTCCATGCAAGCCATCCAGTTCGACAATAGGCGCAGCACCTTGTCTGTCTCGGAACCCTTTCCTGCTTTCTTGCCAGCCATGGTTTCGAGTATTCCGCTCTTTAACCGATCAACGAGGTCATGGACTCCTCGACTCCAAATAACTGAAAGAGAAACAACAAGATTACAAGTTCTCAAAATTGCTGCTTGTTCCGTCGAGGGCTCACGAGCAATGGGTGGGTGCAGCCTTCAGTGCACAGGAACAAGAGGACGCTTCTTCAGATTCCCGCTCTATTTATTCTTCTGCTGGAGGGCGTGTACCCTTCTCCGGTACGCCTACTGGGCGTGGTCATCGGTGTAGGTGTCTAGGACAACCCCTCTTGGGCGGGAAAAGGCGCGCCCCAGCTACGCCGCTTCGGGCATACCAGCCGAGACACGCCCCCGCCCAAAATGGTTTCCCGGGGGGATCGGGGCACCCAACCATACGTTCGGGGGGACCGAGTGGTCGCCCCTTTCCAAACGCCGCTTTTATCGGCAGAAAACTGCAGATATAGCTGTGATAATGGCGTTGATAATATGCTCTATGAATTGCAATCGAATCTAATGTTAGATGTAAAGACAAGTAACGTAGGTTTCGGTTGCAATTCATAGATCATATTATGAAGGCTATTATCGTCGTTTTATCGGCAGTGTCCTGTGGATGAAATCGACGATAATGTATTACGTCTCCTTCATAATATTCCGAAGTATCGTTGCTTTTTTGCATAATTGTCCTGAAAAAAAGCGTTGATACTTCTGCTTGTGAATAGAGCTCTTTTTGGTACAATGAGTTAGTTCTGAAAAGAACTTTTTTTTTTTTTTTTTTTTAAAAACAAGTGTTATGTTGTTTTTGATTTTTTAAACTTGCACCGACATTTTCAACTGTGACACAGAATCAAAATGAAATGAAAAAATGTATCTTTTGTCGGAGCATTTATGACTCCCAATTTTTAGTTGAATAAGATTGAGGCTCTGCTCTCCGTACAGAAGAATTTCTCCACAGTCAATGCATTTCATGTGCACCTTCGCAAGATATGGTCTCAAATCCATCTCTGCACTCGATGGAGATACAGGTCGTCGACCAGAAGATGTGCTGGCTACCTCTGATGGTAATAGCGTGGCCAGGGCTCTTGTCGATTTCTTTGCAAATTGCACAGGGTGCACTTGTTTGACATGCCTGATCATGGTATGTATGGAAAAGGAATATTTTTTGGACGGATTTCCTCTTGAGAGAACCGAGTCACATATCGTGCAAGTTACTTTTGGCGCATTCACTTTCTTTTGATCTTGAGGATAAGTGAAAAATTGCCAGATGAAAGATTCTTTCTTTCTTCTTAAAGGTAGTCGATCATTTTGTTCAGATTCGGAAGATGAATGCGAAGCGGCAGCCATTTCAGCAAAGTCTTCCGAAAGATGTAAGACGTTGTTCTCCCTTGAGAGTTCAAAAGATAGTGAGGGAAGTGGGTGGAGCACTCCGTGAAAATTCCAGAATAGAAACTACTAAGAACCAATTGGAAGTGTTGTTTTCAAGTCACATGACTTCACATGCGCGTCTCAGGACGTGTACACGGTGACAGTATCTGGTCACGTACGTCATTTGGAAGTAGCGGTCTAATTCAGTAAAGTTTCAAAACGTGAAAAGGAGTAAACCTAAACACATCCTGATTTTGTATATCTTCTGAGGGGGATTCAAGCATACAATTGTTAAAGTATAAAACCTTTCATGTTTTTGAAAAAATACCGGGTTGTGCATCCGGTCACGCACGAAAGTTTAAAAAGACATTCGGCTCCATTTACTGAAAAGTTTCATAACAATAAAAAAGAAGCCTTGGTACAGTCTCTTTGACGTACTATAAGTTCTTTGAGGGGTCTATGAAGAAACTCAATGAGTTTGAATTGCAATGTTTTCTCGAAATATATAGGAGGGTGCGCGCACTCGGTCGCGCACAAAAGTTTAGAAAGGCGATCTACATTTATTGACAACTGGTGCAGAGGGTGCGCGCACCGGGTCGCGCACGAATGTTTACAAAAGCGATCTCCATTTACTGACAAATTTCAATACGTTCAAAATAAGGCAAAGTAGAGACTTTCTAATCCTGTACCGCTTTACAAGGAGTCTCTATACAACTCTGACAGTCAAGAAAACGGTTTGTTTCTGAAAAAAATATTGGCAGAAATTCATTGACAAAACTATAGGTTGCATTCACGATATAGTTCTGAATTTGCATTTTAAAAACCTATGAAATTCACTGAAAAAACCATAGGTTTTACACTCGTTATAGTTAGGAAGTAGCATTTAAAAAACCTATGAAATTCACTGAAAAAACCATAGGTTGTACACACGTTATAGTTAGGAAGTAGCATTTAAAAAACCTATAAAATTCACTGAAAAAACCATAGGTTTGACACATGTTATAGTTAGCTGGATATTTCACTAATATAAAACCAATGAAATTTCCCCGTTATAGTTACTTCAGCTAACTATAACTCGCGCGCCCGCAATGCACTGCTGATGATGTTACATAATACATCACTCATCACATGGTCAGTGACATCACTCTTGACATCACTGATAACATCTAATATCTCACATATGCTGCCTCCAACATATAGGAATAGTATGTCACTGATTCAGGCATGTATGCAATATGTAAAAACTCTTAATGTACCATATTAACACTTAGACACTGAGACACTCTTGGTAATAATAAAAAAATAGTAACCTATATAGATATAATGTATCCATGATATAGCTACTCATCAACACATTCAGCCACTAAAATAGAAACTGATAGACTAACACAGATATGTATATATTTAAATATTACTCAGTAACCCATGTAGTCATTAAGATATATTTAATCAGTCAGTTATAGAATCTATTTTTCACCAAGAAAACAACCGTTTATACACTTAAATACTAAATTTTTATTGAACCAACTTTCAGATCTACATATATAAAATATATGTAATTTTCAAAACTAACCCATTTAATAGATGATGTTATGTTCAACAGAACAGGAAACGGAAAAGAAATTCAAGGATACAAGAGATCGTTTCCTTGCAAGAGGTTACAAATACACAGACATAACCAAAGGGGAAGAAAAAGCAAAACTGAAAACGAGATTGGAAACACTGAGTAAAGAAAACAGAGATACATTACTCACCGGATCAGAAAATATTGTACAGTTGAATTCAAGCAATCAAATAAAAGAAAAAGAAGAATGACCAAGGATGATTGCAACTTACAATAAAGAAAGTTATAAGATCCAGAACATTCTCTCAAAATACTGGAACATATTAATGAAAGATCCGGATATAGGCACTGACATTGGAACTGGCCCACTAATTTCATATCGGAGAGCACCGAATCTCTCGGACCATTTGGTACAAAGTCATTTTTCACTGAACAAACCAGCTGATTGGCTACAAAAGAGGAGCAATGGCTTTACAATGCTTGACTTGTAAAGCCTGCAAAATAGGACAGAACACAACTACCCTAACAGACCCTTCAGGCAAAGAATTCACAATCAAATCGAAAATAACCTGCGAATCCTCGTTTGTAGTATATATGCTAAGATGTCACTGCGGAAAAGAATATATAGGCAGTACTAAATGCCCCTTAAAGAAAAGGATTTTAGAACACATCCGGGCAATACAAAACAATGACAATTCATATGCCATGGCAAAACATATCAAAATACATGCAGGGAAAACCTGGCAGGACATCAAATATTTGGGATTGGCATTACAAAAATTGAGAAGACTGGAGTCGAAACTCATAATTAGATTTAAAACAAAACATCCGAAGGGCTTGAACGCAGATGAAGAAATGCATGTTCATTTGTAGCAACAGAGAGTAAAATGACAAAAAAGAGGACTATGATTAACATGTATTGACTTTGGTATGAATTACTGTGTGAATTAGTAATTGTAAAATATGGCCTATGTGAAATCTAATTGGGTATAAAAGTGGGACGTAGGACACTCAGCCCGATTAACAACCAACATAATAACAGATACCTTGAAAAACAAACATGTGCCTGACAAGAGCGCAATGATAATGTTAATTTGTAATCAAATATGTATGTGTTTCTACTCAAGAATTATAACTTAAGTATCATTTATGTTAATAGACTTCCCACAATTATACCCATTCTTTGAATTTGTTTAAAACCGTTCTGAAACACAAATCAATCGTAAAAACTGCAAAACCCAGAATGCATCACATGGTAAAATCTTGTGTGAGACTACAAAATGTGGAAAGGGAAAAGGGACTCTTGTAGAACACTGCCGTGACCAAGAACGTTAGTTCGAAACACGTAGGAGTTTGCATGAGACCTGTGAAATAAATCTACTGTGAAAGAAGAGTGCCGCTTTTTTGCCTTTGTTTTGAAAATATATATATATATATATATTAACTGAAAAAAACATAGGTTTCAGCCACGTTATAGTTAGGAATTAGCATTTAAAAAACCTTAGAAATTCACAGAAAAAAACATAGGTTTCACACATGTTGTAGTTAGCTGGACATTTCACTCAAACAAAACCATTGAAATTCCCCCATTATAGTTAGTTCAGCTAACAATAACTCGCACGCCCGCTATGCACTGCTGATGATGTCAGATATTACATAACTCATGATATGGTCAGTGACATCACTCATGACATCACTGATGACGTCTCAAATGACATCACTGATGACATCATCCTTGTGAAAGAGTGGCAGATCTCCTCTCACCCAAATATAACCTTTGATACACACATTCACAAATAGAAACTAACATTTTCAAAAAAATGGAAATACCAATACCACTTACAACAACCTGTTTAGTAATTTCAATATCTACACACACATCCACTCATTCACCAACAGTTCTATATAGTCACTCATACATGTACTCACTCATCATATGTACTCATACACCTATACATCCTGTTACACACCGATACTCATCCATAGAGTTACTCACACACATACTCACACATGCAAATAAACTATCAAACATCCATTTACTTGCATATACAGCTATACACACACCACTACACTTACTTCTACAGAAACGTACACATACTCTCTCAAACAATCACTTATGGAAACACATACTTATTTATACAGGAACTCTTACAATCTCTCACTCTCACATATTCTCACTTATATACATCAATACTCACATATACTAGTTTAAAACGTGTAGTTACTCATAAAGATACTATTGAGACAGTCATTAACTCACTAACACACCCATTTATATACACTCATCCACCCATACAGTCCTGCACACATGCTGTCTTCAAAACACATACAAACAGTGAGTCAGTCATTCAGACATCTGTGCGCTAAGTAATACCCCCACCAAACCATAAAGACACTCATTCTGATACTAAAAAAAACAACTAATAACCCATATAGACACTCATGTAGCTACTCACTAACTGATGCAGCCACTTATACACAAACTGAGCCACTGATACAGATATTTATATATTTAAACATTACTTGCTAATACATGTATTCACTAAGATACACTTAATAAGTCAGTAATACAATCAATTTTACAAAAAATAAATTCATTTAGACACTAATTTACCCATTTATTCTTCCATAGACCTTTAGATATACATATATAAAACATATTTCTATTTCAGAAAGACACACATTCACTGGATGATGTCATCAGTGACATCATCAGTGATGTCATTTGAGATGCCATCAGTGATGTCATGAGTGATGTAACTTAGAAGGGGCGTGGCTAGGGCGCCGATGGCGGAGGCGGCGTGAGCGACTAGCTCCTGGCCTGATCCCGCTAATAATCCTGAAAACGGACCTGTGGTGCAGCCGTTTCGAAGATACAGGTATTGGAACACCCAAAGACCATACTGGCCGAGTGCGGTGCCATCTGAGGGCTGCGAAGTGCCTCGGTGGCGAAGGAAGTGGTCCGTGCTCTTGGGAGATACGTGACAAAATGGCAGCGGCGTTCGGCAGCTGAGGCTGAGAAGGAGAGGCCTGGGAGTGCCGAGTGCTCGTAAAACAGATGAGAGCCTGCAGTCGGCGGCCGCCGTGGGATTGGCCGTGGGATTGGCCGTGGGATCGGCGGGTACAGCAGTGAAGAACCCGCGATTGATGGCTGGGGCGCTCATTGAATGGGGCGACTGAGACATGCTGCCTCGCCGGGAATGCCCGCTATGGAGCTGAGAGAGAGGTGGGCCCGGAGAGCGCTGGAGTGATGGAGGGGGGTGGCGTAGGCCGCCGGGAGACTGGGAAGTGCCCAGCCACCGAACGCCTGAAGGATTTGACCGGGGGGAACAAGGTAGAGGCTCCAGAACTGTGCGGCGCCTGAAACCCGGGGGGTAAGAGGCGAGCAGCTGTTGAATGCTGCGGAGCTGGTTGTGTGCCCGTGTGACTGCCGCCTGCATCGCGGCCGGGACCTCAGGTGCTTGCCCCCCGAACGTTGGGAGGCCTTTGCACAAAGAAGAGAACACCGGCGCGGTCCTGAAGGCTCCTACTGAGGGCCTGAAGGCGGACCGGGGGGGCCGTGAGGCCGGGAGTGAGGGCTCGGTGGGCCGTGGGGCTGGATCTTTGTAGACTCATCCTTTCCCCCTCCCTCCGCCCCCCACTGGGAAAGTGGAAAAGACAGCGTGTAGGCCTGTGTTTAATGGCGCAATAAGAAGCAAGTGGGTCCTGGCATTGGTGTTAGCCCCCTGCTGGCAGACCACGGTGGACAAGTGGGGTCATCGCTGAAGAAAGCCTGGGGGAAGTTCAGTGGCGACGAGGCTGCCGGCCGGTGGTGTGAAAGTGATGGGCCTGAAAAACTAGGGGTGGTGTGGCTCGCATATTGAGAAATATTGGTGTGGAGGACGGTTGAGGGACACTCGACGGGGGCACTAAACAGTAGACACATATATCGGAGCGCGGAGGCCCTGTGAGGAGAGGGCTGGCGCGTTATGAAATTGCGGGGAGCCCTTCCCCCCTACGGTGCCCTGCAGAGTCGCTGGCAACAGAAGATCTGACCAAGGACCTGCCTGGTGGCAGAGGGGTAATACAGCTACTCAGTCAAAATGAAGCCTAAGGGCAAAATAGAGGGAGCAGCGGACCAAGATGGTGCAAAATGCAGCAACGAGGATGCGGAGGGCAGCCCATTGAAGAAGAGGCTCACTGAACGCCTTGATAAAATCCTAGAAGCAATTGCGACGACAAAGGAGTCCCTGCATCAGGCTATATCACAAGTGGGTACAGGACTGGGACTATTGCGAGCGGACCACGCGAAGTTGGCAGACAGGGTCAAGGAGGCCGAATCGACTATACAGGAGTTGAAGCCGGTGGTGGTGACGGTGGAACATAAGCTGGAGGATGCGCTGCAGTGCCTGGCAACTCTGGAGAAAAGGGCTGAGGATTCCGAAAGTCGCAATCAGCGCAACAATGTACAAGTAGTGGGCCTGCCCGAGAAAATAGAAGGGAAGGACATGGTAACTTACCTGGAGTATTGGTTCAGGACGCGGGTGGCCCCGGAGGGTTTATCCTCTTTCTTCACCCTGGAGAGAGCACACAGGGTTCCAGCCAGGCCGCCACTACTGGGTCGCCCTCGGCGTCCGGTGGTAGCCAGGGTCCTTCATTATAAAGACAGAGACCTGCTGATACAGACAGTATCAAAGGCCCGGACATAACACCCAGAACAGCTGATGATCTGTGAATCGCGCCAAGTCCAAGGAGGGTAAATATCTCAGGCTTGGATGAGGGTCAGCTGGGACAGCTGTTGGTTAATGTGAACATTTGGGCTGCATCTTCTCGTTGTGGAGATTGATTGGCCAGGGGCTGAGGTGCGAGCCGTCACCTGTCGGGCCTACGCCACTTCCCTATAGCCCTTAAGGCGGCCTGTGGTGGTCACTACAGGGTAGGGGTGTGTGAATTGTTATGGAAGTTTGGATGGGGACTGATACTGTGTTATTGGGTCCTGTTCTGGGGGGGAGGGTACCGGGAATTGTTCAACAAGTTACGGGTTTAAGGTTCAAGGGTCCTGGTGTGGGCTGGCAATGCTGGGGGAAGGAGAGTACAGAGTGCCTTGACGATGGGTACATTACCTGAACTGAAATGTATCACATGGAACGTACGTGGATTAAATACTATGTCCAGGCGCCATAAGGTGCATGCATATTTGGTGAAGCGGGGGATCCACAAGGCGTTACTCCAAGAAACCCACTTGACTAGACAAGAATGTACAGCATTACAGAGGCGATGGCGGGGTCAGGTGTTTGGTACAACATACTCGGCGTTTGCCAGGGGGGTCATGATATGGGTGAGAGCGGGGACTCCTTTTCAGATGACAACTGCAGTGGTAGACCCGGAGGGTAGATATGTGGCGGTGGAGGGGAGATTGTATGGAAGAGAAGTGGTGCTCTGCAGTGTCTATGCCCCAAACACAGACCAACCCCGGTTCCTGGATGAATTATCTGGATCCTTAGCACACTCTCTAGCGGGTACTGTGATATTGGGGGGAGATTTTAATTCTATACCGGATGTACTTCTAGACAGGTCGCACCCTCCACTGAGTGATTCTCTGGTCCGCAGAACAGCGAAGCTGAGAGCGAATTGGCAGGACAAGTGGGGGCTTGCAGATATATGGAGAGGGCACTATCCGGAAGATAGGGATTATTCCTTTTTCCCTGCGCTCCATGAGTTGCATGTTAGAATTGACACAATTGTTTGTAGTCGTACGTTAGCACTAAGCATGGGTGGAAAATCCACTAGCGGATTTTGCGGATTTTCGGTAAATTCGCAATCCGCCAACTCTCGCGAATTTACCGAAAATCCGCAAATTCACACGCAGCGGATTTTTTTTCTTGGTGATTCAATATTGCGGCTTGCACCGTTTACTTACCGTCATTCAGCGTTTGCCGAGTTGTTTTTCTCGATATTTTGCGAGTGCTGCGCCATTTTAGATATTGCTGCGGGATCCCGCGGGAGTTTGGTGACAGCGAATACGTAATCGCGGCTTGCCACCTTGCACAGCACGCATCGCGAGAGTTCGCAATTGCGAACACGTAGATGCGGCGGGCAGCAACAATCTCGCACTTGCGAAATGCAGAATTTTCAAATTCTGCATAAGAAATCCACCAGCAAGCAGCATAAACATTCTGAAAATTATGATTTTTATCAGAATAACTCCTCAGGTTGACATTTGCCTGCACTTTTTTTTGCAAGGAGTCCATTTGAGGGGGGTGTGGGGGGTGGGGGGGGTTGGGGGGGGAGGAAGGAAGGGCCCCACAGTCTCCAACTTCCTGTTCCTGTCCAGCAGGCTCCTCCCAGTGCTTTCTTCATGTGCTGGTCACTTTCATTCGGATTCTTGACCTGGAAGGATTACTTTTTGTGGATGCTGCTAGATATTTGGATTTGAGGCCTTTTTGACTTTCTTTGGATCACTTTTGGATTAGAAATTTCACAAGTAAGTTTATTTGGGGCATTACAGTTGCTGCAATTACAATTTTGGAATTTTTAATATTTGGGCTGTTGTTGGGGCCTTTTGACCAGGGGTAGTGAGTGGTGCATGGGCCTAGTCTTTCTGTGGGGTGTCTTGAATTTAAACATCATGTAGGGCATGGATGGCATGGGATTGTGCTGATTTTTTTGTGTTTTTCGATTTTTGGGCTGTTGTTGTGGCCTTTTGACCAGGGGTAGTGAGTGGTGCATGGGCCTAGTCTTTCTGTGGGGTGTCTTGAATTTAAACATCATCATGGAGGGCATGGATGGCATGGGATTGTGCTGAGTTTTCAGTGTTTTTCGATTTTTGGGCTGTTGTTGTGGCCTTTTGACCAGGGGTAGTGAGTGGTGCATGGGCCTAGTCTTTCTGTGGGGTGTCTTGAATTTAAACATCATGGAGGGCATGGATGGCATGGGATTGTGCTGATTTTTCTGTGTTTTTCGATTTTTTGGGGTGTTCATGGGTACAGGCCATGTGGGTGGGGGCTATTTTGAGTGCTGGTACAGGCAGGCCCTGGCCATGTGCTGGGAGGCAAGGGGCCATTTTGAATGCAGGCAGTGTTCTTAGGCCTGCAACAATTTTGCCTAGCTTTCAACCATTATGCCCAGGGGTAGTGAGTGGTGCATGGGCCTAGTCTTTCTTTGGGGTGTCTTGAATGTAAACATCATGGAGGGCATGGATGGCATAAGATTGTGCTGATTTTTCTGTGTTTTTCGATTTGTGGGCTGTTGTTGTGGCCTTTTGACCAGGGGTAGTGAGTGGTGCATGGGCCTAGACTTTCTGTGGGGTGTCTTGAATTTAAACATCATGGAGGGCATGGATGGCATGGGATTGTGCTGTTTTCTTTGTGTTTTTCGATTGTTGGGCTGTTGTTGGGGCTTTTTGACCAGGGGTACTGAGTGGTGCATGGGCCTAGTCTTTCTGTTTGGTGTCTTGAATTTAAACATCATGGAGGGGATGGATGGCATGGGATTGTGCTGATTTTTCTGTGTTTTTCGATTTTTGGGCTGTTGTTGGGGCCTTTTGACCAAGGGTAGTGAGTGGTGCATGGGCCTAGTCTTTCTGTGGGGTGTCTTGAATTTAAACATCATGGACGGCATAGACAGGATGGGAATGTGCTGATTTTTCTGTGTTTTTCGATTTTTTGGGGTGTTCCTGGGGACAGGCCATGTGGGTGGGGGCCATTTTGGGTGCTGGTACAGGCAGGCCCTGGCCATGTGCTGGGAGGCAAGGGGCCATTTTGAATGCAGGCAGTGTTCTTAGGCCTGCAACCATTTTGCCTAGCTTTCAACCATTATGCCCAGGGGTAGTGAGTGGTGCATGGGCCTAGTCTTTCTGTGGGGTGTCTTGAATTTAAACATCATGGAGGGCATGGGTGGCATGGGATTGTGCTGATTTTTCTGTGTTTTTCGATTTTTTGGGGTGTTCATAGGGACAGGCCATGTGGGTGGGGGCCATTTTGAGTGCTGGTATAGGCAGGCCCTGGCCATGTGCTGGGAGGCAAGGGGCCATTTTGAATGCAGGCAGTGTTCTTAGGCCTGCAACCATTTTGCCTAGCTTTCAACCATTATGCCCAGGGGTAGTGAGTGGTGCATGGGCCTAGTCTTTCTCTGGGGTGTCTTGAATGTAAACATCATGAAGGGCATGGATGGCATGGGATTGTGCTGATTCTTCTGTGTTTTTCGATTTGTGGGCTGTTGTTGTGGCCTTTTGACCAGGGGTAGTGAGTGGTGCATGGGCCTAGACTTTCTGTGGGGTGTCTTGAATTTAAACATCATGGAGGGCATGGATGGCATGGGATTGTGCGGATTTTTTTGTGTTTTTCGATTTTTGGGCTGTTGTTGGGGATTTTTGACCAGGGGTACTGAGTGGTGCATGGGCCTAGTCTTTCTGTTTGGTGTCTTGAATTTAAACATCATGGAGGGGATGGATGGCATGGGATTGTGCTGATTTTTCTGTGTTTTTCGATTTTTGGGCTGTTGTTGGGGCCTTTTGACCAGGGATAGTGAGTGGTGCATGGGCCTAGTCTTTCTGTGGGGTGTCTTGAATTTAAACATCATGGAGGGCATGGATGGCATGGGATTGTGCTGATTTTTCTGTGTTGTTCGATTTTTGGGCTGTTGTTGTGGCCTTTTGACCAGGGATAGTGAGTGGTGCATGGACCTAGTCTTTCTGTGGGGTGTCTTGAATTTAAACATCATGGAGGGCATGGATGGCATGGGATTGTGCTGATTTTTCTGTGTTGTTCGATTTTTGGGCTGTTGTTGTGGCCTTTTGACCAGGGGTAGTGAGTGGTGCATGGGCCAAGTCTTTTTGTGGGGTGTCTTAAATTTAAACATCATGGAGGGCATGGATTGCATGGGATTGTGCTGATTTTACTGTGTTTTTCGATATTTTGGGGTGTTCATGGGGACAGGCCATGTGGGTGGGGGCCATTTTGAGTGCTGGTACAGGCAGGCCCTGGCCATGTGCCGGGAGGCAAGGGGCCATTTTGAATGCAGGCAGTGTTCTTAGGCCTGCAACCATTTTGCCTCGCTTTCAACCATTATGCCCAGGGGCAGTGAGTAGTTTATGGGCCTAGTCTTTCTGTGGGGTGTCTTGAATTTAAACATCATGGAGGGCATGGATTATTTATTATTATTATTTAAAACATTTATAGAGCGCAGCTGTCGCCTGGCAGGCATCCTGGCGCTAGGGTGGCTACTCCTAAAATAGAAATAGTGGAAGATTGTTTAGCAGTGACGGAGGGACTCTAGGGAAAAAGCCAAGTCTTTATTAGTTTTCGAAAAGGCAGGAGCTGTGAAGTATGGCGGATGTCGGCGGGCAGACTATTCCAGAGCTTTGCAGCCACCACTCGGAATGATCTTCCCCCGATCCTAGCTCTCTTAAATCTGGGTACTGTTACAAGTCGAGCGGTGGCGGATCGAAGAGCTCTGGTTGGTGTATACCAGGTGAACATCCGTTGTAAAGGGATAGGTCCTAGCCCATGTAATGCCTTAAAGACCAAGCAAAGAGACTTGAAGGCAATACGTTGCTTCAAGGGAAGCCAGTGCAGCTCGGCTAGAGCAGCCTTGGTTGAGGATCTTCTGGTCCATCCAAGGGCCAGTTTGGCTGCTGCTGATTGGACACGATGGAGTCGGTCCAGTAGTACCAAGGGAGAGTCAAGCAGGAGAGCATTACAATAGTCAATGCGACTAAGAATGGTACACCTGACTATCTGCGCTCTAGCGGATAGTGGAAGTAGTGGCAGGATTTTGCGTAGTGATCGCATAAGGGCAGAGCAGGTGGCAACTGTTCTCGAAACCTGTGTTTCCATGCTCAGCTTGTTATTAAGCATGACGCCCAAATTCCGAACACTGGCCACAGGTGACGGATTGTCCGAGTTTTCTGGAAGCCAGAAACCAGCAGGCAGAGGGCGAGGTATGCGGCTGGCTGGGCAAAACAGAACCTCGGTTTTAGAGGAGTTAAATTGGAGGGAATTATGGTGTAACCAGCCAGCAGTATCTCTCAGGCAGTCGTGGAATGCTTCTAAAGTGATAGAGTCTTCACCCTCCCAGGAAAAAATAAGCTGGGTGTCGTCTGCGTAGTTAACTGTGGTAATGTTGTGTGATTTAATGAGAGAGACCAGTGGTAGTAAATAAACATTAAAGAGAATCGGGCTGATAGAAGAACCCTGGGGTACACCGTGAGGGACTGGGGAGAAGGCAGATTGATAAGGGGGGAGGGATACAGCCTGTTTCCTGTCGCTGAGAAAAGAGTGGAACCAAATCAGGGCTGAGCCATCAACCCCAGCCGCTCTCAGCCTCTCTAGCAGGATCACGTGGTTGACGGTGTCGAATGCGGCAGACAGGTCCAACAGGATCAAGGCCACCGCCTGGCCCCTGTCTGCACACACTCGAAGTTCTTCCATGGCCGTAAGTACAGCTGTTTCGGTGCCATGGACTGGACGAAATCCAAATTGGAAATCGTCCAGAACGTGATTCTGCTCGAGGTGAGATGACAGGCAGGTGCTGACCCATCGCTCCACCACTTTCGCTGGAAAGGGCAGAAGCGATATGGGGCGAAAATTGGAGAGGCATTCTGGATTCAGGGATGGTTTTTTCAGAAGCGGGGTGATCAACGCTTGCTTCCAGGGGTTTGGAACCACTCCACTGCGGAGAGATTGATTACAAATCCTCCGCAGCGTGTAGAATAGCTCGTGCCCGTAAGCCTTCCAGATTTTTGGGGGCAATGGGTCAAGGGGGGACCCAGAGGTAATGCTCAGTGCCAGTCTTTCAAAATCTGCTTCGGGAATCTGGGGGAGGGCCAGGAGACTTTCCCTGGGCAGACCTACTGGCCTGGCAGTGTAATTTGTGGGACAGGTTGCATGAGAGGTAGGTGGGTATTGGGATTGAGAAGATCCCAGGTTGTTAATGATTCTCGTGATTTTATCCAGAAAGAACTCCGCGAGATTATCACAGAGCGTCTGGGATGGGGGAATAGTTTTCTTCGTACAGTCTGGATGTATGAGATTCTCTAAGATCTGAAAAATGTTTTTTGAGCTGTTAGCTGCATTGACAATTGAGGAGCAATAGTAGGTCGATTTGCTCACTCTAATGGCCGCTTTATATTCAATAAGTTTGTTTTTCCAAAGGGTTTTATTAATGTCACAGTAGCCGTGTCTCCACTTCCTCTCGGCCTGCTTACAGGCTGACTTGAGGGTTTTCAGAGAATCAGTAAACCAGGGAGCGGATCCTCGCCCTTTAAGAATGCCGCGTTTTAAAGGGACGATGGAATCCGTAATAGAAGTTATCCTGCTACTGAAGGTTCTGTAGTTGTTTTCCACCGAGCTAGTGGGGGAGACACTGTCATCTATGTTGAAAACAGGGGTAGCAGAACCGAGCTTTCCTAGAGCTTTCCAGATCCGGTATGTAAATTCAGCTGGACGACAGTTTTCAAGCTTGTTAACGGTGGTACTGGTGATGTATATTTTAATGAGTGAGTGATCAGTCCAGCTCATAGGCAGAATGTTGCCCACTTGTGTTAGGCCTGCACTCGAGAAAATGAGGTCTAGTCGATTGCCTGCAGAGTGGGTTGGTTGCTGGATTAGTTGGTGGAGCCCCACACTATCACAGGAAACCAAAAGGTTATTTAGTGCTGTGTCAAGGTTACCATTAAGCCAGAGGTTAAAATCTCCCACAATAATTAATTTTTTATGGGAGGTAGCCATGTTTGTAAAAATTGTAAGTAGTGCTTGTTGTTGCGAAAGGGAGAAAGCCTCTCTCTCTGGATGACATGGGATTGTGCTGATTTGTCTGTGTTTTTCGATTTTTGGGCTGTTGTTGGGGCCTTTTTACTAGGGGTACTGAGTGGTGCATGGGCCTAGTCTTTCTGTGGGGTGTCTTGAATTTAAACATCATGGAGGGCATGGATGGCATGGGATTGTGCTGATATTTCTGTGTTTTTCGATTTTTGGGCTGTTGTTGGGGCCTTTTGACCAGGGGTACTGAGTGGTGCATGGGCCTAGTCTTTCTGTGGGGTGTCTTGAATTTAAACATCATGGAGGGCATGGATGGCATGGGATTGTGCTGATTTTTCTGTGTTTTTCGATTATTTGGGGTGTTCATGGTACAGGCCATGTGGGTGGGGGCCATTTTGGGTGCTGGTACAGGCAGGCCCTGGCCATTTGCTGGGAGGCAAGGGGCCATTTTTAATGCAGGCAGTGTTCTCAGGCCTGCACCCATTTTGCCTAGCTTTCAACCATTATGCCCAGGGGTAGTGAGTGGTGCATGGGCCTAGTCTTTCTGTTGAGTGTCTTGAATTTAAACATCATGGAGGGCTTGGATGGCATGGGTTTGTGCTGATTTTTATGTGGTTTTTGAGTTTTTGGGGTGTATAACTGAACTGATGGCCATTTTGAGTGCTGGTACAGGCAGGCCCTGGCCATGTGCCGGGAGGCAAGGGGCCATTTTGAAAGCAGGCAGTGTTCTTAGGCCTGCAAACATTTTGCCTCGCTTTCAACCATTATGCCCAGGGGTAGTGAGTGGTTTATGGGCCTAGTCTTTCTGTGGGGTGTCTTGAATTTAAACATCATGGAGGGCATGGATGGCATGGGATTGTGCTGATTTGTCTGTGTTTTTCGATTTTTGGGCTGTTGTTGGGGCCTTTTTACTAGGTGTACTGAGTGGTGCATGGGCCTGGTCTTTCTGTGGGGTGTCTTGAATTTAAACATCATGGAGGGCATGGATGGCATGGGATTGTGCTGATATTTCTGTGTTTTTCGATTTTTGGGCTGTTGTTGGGGCCTTTTGACCAGGGGTACTGAGTGGTGCATGGGCCTAGTCTTTCTGTGGGGTGTCTTGAATTTAAACATCATGGAGGGCATGGATGGCATGGGATTGTGCAGATTTTTCTGTGTTTTTCGATTATTTGGGGTGTTCATGGTACAGGCCATGTGGGTGGGGGCCATTTTGAGTGCTGGTACAGGCAGGCCCTGGCCATTTGCTGGGAGGCAAGGGGCCATTTTGAATGCAGGCAGTGTTCTCAGGCCTGCACCCATTTTGCCTAGCTTTCAACCATTATGCCCAGGGGTAGTGAGTGGTGCATGGGCCTAGTCTTTCTGTTGAGTGTCTTGAATTTAAACATCATGGAGGGCTTGGATGGCATGGGTTTGTGCTGATTTTTATGTGTTTTTTGAGTTTTTGGGGTGTATAACTGAACTGATGGCCATTTTGAGTGCTGGTACAGGCAGGCCCTGGCCATGTGCCAGGAGGCAAGGGGCCATTTTAAAAGCAGGCAGTGTTCTTAGGCCTGCAACCATTTTGCCTCGCTTTCAACCATTATGCCCAGGGGTAGTGAGTGGTTTATGGGCCTAGTCTTTCTGTGGGGTGTCTTGAATTTAAACATCATGGAGGGCATGGATGGCATGGGATTGTGCTGATTTGTCTGTGTTTTTCGATTTTTGGGCTGTTGTTGGGGCCTTTTGACTAGGGGTAGTGAGTGGTGCATGGGCCTAGTCTTTCTGTGGGGTGTCTTGAATTTAAACATCATGGAGGGCATGGATGGCATGGGATTGTGCTGATATTTCTGTGTTTTTCGATTTTTGGGCTGTTGTTGGGGCCTTTTGACCAGGGGTACTGAGTGGTGCATGGGCCTAGTCTTTCTGTGGGGTGTCTTGAATTTAAACATCATGGAGGGCATGGATGGCATGGGATTGTGCTGATTTTTCTGTGTTTTTCGATTATTTGGGGTGTTCATGGGACAGGCCATGTGGGTGGGGGCCATTTTGAGTGCTGGTACAGGCAGGCCCTGGCCATTTCCTGGGAGGCAAGGGGCCATTTTGAATGCAGGCAGTGTTCTCAGGCCTGCACCCATTTTGCCTAGCTTTCAACCATTATGCCCAGGGGTAGTGAGTGGTGCATGGACCTAGTCTTTCTGTTGAGTGTCTTGAATTTAAACATCATGGAGGGCTTGGATGGCATGGGATTGTGCTGATTTTTATGTGGTTTTTGAGTTTTTGGGGTGTATAACTGAACTGATGTTCCTCTGTCTTCCATTGCTTTTAGGTGCCCAAGACTCAAGAGAACCACCAGTGCCAGGAAGATGTCCTGCAGCGGTGTGTGTGTGCAGCATAACGTCACGCGACGTCACGTCTGGTCACAGACAACTCTGCAACTCGTACAACTGCGGTCTGCTGTTCTGACCTCTGAAGAAGATGGCCCCAAAAAAAGTTTCCCGTAGCTCCTCCAGCAAGAAAGTTGCCAATAAGGAGCAGAACAAGCAAGTTACCAAGGAGACTGGTGTGCCGCCCGCCACATTTTTTGGGAGTAAAAAAAAGTACGACTGCAGCAGCAAGCTGGGAGAAGCACCCCCGCACCATTGGGCTCAGTGCCACCACCACCAAGCCAACTTAAGTCCAAGCCCTTGAGTGCTGCAGAGGCACTTAGTCTAGTTGTTAAATCACCATCGACCAGTGATGTTGGCTCATCGCAAGAAAGTAGCAGCAATGTCCCTCAATCAACACAGGTTGTTGTAACTCATCTGAGGAGTGTTGAACAACCACAGCCGCAACAACAACCACATGTGCAAGTACAAGCCCAAGTACATGTGGAAGGAGAGGCAGCGCAAGGAGATGCACAAGCAGAGGTGCATGGAGGGTCACAAGTGCCCACAATAGTTGTTCCTCCCAAAGTAGGGGCACATCAGGAAATCGACAATCAAGCCGAGATATCATTTGAGGAAGCCACTCCTCCTGATGATCATTAATTGTCTTCCAAACCCTAGCAAGGAAAAGATCAAGGGTGGTGTCTACATCTTCTTCAAGCCCACCTCCTTCTGATGATATGGATCAAAATTGGGAACCATCACTGCCGTCTGAGAGTGAGGCACACCATGATCTGACAAAGGTAGTTAAGCATAAAAGGAAGGTCGTCGAAAGTCTCATAGTTATGGAGTGTGATGAGGCTCAACAAGAAGTGGCGGATACTCCTGCTGATGAAGACTCTCAAGACGATGACGCAGTCATCATAGGCTTCACTCCAGCCTCAGCGGGCATGCAGCAAACAGACATTTTGACCCTAGCCCGAGAAGCTGCTGAGCGTGATGATGATGTTGTCGACGAGGAGGCAATGGAAACACCACAATCATTGGAGTTAACTAGTACACCAACACCTACCGCTTCCATATTTCTTCCTCGCCAGAAGGGACCTCCATCCACCTCGACCTCAATTAGTGGTGGTGAAAGTGCACAACGTAGTAAAGTTCGGCAATCCACATCCTCCACTTCATCTGGCATTAGCAGCATGACCACCACCAGTATCGCAGCCTCCTCCGGCCCCCACAGACATTTCAAGTTCGCAGTTTGGGACTTCTTTAGTGTTTGCCCAAAAAAGGAAAACTTTGCCATTTGTAGCATTTGTAAGTTGGCAGTTAGTCTTGATAAGTTTGGTTCCAACTATGGTACCGGAGGCCAGAGAGGTCATCTTGAAAGAAAGCACGCTGTCAAATGGTTTGCGCACCTACAGGCGATCAAGGAAGCCCGAATTGCACGTAATGCTGTTTCATGTGATGATGACGAGGAGGAAGAAGACGTGTCAAACACTTCACTTACACCGGCCAGTACCCCTGTCAGCAGGACACCCCATGTGAGCCACACTAAGAGTGTGGGAGAGAGTGGGACACCAATGCGAAAAAAGTTCATCAGGGAGCGTAACTGGGTCGAAGAAGTCATCATCATCATCATCCCGTAAAAGCATGGTCCAGGCCAACATTAGAACCATGTTGTTTTCAGCAGCGCCATATGATCGCAACCACCCACTGACTCATTTGTATAACACTAAGCTGGCTAAAATGCTAGCTCTGGACCTTCTCCCTTTTTCTTTTGTAGAAGGGGTTGGTTTTTGTTGGACAGGCCTCGTGAAAGGGCCGCTCCCTCCCCGCATGATAAGGCCCGAACGCCGGCTTTCCCGGTGTCCCCAGAAGAACCACCCCGGCAACCCACCGAAGCAACCCGCAAACCGTCCCCAACGGGACGCCTGCTCCCGAACATCCCAGCATCGGCTGTCCCGGGCCCCCGTCAGCACCATTGCCCCGGCCCAGCCGCCATCTTGGACACTGCACCACGAGGCCGCGTGGCCTCAGCTCGACCCCAACCCTGGGCCTGGCCAGGCCCCGACATCGAGGCACCACCATCCACCCAGGAGGTGAAGAGACCACTTGGCAGGTCAATGGGAGAGAGGAGTGCCGTTGGCTCTCCCCCGCCAGGTGCCGATCGCCCCCGGTCTCCCCGGGCGCTGGCTCCACCCCCCTGCTGGGTGTCTGGACTCCCTCATCCGGGACCTCCCGACCTCCAAGCGCGAGGGTCCGGACATCAAAGGAGACCAGACCTATAACTGGGGCAGCTCCAGAGCAGGAAGGCAGTTGTATCCTGGAGTCGAGAGACACCTTGAAGAACTCATCCCTGACGGACTGCTGGCGCTGCCGCAGCCTTGCCTTGTGAACCCTCTCCGAAGCCTGCTGGCGCTGCCGCGGCCCTCTGCAATGTGCATCTTCGTCTGGACCTGCTGGTGCTGCCGCGGCCCATCCTTGTGAACCATCGCTCTTGCCTGCTGGCGCTGCCGCGGCCTTTCTGCAAATAAGTCATCATCATAGCCTGCTGGCGCTGCTGCGGCCCTCCTTACCGAGAACCATCATCCTAGCCTGCTTGCGCTGCCGCGGCCCTCCTTGCCGAGACTTTTCATCCTAGCCTGCTGGCGCTGCCGCGGCCCGACCTTTCAGACCTCCGAGCTCGAGGATTGTGAGCTCCTTCTGGCCGCCCTTGTACCGGACCGGTACCCAAGACTGTCCCGCTACCCCTTACCCTACAGAGACTAGAATTGGGAGGATCCTTGTGTCCTGCCCCCACTGTATCGTTGATAACCTTGCCTCAAGAACCCTATATAAAGTGTGCAGATCGCATCCTTGTGTGGTGTCCATTTGTGGGGGGGAAGTTACTTGTATGTACGATCGCTGGAGACGGTCCTCACCGGAGGCCTCTCTCCCTGTACTCGGCCGACCCTCCAGGTCCCCGTCTAACATTGGTGGCCAGCGGCGCGATCCGAACCAACGCGTAATCGTACAGAGAGTAACTCACCCTACGACACAACCACAATGACAACAAAAGAGAGCGGAACCACAGAAAAATTCCAGATGGAGAAACTAGAAGAGTATAACCACAGAGAACTAAAGCAGTTCTGCATAGAACTAGGCATTGCTACCACAGGACTGAGCACGAAAGAAGACTTCAAAAAGGCCCTGGAATCTTGGGCAGAGACGGGTACGGCCGTACCCCAAAACCAAAGCCTCGAGGCACCGGAAACGAACACCACTCCGACGGAAGAAAGAAGATCAGGTCTCTCCCCAGAGGAGATCCGAGAACGGGAAAAAAGCAGGCTCCATGAATTGGAGCTGGCTCGACTTCGTTTGGATGGAGAATTGAAATTGGCAGAACAAAAAATAACATTGGAACATTTGCGGCTCCGAGAGGAGCGGGAAGAGAAACAAAGACAGAGAGAGTTAGAAGAGAAAAAGCTAGCCTACGAACATGAGCGCAACCTAAAATAAATAGAGCTTCGAAAACAGAATAAAGATCTCGGGGTGCCCGAGCGCCCGAACACTCCTGCCACTACAGACCCTAAAGTCCACATCCCCAAGGATGTCGTCAGAGAATATTATCGGAACGACGATATCCAGCAATGGTTCAAAGCCTACGAGGTAGCCATGACCTCCCACCGGATTCCCCGAAGCGACTGGGGAGCCGGGTTATGGGGGAGGTTCGTCAACGAAGGGCAAGACGCCCTACTGCAACTCCCGGACCATCAGATGACCTCCTAAGACCACATGAAAGCCGCCCTCCTCACTCGATACGGACTCACGCCCGAGATGTACCGCCAGCGGTTCCGCGACTGCAAACGGATCCCGGGTACAACTTGGGTGGAGTACGTGAACTTTTTTAGCAGAGCATTCGAGGGGTGGATCAAGGGCAGCAAGGTGACCACTTACGAGCAACTCTTTGACCTTATTGTGTGGGAGCACCTCTCTAACAATTGCTTCGTCGAGCTCAGGCAGCACCTCCTCGACAGTAAACTGACTGAACCTCGGCAACTCGCCGCCGAAGCTGACCGATGGGAAAGCACCCGAGTTGCCCGAAACGGGCCCAGCGAACCAAAAAGAACCAACCAAGGACCCCATCGCCCCCGAGGGGTAGGAGGAGGCCAGGGTCGGGGCAGAGACGTCGTCCCGGTGGCTCCCGCCAGCAATGCCCCGCCCCCGGCCGGCAGGGGAAACCCCCCGATGCGTCCAGGATTCCGAGCCAACGTTACCTGCCACCGATGCCAGCGACCCGGCCACTACGCCAACGACCCTAATTGCCCGAAGAACCAGAACCCTATGCCCCGCCAGGTCGCTGCCGCCGCCCTGGATGAAGAGCAAACCCCAGAAGATTCTGAAGAGTACGAGGCCGACCAGCCCGAGTGGGAACCAGCCGCCATGTCCCTGGTCTGCCTAGGGGAAAGAGACATGATTCCGCGGGCTCCCCTACCCGCCAATACGCGGAAATACAGCCAGTGGGTCAACATTAATGGGCGCCAGGCTGAAGCCCTACGCGACACCGGGGCCAGTGTGACGGCAGTCCGCTGTCATCTGGTGACCCCGGAGCAGATCTTGCCGAACGTCCTTTGCCCCGTCCGGTCAGCCGACAACTCAGAAAGCCTGTGTCGGATGGCCTGCGTCCCCTTCGAGTGGGGAGGAGTGTCCGGAATGCTGAAGGTGACTGTCCGCGATGATGCCCCAGTGGACTGCCTCCTGGGGAACGACCTCGAAAGTTCCCCCTGGGCAGCCGTCGAAAGAAGAGAGCACCTGGGGATGTTGGGCCTCCCTGAATGGGCCTGCATAACGACCCGGTCCATGGCCGCCCGCGCCATCTCCAGTCCCGAAGAACCCGAATGGCCAGAACCTCCTCCCCCGATGGTCCCGGAGGGAGCCGCCCTAAGCGGCAATCCTCCAGAGCAAAACGAAGAAGGGCCCGTTCAACTCCAGGACCTTCCCGAACTGGCCCAGTGGCGTCAAGAGGGTGGTCCCACCCAGGAACAATTCCGACAAGACAGAGGACCTGTCCCTCCCTCGAGGGACTCCGGCAGCAAGCCCTCGCCCAGAGCGCAGGAGACACCACAGGGGCTCACTGGATTTATTGGGACAATGACCTGCTCTACAGTGAGCAAAGAATTGCTGAGCTGGGGGCCAGTCGGGTGCTGGTGGTGCCCCTCCGCTTCAGAGACTTCCTTTTGAACTTGGCACACGATGCCCCCCTTGCTGGGCACCTGGGGCAAGACAAAACATACAACCGCCTGGTAACTCACTTCTACTGGGCCAAAATGCGAAATGATGTCTCCAACCACTGCCGGGCCTGCCCCACCTGCCAGGCCAGCGGGAAGAGCGGCCGAAAGATCAAAGCACCCTTGCAACCCTTTCCCGTCGTCACCACCCCGTTCGAGCGGGTGGGAATAGACATTATGGGGCCCCTAAACCCCCGAACGGCCCAGGGGCACCGGTTCATCCTAGTCCTGGTGGACCACGCCACCCGCTATCCCGAGGCCATTCCTCTTCGGACCGTGACAGCACCCGTGGTAGGCCGAGCCCTGATGGGGATCTTCTCTCGAGTGGGTTTCCCCCGGGAAGTCGTCAGCGACAGGGGCACAAACTTTATCTCAAAGTATATGAGGTCTCTCTGGCAACAGTGCGGGGTCACCTACCGGTTCACGACCCCTTATCACCCGCAAGGAAATGGACTGGTCGAGCGGTTTAACCGCACTCTCAAGGGAATGATCATGGGCCTGGAAGAACCCCTACGTCGCCAATGGGACGTGCTGCTCCCGTGCCTCCTCTTCGCCTATCGAGAAGTTCCCCAGAAATCCCTCGGCTTCAGTCCCTTTGAGCTCCTGTACGGACACACCGTCCGGGGCCCCCTCAGCCTGGTCAAGGAAGGATGGGAGATGGCCCCCCAGAAGACTCCTCCAGATGTATATAAGTATCTCCTGACCCTCCGCAACCAGACCCGGCGATTCAGGGAACTCGCCAAAGCCAACCTGGAGGCCAGTCAGGAGGACATGAAGAAATGGTACGATCAGCATGCCTCCTCCATCGAGTTCGAACCAGGCCAGCAAGTCTGGGTGATGTCTCCAGTCGAACCCTGTGCCCTGCAGGACAAATGGACAGGACCCTTCAAAGTAATAGAGCGCAAGGGCCCTGTCACCTCCCTAATAGACATGGAGTCCCCCCGGAACCCACTGCGAGTCCTCCACGCCAACAGACTCAAACCCCACTTCGTACGTTTGGCCTACTGATGGCAACAGATAGTGGGGCGGAAGAAGACTCCGAGCCCCTCCCTGACCTACTGAGGACCCGTGAAAAAGATGGCTCAGTGGAAGGGGTCAGACTCTCCGAGGCCTTGTCCCCGGAACAACGCCAAGACTGTCGGGCTCTCCTGCTACAATTTGTGAACCTGTTCTCCCTCACCCCCGGGGTCACCCCCTGGTGCCTTCACGACGTGGACACTGGGGATAGTCCACCTATTCGACACAGGGCGTACCGAGTGCCAGATCGGGTGCGCACCTGCATCCAGAACGAAGTCACCAAGATGCTGGCCCTAGGAGTCACCGAGCCATCCGGCAGCCCCTGGGCCAGCCCAGTCGTACTGGTCCCCAAGGCTACCGCCCCGGGCGTTGCCCCCGAGCTCCGGTTCTGTGTAGACTATCGGGGTCTGAACGCTGTGACCAGAACTGACGCTCACCCCATCCCCCGGGCGGATGAGCTGGTTGACCGCATGGGGGCTGCCCGCTACCTGAGCATCTTCGATCTAACAGCGGGCTACTGGCAAATCGGCCTCATCCCCAGGACCCAAGAACGATCCGCCTTCTCTACCCCGGATGGCCACTACCACTTCAAAGTGATGCCATTCGGCATGAAAAACGCTCCAGCTACCTTCCAACGGCTCGTGAACCAGGTACTGGCGGGCCTCGAAGAATTCAGCGCCGCCTACCTGGACGATATCGCTGTGTACAGTCGCCACTGGGCAGACCACCTTCACCACCTCCGAGAAGTCCTGCACGCTCTCCAGCAGGCCGGCCTCACCATCAAAGCCAGCAAATGTCAGATTGGCCAGGGGTCCGTGACCTACCTCGGACACCAAATGGGGAGCGGTCTGGTGGCCCCCCTTCAGCTCAAGATCGCTGCCATCCAGTCCTGGCAACCACCTGTCACCCAAACCGAGGTCCGGGCCTTTCTTAGGGCTCACCGGATACTACCGGCGGTTTGTAAAGGACTATGGCAGCATTGTGGGGCCCCTCACAGAACTCACATCCAAGAAAAACCCCAAAACTGTCAACTGGACTCCGGACTGTCAAGCGGCCTTTGAGAAGCTGAAGGCCGCCATGTGCACCGCCCCCGTGCTCCAGGCCCCCGACTACAACCGGGAATTCATAGTCCAGATGGACGCCTCAGATCATGGCGTTGGGGCAGTCCTCTCTCAACTCAACGCCGAGGGAGTCGATCAGCCAGTGGCCTTCATCAGCCGACGCCTACTGGCTCGAGAACAGCGCTGGAGCACCATTGAGCGGGAGGCCTTCGCAGTGGTATGGGCCCTCAAGAAACTCCGGCCCTACCTCTTCGGTACCCATTTCAGGGTACAGACAGACCACCGCCCCCTGCAATGGCTGATGCAGATGCGGGGGGAGAACCCCAAACTGTTGCGATGGTCCATCTCCTTGCAGGGGATGGACTTCACTGTGGAGCATCGTCCTGGCCAGGACCACGCCAACGCGGACGGCCTGTCACGCTTTTTCCGCCTCGGCGAGGAGAGTACCCAAGAGGATGGGTGACTCTCCCTGCCTTCAGCTGGGGGGGACGCATGTTGGACAGGCCTCGTGAAAGGGCCGCTCCCTCCCCGCATGATAAGGCCCAAACGCCGCCTCTCCCGGTGTCCCCAGAAGAACCACCCCGGCAACCCACCGAAGCAACCCGCAAACCGTCCCCAACAGGACGCCTGCTCCCGAACATCCCAGCATCGGCTGTCCCGGGACCCCGTCAGCACCATTGCCCCAGCCCAGCCGCCATCTTGGACACTGCACCACGAGGCTGCGTGGCCTCAGCTCGACCCCAACCCTGGGCCTGGCCAGGCCCCGACATCGAGGCACCACCATCCACCCAGGAGGTGAAGAGACCACTTGGCAGGTCAATCGGAGAGAGGAGTGTCAATGGCTCTGCCCAGCCAGGTGCCGATTGCCCCCGGTCTTCCCGGGCGCTGGCTCCACCCCCCTGCTGGGTGTCTGGACTCCCTCATCCCGGACCTCCCGACCTCCAAGCGCGAGGGTCCGGACATCAAAGGAGACCAGACCTATAACTGGGGCAGCTCCAGAGCAGGAAGGCAGTTGTATCCTGGAGTCGAGAGACACCTTGAAGAACTCATCCCTGACGGACTGCTGGCGCTGCCGCAGCCTTGCCTTGTGAACCCTCTCCGAAGCCTGCTGGCGCTGCCGCGGCCCTCTGCAACGTGCATCTTTGTCTGGACCTGCTGGCGCTGCCGCGGCCCATCCTTGTGAACCATCGCTCTTGCCTGCTAGCGCTGCCGCGGCCCCTCTGCAAAGAAGTCATCATCGTAGCCTGCTGGCGCTGCCGCAGCCCTCCTTACCGAGAACCATCATCCTAGCCTGTTGGCGCTGCCGCGGCCCTCCTTGCCGAGACTTTTCAGCCTAGCCTGCTGGCGCTGCCGCGGCCCGACCTTTCAGACCTCCGAGCTCGAGGATTGTGAGTAAGCATGGGCGGAAAATCCGATTCGCTCGCGGATTTTGCGGATTTTCGGTAAATTCGCAATCCGCGAGATTCACGAATCTCCCGCAAAATCCGCAAATCCGCGAGCAGCGGATTTTATGGCTTGCTCGCACTGTTCGCGTGAGTTCGCGGCTTCCCAGTACAACTTCGCGCCCCGCGAATAAGCGCTAAATTGCAGAAATACGATCTTAGCAAAACTGAAACTACTTACCAGGTTCAAAAGTTCAGGCTCATCATTAGTAGCCATTTCCTGTAGTGCTTCCTGAGGGGCCCCTCCAGAGTTCAGTTGCCAGTTGCAACTATTATGTGACCCTGCTCTGAACCTCAGAATAGTTACACATATGCCACAAAGGTCCTGAATTACAGCTAAGGGAGACAAGCAGGAGCCAGGCTGGAAGTTCAAATCCATTAATCAGCCCCTAATTCATTATTGTCAGTTGGGGCAGGGCAGGTGTTGTAACTAATTTTGCAACAATGAAAGCACTTAGCAAGTGCAAAAGATCACTAATCAGGAAGCACTAAGGAAGCAGGTGCCAGCTAAAAAAATATTCTGTGACACATTAATCAGCCCCAAATTAATTCAGGTCACTTGAGGCAGGGAAGGTGTGCTTTGCTTTGCCACAATAATGTACACTGACTGGACAACCAGAGGGTGCTGTGATGAAACAGAGGGTGGCATGGGTGGGCCAGAGGGTGGCATGAGTAGTCAGAGAGTGGCAGTGGTGACAGAGAGTGGCAGTGATGAAGAAGAGTGTCCCAAACAGTCTGGACACGTAGAAACAACAAGTTCGTGAAACTTGCAACCCAACAGGTAAGTTTGCGTTTGCGAAATTGTACAAAACCCTCGCGAACTGGCAAAAACCTGCGCGAACACAAAAAAAAAAAATCCGGAAAATTCGCGAGAATTCGCGGATTTTGCGGATATCGAGTTCGCAAATCCGCAAAATTCGCGAACGCGAGATTCGCAAAATTCGCCCATGCTTAATTGTGAGCTCCTTCTGGCCGCCCTTGTACCGGACCGGTACCCAAGACTGTCCCGCTACCCCTTACCCTACAGAGACTAGAATTGGGAGGATCCTCGTGTCCTGCCCCCACTGTATCGTTGATAACCTTGCCTCAAGAATCCTATATAAAGTGTGCAGATCGAATCCTTGTGTGGTGTCCATTTGTGGGGGGGGAAGTTACTTGTCTGTACAATCGCTGGAGACGGTCCTCACCGGAGGCCTCTCCCCCTGTACTCGGCCGACCCTCCAGGTCCCCGTCTAACAGTTTTCTAGAATTAGTGGCAGCGCTCTGCTCTAAATGGAAGGTTCCTAGCCGGTTCTGTTTTGCCAGAGTTGCGGTTCCAGCACTACATGAAGATGTGCTGGAGGTGATTGGGGCAGCTTTGCAGAAGAGTGCTGTTCACACTATACATCTGACAACAGACATGTGGACCAGTGGCGCAGGCGCTGGTTACATGTGCATCACTGCACACTGGGTTTCTTTTTCAGGGGTTAACGCAAAGCTAAACACAGGTGTTGACCCGGACCAAGTTTTTAAAGCTGCTCGGAAACATGCAACACTAGCCATGTTTGGGTTGGAGAAACGTCATACAGCAGAAAACATTTTGAATGAGTTTAACACAAAGGTCTTTCACTGGCTGTCCCCCAAAAAACGCCATATTGGTTATGTTTCCACGGATAATGGCGCCAATGTAGTTAAGGCCATGGATCTGGGTCACTATTTCAGAGTGCCGTGTTTGGCGCACTTTATAAACCTGGTTGTTAAAAAATTCTTGAGTGATAAAGACAGTGCAGCGTGCGAGTTAGTGGCCACCTGCCGAAGAATGTGCAACCATTTCAGCCATTCTTTTAAGGCTCGGAAGCATCTGAGGAGCCTGCTACATGAACGTCAAATGCCAGTGAAAGCACTCATCCAGGAGGTGCCAAGACATTGGAACTCAACCTTCTACATGCTTGAGCGTCTGTATGAGCAGTATACGGTACTCAATCACTATTTCTTAACACTGGGTATAGCTCAGAAAGACCTGAGGCTAGATGCGGCACAATGGAACCTAGTTAAAAGCCTGACAGACATGCTTCGTCCTTTTGAGGTCTTCACGCGTGCAGTCAGCAAGGAGGACTGTAATCTGGGAAAAGCTATCCCATTGTTGCGCATGCTAGAGCACCAACTGAAGGCGGTGTCTTCTATGTTTCAAAAAGATAAAACGCTTTTGTTTTGGTTTAGAAATTATTAGAGCGCCTACTTGGTGATGAACGTCTTAAAATGATCCACTCAGAACAGCATTACATTTGTGCTATTATTCTAGATCCACGCTACAAAAAGGCGCTGGTAGGCCGAGCATGCTTTCCTTTTGATGATGAAGATGTTACAAAGTACAAACGTTGGCTAGCCTTGTCAGCCATGAGGTTTGAAAGAGAACGGCAGCAAATTGAAGGAAAAGGCAGTACATCAGCATCAGCAGGCCATCCCCAGTCAAAAGAATCCACTTCTGCACCTGTGGCACAAGTGACCTCTCAGCCGTTAAAGACACCGGCAACCGGATCATCTGCACCAGACACAACAGTAACATTGGGTGAAGAAGAGGATTGGCTAACTCGGCTTGGGTTTGGTTCTCAAAAAGTCCCAGCAAAAAGTAAGCAAAGTGGAGGAACCTTGGAGGACCTTGAGTCGATGGTGCAGGACTATCTGAATATCTCAACAGAGGTCTATGTTAATGCTGACCCATTGGCGTATTGGCATGGGAAAAAAGAATTATGGGCACAGATCTCCAACCTGGCTATAAACTACTTGTCTTGCCCACTCACAAGCGTGTCTTCTGAATGTGTTTTCAGTGCTGCTGGTGGCATTGTAACTTCCAAACGGACCCGCCTCTCGCCCAAAAATGTGAAGAGGTTAACAATGATCAAGATGAATCAGCACCTCATACCACCAGATTACAAAGTACGAGAACACAAGCCGGATAAAGACGAGGAGGACAGCAACTTAGATGAGGGAATTTGTTCTCTGTTAGGTTACACTGACCTACTCCTGCCTGAATTAGCAGAATATGAGGACGAACTCTTATACTTATTCCCTGACACCGAGCCCTGAAAATGAGCCAATGAATCAATAACTTTCTTTTTCGTCCTTTTTCACTATTATTCCTGTGTGTCTGTCTTTCTTTGTTTTGCACAGTTAATATAATTAAAACTATAATCACCTAATCACAAAAACAAGCCCATCAGCAGAACTGTCTTCACTTGTTTGTTTATTGATTTGAAGGTGCGGCAGTCTGCATTCCTCAGGTTCACAAGTTCACAAGATCATGCTCCTCTATCCTCCTCCTCCAGACTCCTATTTCCCTCAAAGCAGAGGGCTGGATTACGCACAATGAAGAAAGACTCTGCACTTGTGGGGGTGTTCTACTTCTTTGCGGGTGAGTTGGCGGGTCTTGGGGCATTGCTGGGCAGCTCTAATACCGGATAAAAGTGGTTTGGACCAAATCGGAGGTGACATTTTTTTGCGTTTTTGCTGACTTGCTTGCCTTTGAGGTGCTCTTTGGGTGGGTTCCGGGTGTTTGTGGGTGGGTTTTGGGGTCTGGGAGCACTGCTGGGACAGTATAATTTTGATTGCATTTGCTTTTCAGGAAATCCGTAGTGGAAAATGGGAGTTATGACCTAGCTGCACAGCGCGTTTGGATCGAAGGCCGATAAATATTGTAAGTATGAGATTTTCCTTTTTGGCTGTTTGGGGGTGTTGTGCTTTTTTGCGGGTGGCTTGGCGGGTCTTGGGGCATTGCTGGGAAGGTCTAATACCGGATAGAAGTGGTTTGGACAAAATCCATGAGGAAAAAGTTTTTGCTATTTCTGACAATTTGCTCAATGTAGTGTTTTCGGGGGCCTTTTTGGGGGGCTTCCTGGTGTTAGTGGGTGAGTTTCGGGGTCTGGGAGCACTGCTGGCTATTGATACTTTTGATTGCAAGAGGTTTGAAGCAAATCCATGGTGGCAGAGGGGAGTTAGGGCCTAGCTGCAGAGCGCGCGCTGAGTGATTTTTGAAATTGCCATGAAAATGACTAAGTCCCCATTTTTGTACTTTTGCATTTTTGGCTGTTTGGGGGTCTTCTACTAGTTTTCGCCTGAGTTGACGGCTCTGGGGCCATTGCTGGGAAGCTCTAATACCGGATAAAAGTGGTTTGGACTAAATCGGAGGCGAATTGTTTTTTGCGTTTTTGCTGACTTGCTTGCCTTTGAGGTGCTCTTTGGGGGGGTTCCGGGTGTTTGTGGGTGGGTTTTGGGGTCTGGGAGCACTGCTGGGACAGTCTAATTTTGAGTGCATTTGCTTTTCAGGAAATCCGTGGTGGAAAACGGGAGTTATGACCTAGCTGCACAGCGCGTTTGGACCGAAGGCCGATGAATATTGTAAGTATGAGATTTTCCTTTTTGGCTGTTCGGGGGTGTTGTGATTTTTTGCGGGTGGCTTGGCGGGTCTTGGCGCATTGCTGGGAAGGTCTAATACCGGATAGAAGTGGTTTGGACAAAATCCATGAGGAAAAGCCTTTTGGCACTTTTTGTAACTTAGGGTTCGTTAGGGTTGGCCCTAGCAGCAGGATTGCATGTGTTTCGGTGTCTTCTGGATTTTTGCAACTGAGTTCTGGGGTCTTAGAGCACTCGTGGGAATGTGTAATTTTGGTTGCAAGTGATTTGAAGAAGATCCATGGTGAGAAAGGGGGGATTTGGCATAGTTAAAGAAAGCGTTTGCCACTATTCTTAACTTACGGCTCGTTAGGGTTAGCAGTATTTGTATTGCATGTGTTTGGGTGGGGGGCTGTTTGTGGGGGGGTTTGCGAGTCTTGGAACGATGCTGGGTATGGATACTTTTGCTTGCTTGCAAGTGGTTTGAATTCAATCCACGGTGGGAAAGGGGGTATTTGGGCCTACTTTTACTTTCAAAGTACGTTTTGTCACCAGTTTTCTACTAGGCCTCGTTTTTTGAGTTCTGATTGGGGGTCTTCTCTATTTTTGCGACTGGCTTTAGTAAGGGTCTGGGTGGGAGCACTGCTGGGAAGGTCTAATTTTGTTCTAAAACACAGTTTACAGTACACCTAGCTTGAGGGGAAAGATCTGCTAAATTAATTTGCCCATACTTATTTATCCTTCAAAAGGAGACTCTTTTGCACTACACAGCGTACATACCTTATATTTATTTATCAGTGGTGTTCTAATATCACTTCCTGTTTTTCCATCAATAATTACAAGCCGGGTTTCAGTCTGTGCAATGGGAAAAAAAGGATGAAGTCAGGCTTCACATTAGCGAGCCGCAATCCAGCATCCGCCAGGCAGGCAGTGGACAGGGTGTCTTCTGGTCACCAACATTGATGGACGAAGCGTCAGCTGGAATGGAGGAGTGCCGCTAATGAGAGGAATGGTTTGATGCGTGCAACTTACTTACCAAATTCAACAGGACAACTACAACAACATACAGATACCGTATCCATTGTTTTCAAATTATTGTTTAAGTAATGTTATTACTGTGAACTTCTATGAGTGTGACTCTGCATTTCTTGGATCTCTCTCTGCTTCTAAATTGATCCCTACACCCATTCTATAGGTTTTACTTCGGCTATTTTTTAAACCTAATTTAATGTAAGAAGTGTTTCTCTGAGTGCAGAGATAGGCAACTGAAAACGCTGCAGCCCTGTACTGTTGCATTCTGTCATCTAAAGTACTACTTACTTTTCAGTAACAATGCATGCAGTAGTGCATGCACTTCCTTTATGTCACTTAAAAGATTTATGGTTAGCTTTGTACCCAAAGATTTCTTTATCTTCAATTATTGTTTGTCCATGCTGTGCTTTTTTTTTCTTCTCTCAACAAAACTTGCCCAAAAAGAAACCACCATTCCCATCCATTTTCCAAACCCTAACCCTCTTCCCCCGGGCTGTGTGGTTTTGATTGATGTGTGACTAAATGACAGCAATAATTCCACACACTTGCTGGGGCGGATAAGGTCATAGCACCAGGCTGGTGAAGGAATCCGAGGATATATTCTAGACTTACTCAGCTTCAGTACTATTTCTTGTAGTAGTAGCCAATGTCAAAGAAATTCAACGCAAGTACTAGTTATACTTTCAATACTTTACCATTTGTTAGGCTACATTGTGGCACTGTTCTAGTGTACTGTCACCTGCTATATTCTCTATCGTACCGTTGTAATGCTCCAGTAAGGACAAAGCAGGTTTCATTTTCTTTTTTTTCATAGGCATGCAACTGCCACTGTGTCACACCACTAGTACCACCGCAATGAGGACATTTCATCCGCCCAGGATTGCCAACCTTAATCGGCATTTCCCGTGGAGCCAGCCCTGGGCCTAGCCCTACTTTCAAACACAAATTACAGGTAATATAAGCGTTTGGTGGGAGGTATTATATAATGGAGTATTAGGAGAGACGAGAGATTGACGGTAGTACTACAAAAGTCCTAGGACTCTTGAATTCACTTACTCTGTGAGAGGCACTTAGTGTTGAAATCATTTAGCCATTTACACTTAAAGGAAGAAAATAACACAGACTTAAGTTTCAGGAAAACAAACTTACTGTTAAACCCCCACCCACCAGACTCAAAAGCAGTAAAAAACAGGTATGCTCAGATAAAGTTTCAAAAAGTATATTTGTGTAGCCCTAACAAAATATTCTCCCGCAAGACCCTTCCTAACCCCAACGATTGTCCTTCAAAAGTCCCAAAAACAACCCAACTCCCAATTCCCACCCCCCAAAAGTCTCTAAAAAAGGGGCAAGGGACACTACGGCAGGATGCTGTTCACTTTAGCAGCCAGGGCATCATACTCCTTGCGGAGGGTGGCATGGTCGGAGCGGAGGCCCTCCACCAAGGTCTTATATGTTAGGACCTCCTGCTCCAGGTAGGACACTCTGAGGCATAAGCGGTGCTGTGGGGGGCAGCTGCTGTCTTTGCTGCTTGGCAGTGGCGGTTGGCTTTGGTAGCCCGGGTCCGTACTGCTGGAGCACTGCACTGGATGGCAGCCCGTGGGGGCAAGGAGGAGAATGCAGCTGTCCCAGTGGATGTACCAGTAGACTGCGTGTCCTCCTCCTCCAGGGCCACCAGCCGCCGATATTCGGCGACAGTGACATCCAGCCTAAGCATGGGCGAATTTTGCGAATCTGGCGTTCGCGAATTTTGCGAATTTGCGAACTCGCAATCCGCAAAATCCGTGAATTCTCGCGAATTTGCGGATTTTTTTTGTGTTCGCAAGGGTTTCTCCCAGTTTGCGAGGATTTGGTACTAGCTCGCAATTGCGAACTTACTTGTCGGCTCGCAACGGTCGCGACTATGTTGTTTCTATGTCTGGTTCATCATCACAGCCTCCCAGCACCCTCTGTTTCACCACTGCCACCCTCTCTTTCACCCATGCCACCCTCTCTTACATCAATGCCACCCTCTGGTTCATCATCACTGTAGATGATGGGGGGGGAAAGCAAGCACACCTGCCCTGCTTCAACTGACATGAATTAATTTGGGGTTAGTTTATTAATGTGTCACTGTTTTAAAATTCCAGGTCTTGCACCTGCTTCCTTATCAGTAATTTGCTTTCTGTTGCAGTACAGTTTTTTTTTCCAGGACCTTTGTGGCCTACTGCTAGCTATTCTATGAGCCTGCTGTGAGGGTCAGAGCAGGGTCATACAATTGTTGCAACTAGCAACTGAACTCTGGAGGGGCCCCAGTCAGGAAGCACTACAGTGAATTGTTACTAATGATGAGTTTGAACTCTTGCACCTGCCGATTCCTTTAAGTTTTGCAAAACTCGTTTTTCTGCAATTTCGCGGTATTCGCGGGGCGCGAACACGCGCGAGATCGGATTCGGAAGCCGCGAATTCGTGCGAATATGCGATTTCTTTTTTTGCGGCGTGTTAGTTCGCAAGGTTTTGTGCATTTTCGCGAGCCGCTTGTAGCGCAAGGCGCGAAGTTACCCTCGCGGTCGTTCAAGGGCGCGGCCATCTTGTTTGCATGACATATTTCCGTTTCCGGGCGCGAAGTGTAATCTCGCAAAGTGTGCGGCTCGCAAGTACATTTTCGCGAGTGTTTGCGAGGAAAATCTTGCGTGGTCGTGAACGGGCGCGGCCATCTTGTTTCTCATTCATTGTTATGGTTTTGGGCATGCTTCTTGTATCCTCTCTAAATCTGTGCCATCCTTTGCTTGTTTGAAGTTTTTTTTTATCTATTTTACTTATTATCTACCCCTCTATTTTTCTAGCCCTATATTTTTGTGTTTACTGCTACTTTTTGGTAATTTTAAACTACTTTTTTAAACTCTTTTCTTTTCTTCTCTTCCCTATTCTATTTTCTTTATTCCTTTCCGCCGAGACCATGGTGAAGGGAGCCGGGAAGCATCCCGAGAAGGGGAAGGGTCCAGCATCCCGTGCCCGGCTCCCGTGCCGGCGTTTGAGGGGGGAGACAGTCGCGGAGGAGGTGGGCGCACTACTGTTCTATGTACAGCGCCACCTCCCCAGGACCATAATGGCAGGCGGCGAGATCGGAGGCGGGTACGGGATGCAGGATCGCCGGAAGCGGTGGAATAAGGTGTGCCGGGCCATGTACCACCACTCTCAGGTCCGGCGCACCTACAACCAGGCCACCCACCGCTAGACGGATGTCCTGACCCGTGAACGAGATCTGCTCGACCTGCTTGGCCTCGAGATCCCGGGCTTGGTGAGTAGTAGTAGTAGCTATTTCTTTACTACTCTGTTTTTTCTTGCTGTGTTATTATATTGCAATTTTTTTTTTTTTACCAAGAGCAATAATGCTGCTCATTACATTTTAGGTATATTATATTTCAAAATCTTCTGTGCATTTCACGTGCACTGCTCTCCTTCTCAGTAGTGTTGCTACTATGCTTATTTGTTTCCGATTTTGTGTTCATTTCATTAGCCAGTGAAATTATGTATGAGTGTAGTTTAAAGAACTGCGTAATGCTACACACTAAGGTTCAGATGTTTAATTACCGGCGCATCCATGCAAAGTAGCAGGGATGCGCCAGTAATCACCCATGGTGTGCCGTATTTACAATGCGGCGCACCATGGGCCCAAAACGTCACCAAAGCGTTACGCATCTGTGCCGTAAGGGCGGCGCATTGCTGGAGTTGCGTTGCAACGATGGCGCAGCTACATCAATGCTCTGGGGTGCCCTATCTCCCCAAAGCTGCGTCAAGCCGTACGTCTGCTTCAAGCAGGCGCAGGGTTTGAGTCACGCATCATTGTCGTTAAAGTGCGTGATTAAAATCTTGTAGATTTCCATCAGCCACTTTTAGGATGCGTTCCTGCGCAGGAACGCCCTCCCGTGCGCCGGAACACCCCCTGATGGCGCAGGGCTTTACAACGTGATGCATCTCCCATATGCGTCACGTTGTTAATATACACCGTACCATTGCGCCTCTTTTGTGCTGCCGCTGCGTCACAAAAGTCACGCAACAATGGAGCAAAAGAGCCGCAAGGGGCTTCTAAATCAGCCCCTACAGACTCAAGTCCAGTCCTTCCTTTGTACACATGGCGATAAGAAGAAATAGTGGTGGTGGATTGATAGTTTGAGTATTTTAATGACTGGTTAATGTAGTAGGAAACTTTAGTGTTGTCGCTGATCTGCAATCACGGTGGACTTTGGCTGTCACTTCGCGTGCTGCGGACAGCTGCCTGCCAATCCTAGGCAAACCTTTTTAGTACTTTGTGTAGTGAGTTACAATTGAAGTTTACAATTTGACGGTCCGCAAATCAAGCAATACTAATAACGTAGTAGACCACATGAGATTGGTCAATAATATATCCCGTTGAATAGTTGTCTATTTGCTCTTTCGCCAAAATATTTTGTTAGTTCTTTTCAAATGTTTGATTTGGTTGACAAATATCATCCATGTTTTCTGTTTTTCTTTCTTTCAAGTTGTACATCAGCTTCCCCAAGGGGCAAGAGGAGGACACAGGAGGAGCAGGAGGAGGGTGCTGTTGAGGATGCAGGCCAGGATCGGGCAGGCGAGGCTCCTTTGCTGGCCCCAGTAAGTTTTAATTTTAATATAGAGTACTTATTTTTTCCCAGCGTTCCTCATTCGATTTTTTCTAAATCGTCTTTGATATTCTTGTAGACTGGATCTAAATTCCTATCCTGCCTCGACTATGACTCTGTGTGGTATTACTAGATTATTTTTATTAGTCTGTCTGTGTAGATAACTAAGATTGCACATTTGGCAATTCCATTGGACTCCCATTCTAGTCAGCAATAGCTCTATGCACAGAGTGCAGTCCTCTGGGATTGTCCATAATGTCTTTTCAAGTCTTCTAAATGTTTATGCTTTGACAATTGCCAACAATAAAAAGGTGAATGACCACCAAGAAAGAATAAGATACTACTTTACTTTTGGTTTGGATAGGAGGACAATCCATTCGACTACTGTTGCAGGGACAAATCTGCACAAACAGAACTATGGACACTAAATAATGCATTGCTTAGCTTATCAATTATAATAGGTGCTGTTAGACTTTCCACATACCTCAGTGGTAACAGACTTTGTAGTTGAACCCCCAATCTCCTTACTGACTAGATAGTGTGGCAGAGTCATTTAGCTCCCAAAGTCACCGATGATTATGATTATTCCCCAATGATGTCAGAGGCACGGACTAATGCTTGAAAATATTGCAAAACCTTTAGCTCATCCACTCTAGTCTGGAGGACCAAAAACCACAAAGTAAACACATTTATTAAAATCAAGTTTGTCATAAAAGTAAACGTTTAACTGAAAATGGAAAAGTGCTTAGTGCTGACGATTAATTGGACACATTTCTTGTGGTCGAGCCGAGCTCTCACCTGGTTTGAACTTGATCCTGCTTGTGTTCTTAGAAGTCAAGCTTCTGTCTGTTAGGAGAAAAAGTGGTGCGTGTTAAAAATAAAAAGCAAGCATTCATCAGTTGTGCCAAAAAGTGCAGCAAGACAACAGCCTTCCCTGGAAAAAGGGACATTTTTACTTTAGAGTAGACAGTCACAAATTATTAAATTATATACTGTTTTTTTCACATTTCTTTCTTCCTCCTAGACCAAATATTATATAGTAGTGAGTGGTGTATTCTAACATTTTTAAATGTACTTTGTAGGTGGAACATCTGGAGGCGGGGCCAGCGCGGAGGTGATGGTGGCATTGGACGAGGAGGACAACTCTGGGGAGGAGGCGTGGAAGTGCCGGACAATTCTGTGGGGGATGACACGGTGGTGGCGGGCAGAGGTAAGCTATATATTCCTTACTCATTGAGATTGAAGACTGCAGAGTGTGCTTTCTGCACGGGTGTATTATAAATAAACCAGGTAGTAGCCTCCTCTAAATGTACTTCGACTTAGCTGTGAAGTTTTTGGTGAGAAGAATCCCAATCAGATCTGAGATGAACTTGATGGATGGGATGAACGAAAAGCGAAAGAAGGGTGTAAGTAAGTGTGAAAGGACGAGAAATGTAATGATGACTGGCAAAGAAGAATGATATGTGTTTGCTTGGTCCCCGAGGTGGCTGGGAAGGAAAGAATATATTATGGTGCATGGCTGGTTGAATGATGAAGCAAGGATGGGTGGAAGGAGAACAGCCTGGGTGGGTGAAACAGAAACTGTATGTGTGCATATACTTTGAATGGATGGATGCCTGGATCATTCATGGTACTATATGACTCTTAGATAGCATATGTGTATCTAGAGAGAGTAGACGGTCACTGGATGAACTAAGTGTTACTTTGAAGAGCATGTAACACCGCACCCGCACGTCCGTTCCAGTGTAGGAAAGGCAAGGAGAAGAAGTTGTAATTTTGTCCAAATACTACCATGAATAGTAGCAGTAGTTTGTATTGCAACTGCAAGCACAGCATATATCCGGTTATTATGGTGGACACTCCCTACCTCTCTTAATAACTTTAGTTTAGTAGTGGTACGTCATTTATGTGTGGGTGTATCACTGTTCACTTAATAATAAGCAAATCACCTAAAGTCATCCCATATGTCATCAAATACATCCCATGTGAAGTGATAGATAATCAGATTATTTAGCTTCTTCATTTTCCTTTTCTAATACTCATTTGCACTGTAGGGTGAAAGCTAAATTAATTAAGCAGTAGCCCTTTTAACAGAGTATTCTCAGTGCCACCCGTAATAAAAAAGTAAGAGCTTTACCACCTGCATGTACTGGACCGGTACAGTAAAGCAAGTCTGTCTCACTCACCATGGTGTGCGTCTGTTTTTCTCGGGTACAAGTTCACTGCGCTGGCATTATGCCGGCTTGCATAAGATAACGTACAAATTTTCCTAAACAAGAGAGAAGAAGAAGAATAAGACCGGTGTACTGTCATAGTCGACTGTAATGGAAGTCCATAGTGCTCGTAGAATTTGTTCCTTAAACTCCCACTAATGTTAGAGCAAGGATGAAGAAGTCGAAGGTTACATAGATACTGTCCTCAATAGTTATGTACTGTGCTTTCAATTTGCTACTTGTACTGTGACAACTTTCTGCTCAATCATTTTGTGTTAATCTTAAGGAGCATTGGTTACAGACTATGTCTTTCTTTCTTCATGTAGTTGCTCCTTCCAAATCCAAGAGACCATCAAGGAGGAAGGAGCTGGCTCGAATGGCCCAGCAACGGAGGCTGGATGCCACTGTCGCTGAATATCGACGGCTGGTGGCCCTGGAGGAGGATGAGAGACGCAGTCTGGTAATACAACAACGTCCACTGGGACAGCTGCATCCTCCTCCGTGCGGGCTGCCAGCCAGCGCAGTGCTCCTGTGGTACGGAGCCGGGCTACCAAAGGCAAACGCCACCGCCGAGCAGCAAAGACAGCAGCTGCCCCCCACAGGATTTGCAAGGCATGCCAGCGCCGCTTATCCCTCAGACTGTCCTACCTGGAGCAGGAGGTCCTGAACTATAAGAACTTGGTGGAGGGCCTCCGCTTCGAACATGCCACCCTCCGCAAGGAGCATGATGCCCTGGCTGCTAAAGTCAACAGCACCCTCCCATAGTGTCCCTTGCCACTTTTTTAGAGACTTTTGGGGGGTGGGAATTGGGAGTTGGGTTTTTGGGGACTTTTGAAGGACAATCGTTGGGGTTAGGGAGGGTCTTGCGGGAGATTATTTTGTTAGGGCTATAAAAATATACTTTTTGAAACTTTATCTGACCATACCTGTTTTTTACTGCTTTTGAGTCTGGTGGGTGGGGGTTTAACAGTAAGTTTGTTTTCCTGAATAGTCCTAGGACTTTAGTAGTACTACCGTCAATCTCTCATCTCTCCTAATACTCCATTATACTACCTCCAACCAAACGCTTATCTTACCTGTAATTTCTGTTTGAAAGTAGGGCTAGGCCCAGGGCTGGCTCCACGGGAAATGGCGATTAAGGTTGCAATCCAAGGCGGCTGAAATTTCCTCCTCCTTGTGATGGTACTAGTGGTGTAACACAGTGGCAGTTGCATGGCTATGGAAAAAAAGAAAATGAAACCTGGTTTGTCTTTACTGCAGCATTACAACGGTACGATAGAGAATATAGCACGTGACAGTAAACTAGACGACAACAGTGCCACATTGTAGCCTAACAAATGGTAAAGTATTTATAGTATAACTTGTACTTGCGTAGGATTTCTTTGACATTGGCTAATACTACAAGAAATAGTACTGAAGCTGAGTAAGTCTAGAATATATCCTCGGATTCCTTCACCAGCCTGTTGCTATGACCTTATCCTCCCCAGCAAGTGTGTGGAATTATTGATGTCAGTTAGTCACACATCAAGCAAAACCACACAACCCGGGGAAAGAGGGTTAGGGTTTGTAAAAAGGATAGGAATGGGGGTTTCTTTTTGGGTAGGTTTTGTTGAGAGAAAAAAAAAAAAGCACAGCATGGACAAACAATAATTGAACATAAAGAAATTTTTGGGTACAAAGCTAACCATAAATCTTTTACGTGACATAAAGGAAGTGCATGTTACAGAAAAGTAAGTAGTACTTTCGACAACCGTGAATGCCAGAATGCGACAGTACAGGGCTACATTGAATTAGGTTGAAAAAATAGCCGAAGTAAAACCTATAGAATGGCTGTAGGGATCAATTTAGAAGCAGAGAGAGATCCAAGAAATGCAGTCACACACACTCATTGAATAAAAGAATGGATACTGTATATGTATTGTTGTAGTTGTCCTTTTGAATTTGGTAAGTAAGTTGCATGCAGCAAACAATTCCTCTTATTAGCGGCACTCCTCCATTCCAGCTGACGCTTCGTCCATCAATGTTGGTGACCAGAAGACACCCTGTACACTGCCTGCCTGGCGGATGCTGAATTGCGGCTCGCTAATGTGAAGCCTGACTCCATCCTTTTTTCCCCATTGCAGACTGAAACCCGGCCTGTAATTATTGAACAAAAAACAGCACTGATAAATAAATATAAGGTATGTACGCTGTGTAGTGCAAAAAGTCACACTTTGATTTTCCTAATAGACAGTACAACATTTTTGAAAGTGCGTACTCTGTCTGAGTCACCTTTTCAAGGATAAATAAGTAAGGGCGAATTAATTTAGCGGATCTTTCCCCTCAAGCTAGGTGTACTGTAAACTGTTTTTTAGAACAAAATTAGACCTTCCCATCAGTGCTTCCACCCAGACCCTTACTAAAGCCAGTTGCAAAAATGTAGAAGACCCCCAATCAGATCTCAAAAAACGAGGCCTAGCAGAAAACTGGTGACAAAATGTACTTCGAAAGTAAAAGTAGGCCAAATACCCCCTTACCCACTGTGGATTGTATTCAAACCACTTGCAAGCAAGCCAAAGTATCCATAGCCAGCATCGCTCCAAGACTCAAAAACCCCCTCACCCAAACACATGCAATAGAAATACTGCTAACCCTAACGAGCCATAAGTTAGGAATAGTGGCAGAGGCTTTCTTTAACTATGCCAAATCCCCCCTTTCCCACCATGGATTTTCTTCAAATGACTTGCAACAAAAATTACACATTCTCACGAGTGCTCTAGGACCCCAGAACTCAGTTGCAAAAATCTAGAACACCCCAAAACACATGCAATCCTGCTGCTAGGGCTAACCCTAACGAACCCTAAGTTACAAAAAGTGCCAAAAGGCTTTTCCTTATGGATTTTGTCCCAACCACTTCTATCCGGTATTAGACCTTCCCAGGAATGCCCCAAGACCCGCCAACCCACCCGCCAAAAAGCACAACACCCCCAAATAGCCCAAAAGCAAAATCTCATACTTACAATATTTCTCAGCCTTCGGTCCAAACGCGCTGTGTAGCTAGGCCATAACTCCGGTTTAACACCACGGATTTCCTGAAAAGCAAATGCAATCAAGATTAGAGTGTCCCAGCAGTGCTCCCAGACCCCGAAACTCACCCACAAACAGCCGGAACCCCCCAAAGAGCTCCTCTAAGGCAAACAAGTCATCAAAAACACAAAAAAAATTCCGCCTCCGATTTGGTCCAAACCACTTTTATCCGGTATTAGAGCTTCCCAGCAATGGCCCCAGAGCCGTCAACCCAGGAGAAAACGAGTAGAAGATCCCCAAACAGCCAAAGAGTAAAAGTAGAAAAATGTGGACTTAGTCATTTTATTGCCAATTTCCCCAATCACTGCGCGCGCGCTCTGCAGCTAGGCCCTAACTCCCCTCTGCCACCATGGATTTGCTTCAAACCTCTTGCAAAGTAAAGTATCCATAGCCAGCAGTGCTCCCAGACCCCGAAACCCACCCACAAACACCAGGAAGCCCCCCAAACAGGCGCCCAAAAACGCTACATTGAGCAAAATGTCAGAAATAGCACCAAAAAAAAACGTGTGGATTTTGTCCCAACCACTTCTATCCGGTACTAGACCTTCCCAGGAATGCCCCAAGACCCGCCAACCCACCCACCAAAAAGCACAACACCCCCAAACAGCCCAAAAGCAAAATCTCCTACTTACAATATTTCTCGGCATTCGGTCCAAACGCTGTGTAGCTAGGCCATAACTCCGGTTTACCACCATGGATTTCCTGAAAAGCAAATGCAATCAAGATTAGACTGTCCCAGCAGTGCTCCCAGACCCCGAAACTCACCCACAAACAGCCGGAAACCCCCCCAAAGAGCTCCTCAAAGGCAAGCAAGTCATCAAAAACACAAATAAATTTCCGCCTCCGATTTGGTCCAAACCACTTTTATCCGGTATTAGAGCTTCCCAGCAATGGCCCCAGAGCCGTCAACCCAGGAGAAAACGAGTAGAAGATCCCCAAACAGCCAAAGAGTAAAAGTAGAAAAATGTGGACTTAGTCATTTTATTGCCAATTTCCCAAATCACTCCGCGTGCGCTCTGCAGCTAGGCCCTAACTCCCCTCTGCCACCATGGATTTGCTTCAAACCCATTGCAGAGTAAAGTATCCATAGCCAGCAGTGCTCCAAGACCCCGAAACCCACCCACAAACACCAGGAAGCCCCCCAAACAGGCCCCCGAAAACACTACATTGAGCAAAATGTCAGAACTAGCACAAAAAAAAGCGCGTGGATTTTGTCCCAACCACTTCTATCCGGTATAAGACCTTCCCAGGAATACCCCAAGACCCGCCAACACACCCGCCAAAAAGCACAACACCCCCAAACAGCCCAAAAGCAACATCTCATACTTACAATATTTCTCGGTCTTCGGTCCAAACGCGCTGTGTAGCTAGGCCATAACTCCGGTTTACCACCACGGATTTCCTGAAAAGCAAATTCAATCAAGATTAGACTGTCCCAGCAGTGCTCCCAGACCCCAAAACTCACCCACAAACAGCCGGAACCCCCCAAAGAGCACCTCATAGTCAAGCAAGTCATCAAAAACACAAAACAAATTCTGCCTCCGATTTGGTCCAAACCACTTTTATCCGGTATTGGAGCTTCCCAGCAATGGCCCCAGAGCCGTCAACTCACCCGCAAAGAAGTAGAACACCCCTACAAGTGCTGAGTCTTTCTTGATTGGGCGTAATCCAGCCCTCTGCTTTGATGGAAATAGGAGTCTAGAGTAGGTGGATAGAGGAGCATGTTCTTCTGAACTTGTGAACCTGAGGAATGCAGACTGCAGCACCTTCAAATCAATCAGCAAACAAGTGTAGACAGTTCTGCTGATGGGCTTGTTTTTGGGATTAGGTGATTAAAGTTTGAATTATATTAACTGTGCACAACAAAGAAAGACAGACACACAGGAATGAAAGTGAATGAGGACAAAAAAAAAGTTATTGATTCATTGTCTCATTTTCAGGCCTCGATGTTAAGGTCCAGGAATAAGAATAAGGCTTCGTCATCATACTCTGCGAATTCAGGCAGGGTGAGCTCAGTGTCACCTGACAGAGTAGAAATTCCCTCATCTACATTGCTGTCCACCTCGTTTTCATCCGGCGCGCTTTCACGTACTCTGTAATCTAGTGGTATGAGGTGCTGATTCATCTTGATCATTGTTAACCTCTCCACATTTTTGGGCGAGAGGCGGCTCCGTTTGGGAGTTACAATGGCACCAGCAGCACTGAAAACACGTTCAGAAGACACGCTTGCGAGTGGGGAAGACGAGTAGTTTAAAGCCAGTTTGGAGAGCTTTGGTCACAATTCTTCTTTCCCATGCCAATACGCCAATGGGTCAGCATTAACATAGACCTCTGTTGAGTCATTAAGATAGTCCTTCACCATCGACTCAAGGTCCTCCTCCAAGGTTCCTCCACTTTGCTTAGCTGTTGCTGTGACCTTTTGAGAACCAAACCCAAGCCGAGCTAGCCAATCCTCTTCAGCCTCCAATGTTTCTGTTGTGTCTGGTGCAGATGATCCGGTTTCCGGTGTCTCTAACGGCTGAGAGGTCACTTGTGCCACAGCCACAGGTGCAGAAGTGGATTGTTTTGACTGGGGATGGCCTGCTGATGCTGATGTACTGCCTTTTCCTTCAATTTTCTGCCGTTCTCTTTCAAACCTCTTGGCTGACAAGGCTAGCCAACGTTTGTACTTTGGAACATGTTCATCATCAAAAGGAAAGAGTGCTCGGCCTTCCAGCGCCTTTTTGTAGCGTGGATCCAGAATAGTAGCACAAATGTAATGCTGGTTTGAGTTGATCATTTTAAGACGATCATCACCTTGTAGGCGCTCTAATAATTTCTCCGCCAAAACAAAAGGGTCTTTGTTTTTTTCATCTTTTTGAAACACAGAACACACCTCCTTCAGTTGGTGCTCCAGCATGTACAACAATGGGATAGCTTTTCCCAAATTAAAGTCCTCCTTGCTGACTGCACGCGTGAAGACCTCAAAAGGACGAAGCATGCGTGTCAGGCTTTTAACTATGTCCCATTGCGCCGCACCCATCCTCAGGTCCTTCTGAGCTGTACCCTGTGTTAAGAAATACTGATCGAGTACCGTATACTGCTCATACAGACGCTCAAGCATGTAGAAGGTTGAGTTCCAACGTGTTGCCACCTCCTGGATGAGTGCATTCACTGGCATTCGACGTTGATGTAGGAGGCTCCTCAGATGCTTCCAGGCCTTAAAAGAATGGCTGAAATGGTTGCACATTTTTCGGCAGGTCTCCACTACCTCGTACGCTGGACTTTCTTTATCACTCAAGAATTTTTTGACAACCAGGTTTACACAGTGCGCCAAACACGGCACTCTGAAATACTGACCCAGCTCCATGGCCTTAACTACATTGGCGCCATTATCTGTGGAAACATAACCAATCTGGCGTTTTTTTGGGAACAGCCAGTCAAGGACCTTTGTGTTAAACTCATCCAAAATGTTTTGTGCTGTGTGACGTTCCTCCAAACCAAACATGGCTAATGTTGCATGTTTCCGCGCAGCTTTAAAAACTTGGTTCGCATCAACACCTGCGTTTAGCTTTGCTTTAACCCCTGAAAAAGAGACCCAGTGTGCAGTGATGCACATGTAATCAGCACCTGCGCCACTGGTCCACATGTCTGTTGTCAGATGTATAGTGTGAACAGCACTCTTCTGCAAAGCTGCCCCAATCACCTTCAGAACATCTTTATGTAGTGCTGGAACCGCAACTCGGACAAAATAGAACCGGCTAGGAACCTTCTATTTAGGGCAGAGCGCTGCCACTAATTCTAGAAAACCAACCCCTTCTACAAAAGAAAAAGGGAAAAGGTCAAGAGCTAGCATTTTAGCCAGCTTAGTGTTATACAGACGCGTCAGTGGGTGGTTGCGTTCATATTGCGCTTCTGTAAACAACATCTTTTTAATGTTGCCCTGGACCAAGCATTGACGGGATGATGATGATATCTTCGACCCAGTTACGCTCGCTGATGAACTTTTTCGCATTGGTGTTTCACTCTCTCCCAAACTCTTAGTGTGGCTCACATGGGGTGTCCTGCTGACTGGGGTACCGGCCGGTGTAAGTGAAGTGTTTGACATGTCTTCTTCCTCCTTGTCATCATCAGATGAAACAGCATTACATGCAATTCGGGCTTCCTTGATCGCCTGTTGGTGCTCAAACCATTTGACAGCGTGCTTTCTTTCAAGATGACCTCTCTGGCCTCCGGTACCATAGTTGGAACCAAACTTACCACGACTAACTGCCAACTTACAAATGCTACAAATGGCAAAGTTTTCCTTTTTTGGGCAAATACTAAAGAAGTCCCAAACTGCGGACTTGAAATCTCTTTGGGGGCCGGAGGAGGCGGCGATACTGGTGGTGGTGGTCCAGCTGCTAATGCCAGATGAAGTGGAGGATGTGGATTGCCGAACTTCAGTACGTTTTGCACTGTCACACCACTAATTGAGGTCGAGGTGGATGGAGGTCCCTTCTGGCGTCTAAGAATTATGGAAGCGGTAGGTGTTGGTGTACTAGTTAACTCCAATGATTGTGGTGTTTTTTCCATTGCCTCCTCGTCGACAACATCATCACGCTCAGCAGCTTCTTGGGCTAGGGTCAAAATGTCTTTTTGCTGCATGCCCCTGGGGCTGCAGTGACCTTTATGATGACTGCGTCACCGTCGTGAGAGTCTTCATCAGCAGGAGTATCCGCCACTTCTTGTTGAGCCTCATCACACTCCATAACTATGAGTTTTTCGACGACCTTCCTTTTACGCTTAAGTACCTTTGTCAGATCATGGTGTGCCTCACTCTCAGACGGCCTTGATGGTTGCCAATCTTCATCCAGATCATCAGAAGGAGGTGGGCTTGAAGAAGATGTAGACACCAACCTTGATCTTTTCCTTGCTAGGGATGTGGAAGACAATGAATGATCATCAGGAGGAGTGGCTTCCAATGATACATTGGCTTGATTGTCGATTTCCCGATGTGCCCCTACTTTGGGAGGAACAACTATTGTGGGCACTTGTTGTGACCCTCCATGCACCTCTGCTTGCGCATCTCCTTGCGCTGCCTCTCCTTCCACATGTACTTGGGCTTGTACTTGCACATGTGGTTGTTGTTGCGGCTGTGGTTGTTCAACACTTGTCAGATGAGTTACAACAACCTGTGTTGATTTAGGGACATTGCTGCTACTTTCTTGCGATGAGCCAACATCACTGGTCGATGGTGATTGAAGAAGTACACTGACTGCCTCTGCAGCACTCAAGGGCTTGGACTTAAGTTGGCATGGTGGTGGTGGTGGAGGCACTGAGCCCAATGGAGCGGGGGTGCTGCTCCCAGCTTGGTCCCCAGCAGACCCCGCTGCTGCTGCAGGTGTACTTTTTTTTTTACTCCCAAAAAACGCGGCGGCTGGCACACCAGCCTCCTTGGTAACTTGCTTCTTCTGCTCCTTACTGGCAACTTTCTTGCTAGAGGAGCTACAGAGAACTTTTTTTGGGGCCATCTTCTTCAGAGCAGGTCAGAACAGCAAGCCGCAGTTGCACGAGTTTCAGAGTTGTCTGTGGCCAGACGTGACGTCGCGTGACGTTATGCTGCACACACACACCGCTGCAGGACTTCTTCCTGGCACTGGTGGTTCTCTTGAGTCTTGTGCACCTAAAAGCAATGGAAGACAGAGGAACATCAGTTCAGTTATACACCCCAAAAAAATCGGAAAAAAACAGAAAAATCAGCACAATCCCATGCCCTCCATGATGTTTAAATTCAAGACACCCCACAGAAAGACTAGGCCCGTGCAACACTCACTAGTCACTACCCCTGGTGAAAAGGCCACAACAACAGGCCAAAATAACGAAAATCACAGAAAAATCAGACAACCCACAGAAAGACTAGGCCCATGCACCACTCACTACCCCTGGTGAAAAGGCCACAACAGGCCAAAAAAATGAAAATCACAGAAAAATCAGCACAATCCCAAGCCATCTAGTCCCTCCATGATGTTTAAATTCAAGACAACCCACAGAAAGACTAGGCCCATGCACCACTCACTACCCCTGGTGAAAAGGCCACAACAGGCCAAAAAAATGAAAATCACAGAAAAATCAGCACAATCCCAAGCCATCCAGCCCCTCCATGATGTTTAAATTCAAGACAACCCACAGAAAGACTAGGCCCATGCACCACTCACTACCCCTGGGCATAATGGATGAAAGCTAGGCAAAATAGGTGCAGGCCTGAGAACACTGCCTGCATTCAAAATGGCCCCCTCCCTCCCAGCACATGGCCAGGGCCTGTCGCAGCACTCAAAATGGCCCCCAACCACAAGGCCACAACAGGCCAAAAAAATGAAAATCACAGAAAAATCAGCACAATCCCAAGCCATCCAGCCCCTCCATGATGTTTAAATTCAAGAAAACCCACAGAAAGACTAGGCCCATGCAACACTCACTACCCCTGGTGAAAAGGCCACAACAGGCCAAAAAAACGAAAATCACAGAAAAATCAGCACAATCCCAAGCCATCCAGCCCCTCCGTGATGTTTAAATTCAAGAAAACCCACAGAAAGACTAGGCCCATGCAACACTCACTACCCCTGGTGAAAAGGCAACAACAGGCCCAAAAAACGAAAATCACAGAAAAATCAGCACATTCCCAAGCCATCCAGCCCCTCCATGATGTTTAAATTCAAAACACCCCACAGAAAGACTCAGTGTACTCACCACTGAGTACCCCTGGGCAAAAGGCCCCAAAACAGCCCAAAAATCGAAAATTCCAAAATTGTAGTTGCAGCAACTGTAATGCCCCAAACAAACTTACTTGTGAAATTTCTAATCCAAAAGTGATCCAAAGAAAGTCAAAAAGGCCTCAAATCCAAATATCCAGCAGCATCCACCAAAAGTAATCCTTCCAGCTCCAGATCCAAATGAAAAGTGACCAGGAGATGGACAAAGCACTGGGAGGAGCCTGCTGGACAGGAACAGGAAGTTGAAGACTGAAGACTGTGGGGGCACTTCCTCCCCCCCCCCCAAAATGGACTCCTCGCAAAAAAAGTGCAGGCAAATGTCAACCTGAGGAGTTATTCAGATAAAAATCATCATTTCCAGAAGGTTTATGCTGCTTGCTGGTGGATTTCTTGTGCAGAATATCAAATTTTGTATTTTCGCGAGTGCAAGATTGTTGCTGCTCGCCGCATCTACAAGCTCGCAATTGCTAAGTACCGCGATACGTGATCACGGCGTACTCGCGTTGACAAACTCTCGCTGTGCAAGTTGGCAAGCCGCGATTACGTAATCGCGCTCTCCAAATTCCCGCGGGATCCCGCAGCAAGATCCAAAATGGCGCAGCACTCACAAAATATCAAGAAAAACAACTCGGCAGACGTTGAATGACTGTAAGTAAACGCCGCGCGCCGCAAAATTGTATCACCAAGAAAAAAAAATCCGCTGCGAGCGAATTCGCGGATTTTTCTGTAAATTCGCGAGCGTTCGCGGATTGCGAATTTACCAAAAATCCGCAAAATCCACGAGCGTAACAGATTTTCCGCCCATGCTTAATCCAGCCTCCGTTACCGGGCCATTCGAGCCAGCTCCTTCCTTGTTGTTTTTTTTTATTTGGAAGGAGCAACTATATGAAGAAAGAAAGACATAGGGGCATATTATCAAGGGGGTTTATCTCCGATTTTTTGGCTTTAAAAGCCAAGAAAGCGGAGATAAAATTATCTCCCTATTACCTAGCTGTCGCTAACACCAGTTAGCGACAGCTAGTAGGAGATAGCGACCATCTTGGGCCCCACTTTGCATGTCAGTGATATTTATCACTAATGAGATGCAAAGTGGGCGTGCCAAGATGTTAGCGACTGAAAACAGTCGCTAACATCGCTATCTCCTATTACCAACTTTTGGAGATATTCGCGCTAAGCGGGAATATCTCCAAAAGCTAACACCTGCCCTGAGCAGTTCTTAGCCATGTTATCCAATGGGAGGTGGATAACATGGCTAAGAGCATTAGCTCGCTAATGCATGAATATCGCTGACTTTTCAGCGATATTCATGCTTTGCGGCGATTTTTACCGCATTTGCGTTAAACCTTGGTAATACCAAGGTTTATTTGGGGTAAAAATCGCCGCAGCGCTGCGGTAAATTTTTGTCTCTAATCAAGCAATAGCGATAATTATCGCTATTGCTTGGTAATATGCCCCATAGACTGTAACCAATGCTCCTTAAGATTAACACAAAATGATTGAGCAGAAAGTTGTGTCACAGTACAACTAGCAACTTGAAAGCACAGTACATAACTATTGAGGCCAGTATCTATCTAATCTCCAACTTCTTCATCCTTGCTCTAACATTAGTGGAAGTTTAATGAACAAATTCTACGTGCACTATGGACTTCCATTTTAGTCGACTATGACAGTACACCAGTCTTATTCTTCTCCTTCTCTCTTGTTTAGGAAAATTGGTACATTATCTTATGCAAGCCGGCATAATGCCAGCGCAGTGAACTTGCACCCGAGAAAAACAGACACACACCATGATGAGTGAGACAGACTAGCGTTACTGTACTGGTCCAGTACATGCAGGTGGTGAAGCTCTTACTTTTCTATTACGGGTGGCACTGAGAATACTCTGTTTAAAGGGCTACTGCTTAATTAATTTGACTTTCACCCTACAGTGCAAATGAGTACTAGAAAAGGAAAACGAAGAAGCTAAATAATCTGATTATCTATCACTTCACATGGGATGTATTTGATTACATATGGGATGACTTTAGGTGCTTTGCTTTTTATTGAGTGAACAGTGATACACCCACACATGAATGACGTACTACTACTAAACTAAACTTATTAAGAGAGGTAGGGAGTGTCCACCGTAATAACCGGATATATGCTGTGCTTGCAGTTGCAATACAAACTACTGCTACTATTCATGGTAGTATTTGGACAAAATTACAACTTCTTTTCCTTGCCTTTCCTACACTGGAACGGACGTGAGGGTGCGGTGTTACATGCTCTTCAAAGTAACACTTAGTTCATCCAGTGACCGTCTACTCTCTCTAGATACACATATGCTATCTAAGAGTCCGATAGTACCATGATCCAGGCATCCATCTATTCAAAGTATATGCAGACATACAGTTTCTGTTTCATCCACCCAGGCTGTTCTCCTTCCACCCATCCTTGCTTCATCATTCACCCAGCCATGCACCATACCATATTCTTTCCTTTCCAGCCACCTCGGGGACCAAGCAAACACATATCATTCTTCTTTGCCAGTCATCATTAAATTTCTCGTCCTTCCACACTTACTTACACCCTTCTTTCGCTTTTCGTTCATCCCATCCATCAAGTTCATCTCAGATCTGATTTGGATACTTCTCGCCAAAAACGTCACAGCTAAGTCGAAGTACATTTAGAGGAGGCTACTACCTGGTTGATTTATAACACACCCATACAGAAAGCTCACTCTGAAGTCTTCAATCTCAATAAGTAAGGAATATATAGCTTTCCTCTGCCTGCCACCACCGTGTGAACCCTCACAGGTACATTGGTGTCGTCCGGCACTTGCACCGCCTCCTCCCCAGAACTTTCCTCCTCCACCTCCGTGCTGGGCCCAGCACCAGATGTTCCACCAACAAAGTACATTTAAGAATGTTAGAAAACACCACTTACTACTATATAATATTTGGTCTAGGAATAAAGAAATGTGAAAAAAAACAGAAAACAATGTAATCATTTGTGACTGTCTACTCTAAAGTAAAAATGTCCCTTTTTCAGGGAAGGCTGTTGTCTTGCTGCACTTTTTGGCACAACTGATGAATGCTTGCTTTTTATTTTTAACACTCACCACTTTTTCTCCTAACAGACAGAAGCTTGACTTCTAAGAACACAAGCAAGATCAAGTTCAAACCAGGTGAGAGCTCGGCTCGACCTCAAGAAATGTGTTCAATTAATCATCAGCACTAAGCACTTTTCCATTTTCAGTTAAATGTTTAGTTTTATGACAAACTTGATTTTAATAAATGTGTTTACTTTTAATAAAGCTTTTAAACTTAAATAGACTCTGTGGTTTTTGGTCCTCCAGACTAGAGTGGCTGAGCTAAAGGTTTTGCAATTTTTGCAAGCATGAGTCCGTGCCTCTGACACTTCTTGACCCTGACTCCGTACTCTTGTCCTGCGTTGGATAATCATCATTGGGGATCAATCATCAGTGACTTTGGGAGCTAAATGACTCTGCCACACTATCTAGTCAGTAAGGAGATTGGGGGTTCAACTACAAAGTCTGTTATCACTGAGGTATGTGGAAAGTCTAACAGCGCCTATTATAATTGATAAGCTAAGCAATGCATTATTTAGTGTCCATAGTTCTGTTTGTGCAGATTTGTCCCTGCAACAGTAATAGAATGGATTGTCCTCCTATCCAAACCAAAAGTAAAGTAGTATCTTATTCTTTCTTGGTGGTCATTCACCTTTTTATTGTTGGCAATTGTCAAAGCATAAACATTTAGAAGACTTGAAAAGACATTATGGACAATCCCAGAGGACTGCACTCAGTGCATAGAGCTATTGCTGACTAGAATGGGAGTCCAATGGAATTGCCAAATGTGCAATCTTAGTTAGCTACACAGACAGACTAATAAGAATAATCTAGTAATACCACAGGGAGTCATAGTCGAGGCAGGATAAGAATTTAGATAAAGTCTACAAGAAGATCAAAGACGACTTAGAAAAAATCGAATGAGGAACGCTAGGAAATAATAGGTACTCTATATTAAGATTAAAACTTACCGGGGCCAGCAAAGGAGCCCTCGCCTGACCGATCCTGTTCAGCAGCAGCAGCAGCAGCAGCCTCCTCCAATGCCCTCTTGCCCCTGGGGGGAGCTGATGTACAACATGAAAGAAAGAATGACCAGAAAACATGGATGATATTTGTCAACCAAATCAAACATTTCAAAAGAACAATAACAAAATATTTTGGCGAAAAAGCAAATAGACAACTATTCCACGGGATATATTAACCGATCTCATGTGGTCTACTACGTTATTAGTATTGCTTGATTTGCGAACCGTCGACTTGGAAAGTTCTTATGTAACTCACTAAACAAACTACTAAAAAGGTTCGCCTAGGACTGGCAGGCAGCAGTCCGCAGCATGCGAAGTGACAGACAAAGTCCATCGTGATTGCAGATCAGCGACAACACTAAAAAGTTTCCTACTACATTAACCTGTCATTAAAATACTCAAACTATCAATCCACCACAACTATTTCTTCTTATCACCATGTGTACAATTGAAGGACTGGACTTGAGTCTGTAGGGGCTGATCTAGAAGCCCCTTGCGGGTCTTTTGCTCCATTGTTGCGTGACTTTTGTGACGCAGCGGCAGAACAAAAGAGGCGCCATGGTGCGGTGTATATTAACAACGTGACGCATATGGGAGATGCATCACGTTGTAAAGCCCTGCGCCATCAGGGGGCGTTCCGGCGCAAGGGAGGGCGTTCCTGCGCAGGAACGCATCCTAAAAGTGGCTGGGGGAAATCTACAAGATTTCAATCAGTCACTTTGAGGACAATGATGTGTGACTCAAACCCTGCGCCTGCTTGAAGCAGACGTACGGCTTGACACAGCATTGGGGAGATAGGGCACCCCAGAGCATTGCTGGAGCTGCGCCATCGTTGCGACGCAACTCCAGCAATGCTCCGCCTTTACGGCACAGATGCATAACGCTTTGGTGACGTTTTAGGCCCATGGTGCGCCGCATTGTAAATACGGCGCACCATGGGTGGTGGTGGCGTGGCGCACAATTACTGGCGCATCCCTGCTACTTTGCAGGAATGCCCCGGTAATTAAAAATCTCACCCTTAGTGTCTAGCATTACGCAGTTCTTTAAACTACACTCGTACATAATTTCACAGGCCAATGAAATGAACACAAAATCGAAAACAAATAAACATAGTAGCAACGCTCCTGAGAAGGATAGCAGTGCACCTGAAATGCACAGAAGATTTTGAAATATAATTTACCTACAATGAGAAAAGGGGGGGCCAATCGGCCCCCACGCATGCATAGCGGGGCCCGGCCCCTCCCATATCTCCCCGGTCCCTTCGTGGTGGCTTGCCCCCCGCCCTCGCCCCGGAAGTAGTTGTGCACTTCCAGGCCGAGGGGGCGGGGCCGCGACTGCGAAGGGGTTAAGAGCCTGGGGAGCGCGGGAAGCGGCCTCTTTGTGCCCGCGCTCCCCAGGCTCGCTCCTCGCCCCACCGTGGGGCTGTTTAATTTTCTTTTTACTCTCCCTCTGCAGAATATACAGACTTGCATCTAACGGCGTGCGCGATCCCGAAGTGAATTCGTAGCCTTTCAAGAGGTCGGACCGGGAGAGCACCGAAGGACGCGCCAAAAACCGGACCAGCGTGCTCATCGGGGCGGCAGGAGAGTCGGGCGGCCGCGCATCACGGTTTTCTAGGTGGCGAGCAGGCTGATCGGCAGGCGAGACGACGGGGACAGAGTGTGAGTAATCCCGCGCTCTGGCAGTAAGCAGTGGTTATGGCTGGCTGCCTGCACTGAGGGGTGTGATTTTCGCCATAATTATGTTTGCGTAACGTATGGGATGCGAGGGAACCGGCACAATGTTTTAGATCCTGCATAGTTTAACTTGGGTGGCGTAATGGTGGCTCAGTTGTTTGCAGTATGAGGCTGCCAATGCTATGATCACGGGTTCAATCCCTGTAAGGGGCATACTTTCAAGTGCAGATTGTGCAAAAAATGTATGCGTTCTCATTTTTAAAAGTAAAAATGTCCAGTCAGCTCGGTGACTCGTCAGGTGAACATGGCTCTTAATCGCTTTCACACTAACACTAATAATCTCTGTGGACTGATCCCCGGGGTGCATCTGAGGGGCAGGGAAGGCTAGCGAGCGATGTAGCTGCTGTAATGGCCTTTGGAGTCCGGATGTTCTTCATGGCTGCTGGAAAACAAGATTGATTCTTGATATATGATGCCTAAATGTAATGCTCCAAAATATTTGTAAAAACCCCAGGTGTATTGACCTTTAAGATTTCCTCAAGTACAGTGTCCGTGTTCTGTAACAGTGAGGGTTTAAATCCAATAATTTAGAAACATCCCTTTCAGTTTGCTTCATGAGCAGGGGGGCTGATTTGGATCTCGAGCCTGATGGCGTGAGAGAGCTCCGGTGGCGCAATCGGTTAAAGTGCGGTATTTATACAGCAGTACAAAGCAATGCCGAAATTGTGAGTTTGCGCCTCACCTGGAGCATATGCCCTTAGAAAGTAGGGCAACGTGAGGAGCGGGAAGGTCCGCTGTTGCACGTCAGGGTTTAACTAAGAATAGGTGCTTGTGTTAGGTAATGCGGCACAAGTATGCACTGTATAAAAGCGATAGCTCAGAGACCATGTCGTCAGTTTTTGGTGTAGCATGTTCATAGCAGACAAGGGTTCAATCCCCCAGCCGTGTTGACGAAGTCCTCTTCAAAAAACACAGAATGCTATCGCTGGTAAACATGACTAGGGTCAGAATTTTTGAGTGTGTAAACTTTAGAGTTTAACCTAGTTACGGTGATACATTTTATAACTATTCAGGGTCATATATCATAGTGGTGCACGCTGAGCGCCAAATTTCACAATCACAGAATATTTGAGTGTGGAAACGAACAGCTGTGACTGTAGAGTTTAACCTGGTTACTGTGATGATTTGGCATGGATGGGGTTGTGTGTGGGTTTTAACTATGAAGAAAGCCCAAGCAGTTCACCTTTATTGTAAGGAGCACATATAGCGTTCTTTCATGCTGCATTTCGCCCGCATAAACAGCACTTGCCTACTGATTTTAACAGGGACACCATGCTGCAATGCGTGTAAAATAGTACGTTTTAACATTAGACACCTGTGGAGGAAGAACAGCGCTATATAAAAACGCATAAATAAACATTAGTCAGTCTGGAAATGGTCCCTGGTGTTAATGATGCCAGTCCGGATTTGTAGCTCATAACACTGCACTTATAATTGTTTAAAACCGAATTGTCTCTGCAGGGGCCCGGTGCGCCGCTCAAACAGCATTTTCATGCGCAGGCAGAACTGTCAGGCGGAGGCGAACTAACATACAGTTGCTTTAGCAATGGGTGCATGCTTTCAATGGTGCAACAAGTGCAGTGACACAGGGGCCCAAAGTTCTAGGAACCCCCGCTAAACACCTAATATTGCTATATTTTGCTACTGAACAGGCAGTTACGAGTACTGGTAGCTTGCAGACAACAGGGCATGAGTTGAAGGGTGCAGTAGGTGCAGTGGCACCAAGTCAAAAGTTGTCAGAATTCCTCTACACAATTAATTTTGCTATTACATAGGTAGTGGTGTTCCTATACGTTCGTATAAGTTAAAAAAAACAGTTTCTGTACCAAATACGAAATTAAAATTAATCCGACAAGAGCGTAGCTACACCTTTTGGATCAATTCACGGAACATGCAGCGCAAAAGTTTCAGGATGCGGTGCATATTGCACAAATATGTATCCAAAGAACACATAATGTAGTCTTCTGCTGCGGCATAATTTCACCGGCTATGCACACTCACACCTTTAGCAACTTCCCACTAGTGAAGTCATTATGAACTAGCCTTCGGGTTGCTTATTGGTGCCAGTAAAGCAATTTCCTTAACAGATAACAGTAAAACCAACTGTGAGGTTGCTCGTTTAGTCGAATCAGACAGGTGACAATTTTATATAAGGACTCAAACTTTAAAATGTAAATGATGATCTTAGGCCATTGTTTTGCAAGTACGGGAAATGAGACTGAGAATTACATTTTCCACGGACACATTAGACAAGGTTCAGGAAAAAGACATTGCTTAGTACAGTTCTGTTTCCTTGTTCCGCGGCAACTATGCTAAGCACAGACGTCAACCACGTTCTATTGCAACTCAGGGCAGAAAGCCTAACATAGGGATTTGAATAGCATTTTGCCGTGGAGTGTTAGTTAGTTGGATTTTAGAAACTACTACAGCAGCAAGTCCCTGGTTTTGTTTTCTTGCTCCGTCTACTAGATGGGACGGGCCCAGAGCTCAGGATGGCTCTTGTATTGAGAGTCGAATGTTGCTCATTCCTAGGGGGGGTGCGTCATGTGGTTATCTCATGAACGTCCTACTCTTCTCTTCTGAACTTTATGCATTACAGAATGCAACGAATCTTAGGTGACTATGACTTCCAGGGCTTGGCCACTGGGACCTAAAAGGGATTTCTTATTGAAACCTGAGTGAGAATCTGAGGTGTTGCCACTCTTGTTGTCTGCATTGCTTACATTTTGTTTGTAGTGTTCCTCCTTTTCCTTGAGATGATTTGTAGGTGGTTCAGAAGGCCTTAAACATTGTCCTAGCCAGATCGGGGAGCCAAATTAGGTGAGCATAGTGCGAGGGTTTCCTGACATCTGCTGCCCAATATTCTAGGGGGCACACTGCACCAGTCTAAACGACCCTTATTGATGGTAGGTTAAAGACAACCTTATTAGTAAGCTATCCTAGTGGTAGCTGTGGAGAAAAGCCGTCAGGCTAAGGCTTGTAGGGAGGTAAAGCAGCTTGTTTTACCAGTCTAAAACCTCTTGAGTGAGGAAATGAAAGTGAACCACACCAGGGGTATATAAATATAGGTATTTATTCTGAACACATCCCTCTGGTCCCTGTAGGAGGCTATGAGGCAAAAAATTACAGTCGGTAAACTTATCTAACACGCAGTAACTTAGCACAATATACGTAGTGCCCTAGGGGCGTACCGAACCATATATCAAGAAAGTGGTATACGGACCACGGCAGGCATGCTGACAAGGCTTGCAGCCTTTAGAACGGCGGGGACCAACAGGAAGCACTCAAGGTAGTGACACATGGGGACCCACGCGAAGGACAAGCCTTTATCTCACAGGTCATCTCATGTTAGTACTAAGATCAATGACATCAACTGATCTGATAGTTTCAGCAAGCTTGGAACTTCCCCACGCTAATGACCGTATGCTGGGGGTCCTGATATTCTTACACACCCGGGCCCCGGATGTCACACCTTGAAAGGTGTCCAAGAGCCTAGTTGTGGCATCACACAAGTCTGGGGATGCTTGTGATCATGTCCGGTTGGCTGGGATGGTATTTTACCAGAAGCCAAAGTGGGGAGCAAAAAGGCTCTTGTGCCATTTTACAGCCTGGCATAGTTGGGCTGTGCTGATCCTTTTGTGTAAAGACTTTGATGCTGCACTGTCAAACAGACTGTCCTTTTTCACACATAGATCCTATGCATAAAGACGTGGGTAGAAAAACCAGGATTAAGCGGCGATGTCCTCGTCTGCAGCACAATTTTCTTTTAGTAACATTGAATGTGAAAATAGGAAGCCAATTTTACAGCCTAGCATGGTTAGGGCGGTGCTGATCCTATGCTTAAAGACGTAGATGCTGCAATGGCAAACAGACTGTCCCTTTCGAACTTAGATTCTATTGCCTAAAGACATGGGCGGAAAACCAGGAATAGGAGGAGATGTCCTGGTCTGCAGCTGAATTTTAGTAACTTCACACTGTGTAACGTCCTTAAGGAGTCATGTGGGCACTATTGGATTCACGGTGGACCCCATGCATGGGGTCACGATACTGCACACTGGGTACTATTCTTTAATGAAGGTCATTCTACAGGGCACTCTCTCCGTAACACTAATCCAAACACACTACATGGGACACAAACTGAGGCTAGGCTTAACACAGACAGTTGGAAGTGTTCATGAGTATGCATCGGGCGCTAATTTTATCTAAAACTAAGCATGTGATGGTAATGTAAGATAAGCACGTGTACAGAAGTTAACGCCAGAAACACTGATGGTTTGTGTTTATCTTTTCCATTTATGTATGGCCGGGTCCATGGTGGACATCTGGGAAGTGCTGCACACCACAACGGCTGCAACAGGTGGACAGCCCAAGGGATGCGTACGTCAGGTAGAGGATGGCAAGCAACAACGCAAGTGTGATAGGCTAGCGAGCAAGGACGCAGGAGGTGCCAGCACAGGGTTGATTGTTTTGGTGTGTAAACCCTAAATTGGGCTGGCCGCAGTAATGTAGCAGGATGTTGCTTCACATAAAAATAGCAGTATCATCCTTAACAGGAAATTGTATCCCTACAGTAACGGCGCCTGCGCTCGCAGGGCCACCAGGGTCAGCATGGTATATTCATAGATCACCAATTGGTAGGGCCAACGGTAGGGAGGGGGCAGTACACAAGGGTGTGCATTGCTAGCCTTGGCAACCCCAGGAATAATAGGCCTATGCAACGCCTCATCACCCCTGGTCAGGAAGTGGGGATTTCCATAGTAAAGTAGTACCATACACTTAACATTTCCCAGAGCATAGTGGCCAGGTGTGGGTGGGTAGCAGACTTCACAATACGACAGTGGGAGGGGTACACTGATAGTACCAGGATACCCCCGGTCACAGCAACTACAGGGACCCTCGATAGGCATGCCCCCCCACCCTCAGTCATTATATGACATGGGGTAACAATGATAGGGGTTTAATTGGGCAAAGGGGTTCTGGTGAAGGGATAAATCGCACTAGCAAGCAAGTTAGCTAAATATAAAACCCAGACTGCACAATAGGGGGGCTCAGTTTTGTTTTTCCCAGGCTGCAGGAAAAAGGGGGGGGTGGACTCGGCGAGGGCGCAGAGTCACTCGGTTAAGAATCACTCGGTAAAGAGGATCAACACTTGGATTGAGAAATTATTTCAAACACCTCAATTGCAGTATATCCCACAGGGGGGGCATCTGAGAGGGACAATGTAGACTAGCAGTCGGCTGAAAAAGTAGAGTTGACAATTATTGGAGGGGTTGTCTCTACTCACAGGGTGGGGGTCCAGTTGACAGAGTCAGGGAATGCCCTATGGATAGGGAACAAACTAGCAGGGGTAGAGGTTTTTTTTGATTAGGAAGATATGACCTTTCAGTGTAGGCGGTTGGGGGGGGCAGATAGTCGGTCAACTATGCTGGCCTGTGGCGGTAAGGTCATAATCGGTGAGCAGCAATTTAGGCCTTTTTTCCCGTTTACAGGCAAATGTACATATGTATATGTTTTGTGTGCTTTGCTGGTTTTAACTAATTTTCCTTAGGCCTTTTTTTCCATCTTAGAATAGCAATGTCGTATTTATTATGTGGGTCTGGCGGTAAGGTCATAATCGGTGAGCAGCAATTTAAGGTCCTTAGGGGGGGGCGGTCCCATTCACGAAAGGGGCCGCCCAGCGGGAGGGGCCACTGGTCTCTCCCAGAACTTCAGGGGCAGGATATCCATCGCTTAGAAGTGCGCGGGGGAGGGAGTCTACGCTTTCCACAGGCTGGTAGCCACCCCTCACATACACTATGACGTCATCAAGGTGCACGAGTGTACGGGCCCTCCTGTTATGGTTAAATGGAGTTCAGGGAGCGCACGTGGGTGAAACGTGCCCTGGGTTGCGCGCGCACGTGGGTGAAACGTGCCCTGGGTTGCGCATGCGCATCTCGAACGTGAGAGCGTAGCTGTAAAAGGATCTGACACCGGTTAGCGACCTTGCCGTACGACTTAATTATTAGAATGCACAGTTATTTTCAGGATGTTAGATTCGGTTAGGAACAACGCTGTACTAGCTACTTGTTAAAGTTAGCCCATCATACCATGTCAAAATGGATGTTAATCCAATGTTCTGAAGTGTGCATTTAATAATTGTATAAAGGTTTTATTTTATTAAAATTTTTAATTTTGTTTCATATTTTAATAAATACGGCCAGGGGGTCCCTGACCCCCTGCCTTCCAAAGACTCATGTGTCGACTGGTTGAACTAAGTGATGTAGTCTGTGTATTAAGGCGGGGGTGCCCGTTAGTCCCAGACCATGAGAAAAGGGGGGCCAATCGGCTCCACGCATGCATGGCGGGGCCCGGCCCCTCCCATATCTCCCCGGTCCCTTCGTGGTGGCTTGCCCCCCGCCCTCGCCCCGGAAGTAGTTGTGCACTTCCGGGCCGAGGGGGCGGGGCCGCGACTGCAAAGGGGTTAAGAGCCTGGGGAGCGCGGGAAGCGGCCTCTTTGTGCCCGCGCTCCCCAGGCTCGCTCCTCGCCCCACCGTGGGGCTGTTTCATTTCCCCCACCCTCCATCCCCTTGGTTAGCGGAATTTGGGTAAGGACAATGGTAGGTATACTGTCTAGCGATGTGCAGGATCATAGGAATAAAATGCTTTCTTCCTTAGGCCTTTTTCCTGTTTACAGACAAATGTACATATGTATATGTTTTTTGGGCTTTGCTGTGGTTTTAACTAAGTTTTCCTTAGGCCTTTGTTATGCAAGATCATAGGAATACAATGTTTTTTCTTCCTTAGGCCTTTTTTCCCGTTTACAGGCAAATGTACATATGTATATGTTTTGTGTGCTTTGCTGGTTTTAACTAATTTTCCTTAGGCCTTTTTTTCCATCTTAGAACAGCAATGTCGTATTTATTATGTGGGTCTGGCGGTAAGGTCATAATCGGTGAGCAGCAATTTAAGGTCCTTAGGGGGGGGCGGTCCCATTCACAAAAGGGGCCGCCCAGCGGGAGGGGCCACTGGTCTCTCCCAGAACTTCAGGGGCAGGATATCCATCGCTTAGAAGTGCGCGGGGGAGGGAGTCTATGCTTTCCTCAGGCTGGTAGCCACCCCTCACATACACTATGACGTCACCAAGGTGCGCGAGTGTACGGGCCCTCCTGTTATGATTAAATGGAGTTCAGGGAGCGCACGTGGGTGAAACGTGCCCTGGGTTGCGCGCGCACATGGGTGAAACGTGCCCTGGGTTGCGCATGCACATCTCGAACGTGAGAGCGTAGCTGTAAAAGGATCTGACACCGGTTAGCGACTTTGCCGTATGACCTAATTATTAGAATGCACAGTTATTTTCAGGATGTTAGATTCTGTTAGGAACCACGCTGTACTAGCTACTTGTTAGCCCATCATACCATGTCAAAATGGATGTTAATCTAATGTTCTGAAGTGTGCATTTAATAATTGTATAAAGGTTTTATTTTATTAAAATTTTTAATTTTGTTTCATATTTGAATAAATACGGCCAGGGGGTCCCTGACCCCCTGCCTTCCAAAGACTCATGTGTCGACTGGTTGAACTAAGTGATGTGTATTAAGGCGGGGGGTGGCCGGTAGTCCCAGACCATGTAATCAGCAGTATTAATGCTCTTGGTAAAAAACAAAAATTTGCAACATAATAACACACAGAGCAGGAGAAAACAGAGTAGTAATGAAATAGCTACTACTACTCACCAAGCCCGGGGATCTCAAGGCCGAGCAGGTCGAGCAGATCGCGTTCCCGGTCCAGGACATCCGTCCAACGGTGGGTGGCCTGGTTGTAGGTGCGCCGGACCCGAGAGTGTTGGTACATGGCCCGGCTCACCTTCTCCCACCGCTTCCGGTGCTCCTGGATCCCATACCCACTAGCGATCTTGCCGCCTGCCATGATGGTCCTGGGGAGGCGGCGCTGAACATAAAAAATTAGTGCGGCCACCTCCTCCGCGCTGAAGATCTCCCGGGGTGCGACCTGCTCCCCCCTCAAACGCCAGCACGGGCACGGGTTGCGAGACCCTTCCCCTTCTCAGGATGCTTCCCGGCTCCCTTTACCATGGTCTGGGCAGAAAGGAAGCTAAATAATAAAGAAGAAATAGAATAGGGAAGAAGAAAAGAAAAGAGTTTAAAAAAGTAGTTTAAAATTAACCAAAAGTAGCAGAAAACACAAAAATATAGAGCTAGAAAAATAGAGGGATAGATAATAAGTAAAATAGATTAAAAAAACTTCAAACAAGCAAAGGATGGCAGAGATTCAGAGAGGATACAAAAAGCATGCCCAGAACCATAGCAAAGAATGAGAAACAAGATGTTCACGAACGCGTGGATAAGTTCGCGCAAGATTTTCCTCGCGATCACACGCGAAATTGTACTAGCGAGCCGCACACTTTGCGAGATTACACATCGTGCCCGGAAACGGAAATACGTCATGCAAACAAGATGGCCGCGCCCGTGAACGACCGTGAGGGTAACTTCGCGCCGTCGCGCTACAAGCGGCTCGCTAAAACGAACAAAACCTTGCGAACTAACACACCGCAAAAAAACAAATCGCATATTTGCACAAATTCGCGGCTTCCGAATTCGATCTCGCGCAAGTTCGCGCCCCGCGAATCCCGCAAAATTGCAGAAAAACGAGTTTTGCAAAACTGAAAGCACTCCGCAGGTGCAAAAGTTCAAACTCATCATTAGTAACCATTCCCTGTAGTGCTTCCTGACTGGGGCCCCTCCAGAGTTCAGTTGCTAGTTGCAACAATTCTATGACCCTCACAGCAGGCTCATAGAAATGCTACAAGTTGGCCACAAAGGTCCTGGAAAAAAAAATTGCACTGCAACAGAAAGCAAATTACAGATAAGGAAGCAGGTGCCAGACTGGAATTTTAAATCAACCCCAAATTAATTCATGTCAGTTGAAGCAGGGCAGGTGTGTTTGCTTTTCCACCCCATAATCTACAGTGATGATGAACCAGAGGCTGGCATTGATGTACCAGAGGGTGGCATGGGTGAAACAGAGGGTGGCAGTGGTGAAACAGAGGGTGCTGTGAACATGTGATGATGAACCAGATGTAGAAACAACATAGTCGCGACCGTTGCAAGCCGACAAGTAAGTTCGCAATGGCGAACTGGTACAAAACCCTCGCGAACTGGCAGAAACCCTTGCGAACACCAAAAAAAAAAAATCCACAAATTCGCGAGAATTCGCGGATTTTGGGGATTGCGAGTTCGTAAATACGCAAATTCGCAAACGCCAGATTCGCAAAATTTGCCCATGCTTAGTTACCACCCCTGGCGACTCGCTCTGAATACTTGACCAGGACATTGTCGTATCATAATCCTCAAGTGGTGGCCTTCCAATGGCAACAAGCGAGAACTGCGATACCCACTTGGCGGTTTCGACCGGACCCCCTGGAAGATCTGATCTTTAGCACTAAAATACAGACAGGAATTGATAACTACTTTGCAGTGAACGAAGGAACGGTGTCTACCAGGGGAGTGGAATGGGACGCTTTCAATCTAGTGGTGCGAGGGCTATGCATTAGCAATCACGCCGAGGAGAGGAAGGTAGTGTTGGCAGATGTGGAGAAGGCAGAAGCGGCGCTGCGGGCAGTGGAGAAGCAAAGACCAGAGCAGAAGGGATCCAAGAACGGCTAGTGGAGGCTAAAGAGCGTGTGGCGGCTGAGACAGAGAGATTGCGGTGCTTTGACTACAGACAGTATATCGTGAAAGTGCTTGCGGAGGCAGACAAAGTAGGGACACTTCTAGCAAAACTAGCAACACCAGTGTCAGGGGGGTGCTCAATCTTAAACATGAGAACAGAATCGGGGGTTGTGGTGTACTCCCAGTCCGAAATCCTCTTGTGCTTCTTGAGATACTATACAATACTGTATCGCACTCATCTAGAGGCTGAGGGGCTAGACATAAAGGAATATCTAATGGGGACACAGCTACCGCAGTTGGAGGAAGAAGATACTGAGAGATTAGGGCAGAAAATTCAGTTAGGAGACATGAGAGGAGCGATCAAGCAGATGACCAAGAATAATACACCAGGAGTGGATAGGATCCCTATAGAATTTTATGTAAAATATGTGGATGCCCTAGCGCCCCGATTAGTGGAGGTGTATAATGAGGCGGCGGAACAGGGCCATCTACCGCAGTCCATGAGGGAGGCGCTGGTGATTCCCCTGTTAAAACCTGGAAGGGATGGAAGTGACGTAACTTCTTATAGGCCATTATCAATGTTGACGGTGGACTATAAAATCCTGAGCAAAATATTGGCCACAAGATTGCTACCCCACATGACTGCCTTGATACATACGGACCAAGCGGGGTTTATTTCGACTAGGAATACGTCGGGTAATGTTCGATGGCTACTACCAGTGTTGGAAAGGGATCTGGATGTTGATATGCTACCGGCTGTATTGTCGGTGGACATAGAGAAGGCGTTTGATAGCCTGGAATGGACCTACCTGGATAGAGTGCTAGAGAGGTTTGGTCTTGGAGAACGATTTAGGAGATGGACGAGGATCCTATATTCTTTATCGACGGCCAGGGTGAGAATGGGTAATGTCATATCATCGCAATACCCGTTCCATAAAGGCACAAGGCAAGGCTGTTCGCTCTCGTCCTTGCTGTTCGCATTGGCTATTGAACCTCTAGCGACCCAAGCCAGAAGGGGAAGGGCATATAATGGCCTTATATGCAGAGGAAATCCACATCATATTTCATTATATGCGGATGACCTGCTCTTGTTCCTGGAAGACGCGACCGTGGCACTACAAGGAGCGGTGACCCTGATCACGGAATTCGGGGCTCTCTCTGGCCTTAGAGTTAACTGGGGAAAGATATGTGTTTTCCCTTTGAAGGAGGACATGCAGCAACCAGCGTTACCATCTGGACTGGTATGGGAGCGATCATGCTTCACCTACCTGGGAGTCCGAATATATCATGACACGGACGCCATGCTGCAGGGAATGTGGGGCGCTGTATAAGGGCTCTGAGAGGCTGTATGACATTTTGGGCCACACTTCCCTCATCAGTGGTGGGGAGAGTGGCTCTATTGAAAATGGTGGCCCTGCCTCGATTACTCTACTATTTCCGTATGCTACCACTGTGGATACCCCTGAGATTCTTTCGCAAACTGCGTACGCTCACAATAGATTTCATATGGGGGCATGGGAGGAGACGAGTGGCGCTGGATACACTGCTGAGACCGAAATTGGATGGAGGGTTGGCTGTCCCTAACTTTGAACTCTACTATTTAGCAGCGCAACTGCAGGTTCTCATGCAGAATGTTGCAAATGAGTTCAGGGGCCCGGAACAGACCCGAGAGCTGGGAATCCAGAGGCATGTACTCTCCTATATTGTCATGCAACAAAAGCTAGAGTTAAAGGAGTCGGCGTCAGAAGAAAGAACCCTGAGATTATGCTGGAATAAAAGTCAGCGTAAAGCAGGTGTGATTAACCCATATGCGCCCGAAATACCTCTGGGCATGCTGACGGCCTTGCCACACAGGGGAGACTGGTCTCGGTTATTGGAATGGGAAGACCTGGGTCTCCAAGTAATAGGGGACCTGTACACTGAGGGTGAATTGTTGCCCTTCCGAGCAGTGCAAGAGCAGTATGGTATTCCTGATTGGAATTTCCTATTACACATGGCTGTTACTTCGGCGATTAAGAAGCATTGGAAGTCAGGGCAAATGGAACCTAAGACCACGATGGCTTGCCAGTACGTGGTGATGGCGGCGGGCACTTTTAAGGCGATCACTTGTTTACAGTCTTGAATGTTGCAGGAAGGATTAGAACCACTTACTGCACTCAAGCAGAAGCGGGAGGAGAAGGTGGGGAAACCTATACCGGAGGTGACGTGGGGACAGATCCTGAAGATGACATGGAAGGGGAGCAGGAATGCTCGCTTCCAACAAGTGCACTTTTTTGTGCTCCATAGGGCCTACCTTACCCCGGGGAAAATAAAGAAGTATTTCCAGGTCCAAGATGCGCCCTGTCCTCAATGCCTGATGCTTGATGTAGAGCTAGAGCACATGATGTGGGACTGCCCTAGGCTGGGACTCCATTGGGCTGAGGTAGGGGAGCTATTAAACGAGGCTACGGACAGGCAGGTAGAATACAACATGGTGACTTGTTTGCTGCTGTGGTTTCCTCACACAAAAAGAACTAAGATCACCAGCAAATTTATTGACTTAGGCCTTATGCTAGCCCAGAGGGAGATAACCTGGCACTGGAAGTCGAAGGAGGGCCTCTCGAGTAAGAGATGGGCGAGTGAGATGAGCAAATGGGCCAGTAGCGAAGGTACTATTAGACGTAGGCAGGCAACCCGCACGGCTAATGAGAAGAGCTTAGAAATGGCGAGGGCATGGGAAGACCTAACGCAGACATTCGAAAACAGTTTAGAGACTGAAGAGGGCTAAACGCGAAGGGTTGTGAAAGGAAGGTACTAAGGAAACACAATATAGCGCATAAGGTCACAGTGGTCTCTTCCCTTTGTTAGATATTCAGTACGAGCCAGGTCCACACCAGTTGAGGTTGATGGGGGGGTGGGAGGGAAGGGTAAGGAATCCCATGTTGTTGTAAAGGGATGGTACGGTAGTAGGATGGCGTAAGCTGATGCTCTGCATAGTGTGTTCGATATGTATGAGATAAAATGAGCGCCTGCAGGGCGTACCCCCAAAGGTGCATGCACCAAGGGAAAGGTTGGCTGGTGAAGGGACATTAGGACAATAGTAATAGCATACCCTAGGACCACCTATTTGGCCTCAGGCATGGACCATTCCACCATAGGGGATTGGGGAAGGGGATGTTAGAGTTGAAAGTGGATATAGAATTTTCTGACCGAGTGCAAACCCTGGCCTCCCTAAGCCACTATCGGGTCAGAACACTAGCTAAATGACGCAGCCCAGCCTCCGGGATGTGGGCATACTGGCTGTGTAGAGAACTGATTGAAGATTTGTATATGGCATTTGGGAGGGGTGGGCGCATCGATGTGCACAAACTGTATGTTTTCTAAATCTGCAACAAAAATTATTTAAACAAATAAAAATAAAATGAGTGATGTAACTGACCATGTCATGAGTGATATAATATGTGATGTCATCAGCAGTGCATTGCGGGAGCGGGAGTTATAGTTAGCTGAGCTAACTATAACAGGGGAATTTCAATTTTATGTACATTATGAATTGTGAGATTTGCACACATCATTATGCATTTAAGCTGCGATATTCCAACAAATCATAAAAATTGCTGTATGGTCAAGAAACGTAATTGACTAGTGGGTAGAAAACCAAGACTTGAGTCATACGAGATTCCATGAAACTGCTTGCTTGCACAGTAGTATTTCCTCACTGTTTGTGGTCATGTGGCATTGAAAGTTTAGAAAAATATGTATATATAAACCAATATGTACTGCAGGCTCATTATGTGAACAAGGGTACTCGTTACCCGAAATGCGTCATGGTGAAAAGTGAGAAAGAGGAATAATAAACCTACCTGCTGACTCCATCCTGCCTGGTGGTTCGTTGTTTCTGTATTGCTGTTCCGGAGAGACAGAAAGTAGCTGCATATATATATTAGCTGCCCTTCATGTGCCAAAAATTACAACTTAAACCTTTCACAGCCCTGTATTACTACAGCTACAACACTCCACTGAATGTACAATAAACATTCATAATCGCAGAAATACGTCAGTGATACCCCGTACCTTCCATGTTGGCCAAGTTGTGGAACTTTACAGATATAATGACACATTTGCGTTTAAGATCCGGGTGACGTCCGCACTACAAAACGCACACCCAAATCACTTGATTTCTCATATAGCTCACGACGGGACCACACCCATAACTCCGGAATCATGGTTCAGAGCATTGTGCAGCACTGGCATACGTCAAGCCAGCCACTCCCCTTACGATTCCAGGAAAAAACAAAAACGCCACATTGCCCAGATTTCCACTGTACTGATTTCTTAGTTCCAGGTCTAGTTGTCAGAATGGCACACACACACTCCCTCATGGCTGGTATACACCTACACCACACCCATCCCACACATGCGTCACTACACATCTGACCCTACCAATAAAAAAGACGGGGCTCACATGCTCTATGCCATTTTAGAGTTGCTCCCATTGCAAGAGCCTCATGTAGGCCCAAACCACCGAACAGGGGGCCCACCACCACATGCGTGGCTTCTTTGGTTACTGATTTAGTGGTACCAGAAGGACTGAGCGGGTGAACAACCTGCGATGATGATGATGGGAGCATGAGTATGTCATTAGCCATAGTGATACCAAGACTCAGCACCATATATGAGACTTCTTGGTGGCATAGCGGGACTGCATGATGTAAAAGGTGTCCTGTCCACGAAAAGGTAAGCAGTGAGGCCTGGGTGCGCTTCGGAGGGAGTCGATGGGCTGCAGCAAATTGGATACAAAAAGCGACGCAGCAATTTAGGCGAACGCAGTCCTATATAGCGTATCTTACTGAATGTATATAATTTTTTTCCAATAGCAGGAACATTTTTATAATCGGTCAAACATCCGGAATATAAACTATACAAATAGTTGTTTTTATATGCGAGAGGGAAGGTGTGTGAAAGGGCAATGTTATTCAACTCCACATCAAGATATTAACAAATACCAATCATAACATCTTTCTTTTACTATCTGTTAGATGTAGAGCTTCAGGGTGAATTAAGTCCTGGCACATGGTGAAAAACACACCGGTGACAGAAAGGAGAGCTGCGAATATTCTTTTCAGTCACTCTCTCACTTCCTCTCTCCTTTGATAAAGAAATGACACACAATGTTAACTTTCTTTTTATCTTACAGGTTGTGTTTCACAAATTGGCGTCCCCCCAACACCACTAAAACTCAACGTTCGAGGATTCTGCGATGATACGTGGCCATCGTAACAACTTCTGAGAAGGCTGCTTCGACACGAAGTGCACCCTCTTTGAATCAGACCAATGGCAGAAGGTGAGCAAAGAAGCTTGTTTCCGAAACAACGACAAGTCATCTGTAAAAGGAGAGAGTGGGTAGTGTGCAGCAGCTTCACTGCGCAGGAATGTACAATTACCTCTGGGCAGTGAGAATAGATAGGTTACAACAGTTTGAGGGGCAGATGTACAAGCCCCTTGCCCCACTTTTGTGTCACTTTTAACATGGGAAAAGTGGCGCAAGGAGCTTCTAAATCTACCTCTGACTTCCCAAGTAAAACACTTACCTCCGGACTCTGCGAGTCAATGGGGTGCAACAATCTATTGAAAACTCACCACTATGCAGTGGGAATGCATGGAATATACTACTTTGGAAAAAACAGCACACAGACACCTCCTTACAGTGGAACTTGTTATAATATAGTATCCTGAGTGAACAAATAAATAAACCAAAAATATACCTGTGCATTTGTATGTACTATGCTATTACTAACTCTATATACTATCTTTCAGATCACTAAACTGGAGGGTACACTATGAACCAGCACGTGCTTGGACACACAACGGAGGCAAAAGGTGAGCTAGGAGTATTTTCCCCAGTATTAACTGCTCCATCTATAACTTTCTCTCTCTCACACTTTTAATGTTGTTTTTTCTCGCTTTCTCTCTCTCACTCTCTCTCACATTGTTTCTCTTTCTCTTTTAAAGTTATGGACGCTGCTGTCCACTCTGACATGTAGAACCAAAGCTGAGTTCAAGTTGTGAACTCTGTTGGTCACTGTGTTTACACAAGCTAAGAAAAGCGGCCTAGATATACAATCCCTCCAATTAAATGCATCAGAAATAAAAGAGCTTATTTACAAGCCCCTTGCGCCACTTTTGCGTCACTTTCAACATGGGAAAAGTACCACAAAAGTGGCGCAAGTCTTGTTATGCCCTAAAGAATATTGTCCTCCATAATGACTTGATCTCTCACCTAATTCTGTCTCATCTCTGAATTATTTTAAAGACCTGTTAATCTATAGTGTAAATCTGACGCAGTAGGCACTTCCATACAGTCACCTCTTGAACGCGGGCCTGTAAGACAAGTGAAATCTATCAGGCACGCTGCAGACGTAAAAATAAGGAAATATCGCCAAGTGTTACCTTGACTTGTGATGTTTTACCTCATTTAGTCACATCAATATAATTTTAAACACTCATTTTCATTTTTGTTTTGAAGATTACCTACCATACTTCTATTGGAGTCCACATTTCATTTATTATATTGTTTTGTTCAAGTTATGTTTCTAGTTATTTATTATATGATATCTTTAAGTTACGTTTCCAGTTGTTTCAATAAAAGTTAATAAAAAAAAAGTATATAAGTCTTCTTTTATAAGGGGGGTGTGGTCCCCAATAGAAATGATATTGATAATTTGAAGTATAATTCTAAGGCTAACTATTTACCAGAGTCTATAGCTACAACTAACGGTTCCTATGGAAAAGTTTTAACACTCCAGCACAGTAACTTTTTCCATTTTGCAACATAGTGTGGTGAACTTCTAACCTCTGTGCTCACATAAGTGTTCCATGAACTGTTACCATGGCAACGGACAAAAAGCCATTTTGGGGTAGGGTTAAAACCTACTGGCTGTACAGAAACCGTTATATTTACCCTGGGTCCTCTACATTATAGAATGGAGAGCAAAGTAAAACAAAACACTGTGTACCAGATTTACAACCACCGTCCACCACTTTTGCGTCCAACGCCCCCCTGCAAAATTAGAAGTGTGGGGCACTCAACTACGCCCCTCAAGCCCTGGGAACCACCACCCCCAGGGATTTGTGTATTTTGGGAGGCAGGCTGCGTGGCCCTCTGCCTGGAGCCCTCAAGGGCCCTGGGGACCGCTACACCCCAGGGCTGGCTCCTGCAGTGTCCCGGGGTGCCTACCCCTGGGACACTGCTGTTTGCTAAGAGAGGACAGGAGTCTCGAGACTTCCGCCCTCCCATAGCAAACTTAGTTTGCATTTTGAAAGACACAACAGTGAAATCTGTTCTCACTTTCAAAATCCAAACCAGATTGCATTTCCACATGCAAGTTAGCATCTCCCCATGCGGAAAAGCAATGCCGGCTCCTGAAGAACGCAGTAAGCCAGCGGGACCATGGGGGCATTGTTTCTCCCCTCACGGTCCCCAACATTTTTTATAAGATCCGGGGGATAGGGTCCCTGGGAATATGAGAAATTACTGATAGGTGCTATTTTTTTATACTAAACGTAGAAGTCGTGCACCCGGTGCAGCGCTCAGTGCGGCCCCCTGGTGTACACCCGCTGGATGCATGACTCATAATATGTAGAGTGCGCAACTCCAGCGCCTTTGGTGCACAACTTCTACGCGTTTGGGAGCCGGCATTACTTTTCCTCATGGGAAGCTACTAACATGCATCTCCCCATGTGGAAAAGAAATCTGGTTTAGATTTTGAAAGAGACAACAGATTTTCTTGCTATGGGAGGGCGGGTTGGACACCACGGGAGACTGCAGGAGCCGGCCCTCCAACAATACATAAAGCCCCGGGGAGTGGTTGGCCCCGGGGCTTTGGAGACCTTGCAGCCCCCAGCCATGTTTTTTTTTGTAGCCCCGGTGGGGGGGTAACAAGGCCCTCGAGTGCTCCAGGAGGAGGGCCATGCATTCCTCCTCCCACAATACATAAAGCCCCGAGGGGTGGTGGTCCCCGCCACTTTAAGGACCTTCGACCCCTACCCCCACCATTTTTTTCATTTTAGCCCCGGGGGTGACGATACCCGAGGCTGGGGGACCCCTGTGAGCCCCACATAAAATTTAATAATTTTGCCCCTGGTATTTACCCCCCGGGGACTAATTATTTAAAAAAATCAGTTTTATTTTATTTATTTTACGGCACAGTCTGTGCACCCTACATGCACCTGACAGGTGGGCCCTGGGGCTCCTTCTGGGACCCCCTAAGCCGGTCTAGATGGTAAAATTATTTTTACCCTGCCCCCTTTCTCTGTTTTGCACACATATTCCACTGACTTCTTCAGCCTCGCTCCTAATGAGGCACAAAATGGCTGCCAACAGTTCCTGGTTTTGAATGTTGACAACCGCTTGACAGCCAATTAGCATTCAGCGCATGATCAGAAGGATACGCTTATTGTACGATGACTATTCTCGCACACTCCGCGGATCCACCACGCCCATAGATATATAAATTACTTTAACTGTGATTTTATCAGGAACTACTGAACAGATTCACACCATTTAAGCAAAAGACACAAGTCCGAACTGAGGACTGCCTCTTTGCCAAATTTGGTGTAATTCCGTTCAGCTGGTCGGGCTGTAGCTGTGGCTAAAGGTCCAAGAGAAAATTGCATGGGGAAAACACGTTTTGGGACCACCTTTTTTCCCACCTCCCACTTGACAAATCACGCCCAAACTTTTAGGGAAAGAGCTGAACTGAACTGGTCAAAAGTTTGGAAAATTTCGAAAAGATTCATCAATCGGCGCCAACGTTATTGGGAATAAAATGTTGCGGATATATATATATATTACCTACTGATGGTCAACAGTAGGTAGTTATAGTTAGGACCTATTATGCACAGGAAATACGCAACATTTTATTATATATATATATATATATATCCAAGCTCACTGCTCCAAATTACGGAGGCACTCTCGCAGCGGGTGCAGGTCAAGGCGCGTCAGAGCTTCGCGCTGGAAACATACAAGCTCACTCCCTCCCGGTCCCGGGTGAAAAATAACGACAGCACTCGTGGGGATTTCGTTATTGGCAGCTTTACTCGCACAACAGACGCGTTTCGGAAGCAACGCTCCCTTCCTCAATGTTTACATCGAAATGCGCGTACTGGCGCCATTTTTATTTCAACATTACAAACAACACATGTTGGTTGGTATAGAGAGAGGACTGACGCAGAAGCGCCATTTTGCTAGTACATAAAATCACTGTATTAGCATAAATGAAAATAAAACACATTAGTTTAGTGAGTATCAAACAAAATATACAAACTACTCATATTTCTTAACGTGTAGTTTAGCAACACAATTGTGCCGTGGATCGGCAAATAACCCTCTCCTAAATGCAGTGGGTAATGGACAGTGATCTCGCCGTGGATCGGCTTGTGGCAACTCGAAGGTTGCCTTTTAGATTTCCAAAAACCCAATGTCTTGATTCAATCCCCAACAGTGTTGAATGTTGATTAACAAAAAGTTTACCCAAGGTTAAAAATTAAACCGTAATCCAGAAGTTACCAAGAGTGTACAATTGTCATATGTATGGTGCCATGATAGTGAAAAAGCTCTTAATTTATCCTAGAGCACCCCAATACACAGAAAGAAAAAATTGTGGAAACTAGAATCCTCAAGCTGTAATATCATCAAGATAGTCCCCACTACGGATACTGCAATATTGGCTATTTAACTCCCTAAATGCACAGTAAGTTCCTCCCCACTGTTGAGTCCCAAAGGGGCCTTAGTCTGGCAGTCTATAATATACCGGGATTCCAACCTACGAAGTTTCTGTAGTTTATCCCCGCCCCTGATGTTTTCAGAAATTGCGTCTAAGCAAAAGTATTGCAACAGATTCCGGTCGCTCTTGTGTTTAATTGAAAAATGTCTTGCGACCGGGTATGTAAAGTCTCTGTTGACTATGGCTCGCATATGTTCTAGAATACGCAATTTCACGGGGTTGATCGTGCTGCCTATGTATCTAAGCCCACAAGGGCAGAGGAGGCAATAAACTGCAAATGGGGAAGAACAGGTAAGAAATTGATTGATCTTCCTCTTCTTTTTACAGCCCACCAGTTCGTAAGAAAAAACCCTTTTACTATTGGCACAGGCCTTACAACGGCCACAAGGGAAAAACCCTTTTACATCCCTCAGTTTCCCTGTACGTGTGGGGGTTGGTGACAAGTGACTATGTACCAAGGTATCCCTCAGCGAACGTGCTCTTCTAAAGGTGATGAGGGGATTTTTGGGGATATCATTCCCAATAATGTTGTCTTTCTGCAATATGTGCCAATGTCTTCTCAGGATGTTTCTCAAGTCTTGACAGTCTTGGGAATATGGTGTTATCATCCTGAATTTATTAGTATCATTTGAGGGGTTGTTATTCTTTTTGAACAGAGTCTGTCTGGGTAGTGTCCTTACTCTGTCTAATGTTGTGCATAACATCTGCCTGTTATACCCCCTGGCTTCGAATCTGTCAATGCTATCTCGGGCTACACGTTCAAAGTCGTCATTTGCAGAGCAATTCCTTTTTAACCGCAGGAGCTCTCCATAAGGTATGCTCCTGATGAGTTTCTGAGGGTGATTGCTTGACGCGTGTAGCGTGCTATTCCCTGCCGTGGGCTTCCTATAGAGGGAGGTCTGAATCTTATTGTCCACCACTTCAATTTTCAGATCAAGATACACAGCCTCACTCACACTAGCATGGCCAGTAAAGGTGAGGTTACAATTGTTATCATTTAACACTTTGACATATTGTTTATTATTTTTATGTCAAAAATCTGTATCTTGATCTGAAAATTGAAGTGGTGGACAATAAGATTCAGACCTCCCTCTATAGGAAGCCCACGGCAGGGAATAGCACGCTACACGCGTCAAGCAATCACCCTCAGAAACTCATCAGGAGCATACCTTATGGAGAGCTCCTGCGGTTAAAAAGGAATTGCTCTGCAAATGACGACTTTGAACGTGTAGCCCGAGATAGCATTGACAGATTCGAAGCCAGGGGGTATAACAGGCAGATGTTATGCACAACATTAGACAGAGTAAGGACACTACCCAGACAGACTCTGTTCAAAAAGAATAACAACCCCTCAAATGATACTAATAAATTCAGGATGATAACACCATATTCCCAAGACTGTCAAGACTTGAGAAACATCCTGAGAAGACATTGGCACATATTGCAGAAAGACAACATTATTGGGAATGATATCCCCAAAAATCCCCTCATCACCTTTAGAAGAGCACGTTCGCTGAGGGATACCTTGGTACATAGTCACTTGTCACCAACCCCCACACGTACAGGGAAACTGAGGGATGTAAAAGGGTTTTTCCCTTGTGGCCGTTGTAAGGCCTGTGCCAATAGTAAAAGGGTTTTTTCTTACGAACTGGTGGGCTGTAAAAAGAAGAGGAAGATCAATCAATTTCTTACCTGTTCTTCCCCATTTGCAGTTTATTGCCTCCTCTGCCCTTGTGGGCTTAGATACATAGGCAGCACGATCAACCCCGTGAAATTGCGTATTCTAGAACATATGCGAGCCATAGTCAACAGAGACTTTACATACCCGGTCGCAAGACATTTTTCAATTAAACACAAGAGCGACCGGAATCTGTTGCAATACTTTTGCTTAGACGCAATTTCTGAAAACATCAGGGGCGGGGATAAACTACAGAAACTTCGTAGGTTGGAATCCCGGTATATTATAGACTGCCAGACTAAGGCCCCTTTGGGACTCAACAGTGGGGAGGAACTTACTGTGCATTTAGGGAGTTAAATAGCCAATATTGCAGTATCCGTAGTGGGGACTATCTTGATGATATTACAGCTTGAGGATTCTAGTTTCCACAATTTTTTCTTTCTGTGTATTGGGGTGCTCTAGGATAAATTAAGAGCTTTTTCACTATCATGGCACCATACATATGACAATTGTACACTCTTGGTAACTTCTGGATTACGGTTTAATTTTTAACCTTGGGTAAACTTTTTGTTAATCAACATTCAACACTGTTGGGGATTGAATCAAGACATTGGGTTTTTGGAAATCTAAAAGGCAACCTTCGAGTTGCCACAAGCCGATCCACGGCGAGATCACTGTCCATTACCCACTGCATTTAGGAGAGGGTTATTTGCCGATCCACGGCACAATTGTGTTGCTAAACTACACGTTAAGAAATATGAGTAGTTTGTATATTTTGTTTGATACTCACTAAACTAATGTGTTTTATTTTCATTTATGCTAATACAGTGATTTTATGTACTAGCAAAATGGCGCTTCTGCGTCAGTCCTCTCTCTATACCAACCAACATGTGTTGTTTGTAATGTTGAAATAAAAATGGCGCCAGTACGCGCATTTCGATGTAAACATTGAGGAAGGGAGCGTTGCTTCCGAAACGCGTCTGTTGTGCGAGTAAAGCTGCCAATAACGAAATCCCCACGAGTGCTGTCGTTATTTTTCACCCGGGACCGGGAGGGAGTGAGCTTGTATATATATATATATATATATATTCAATAACGAGTCCAACCAGATCCAGAAAATCATAGCCAAAAATTGGTACATTCTGAAGAGTGACAACATCATAGGCAACCTTATCCCCGAGAGACCGAGCATCACATACAGAAAAAGCAAAAACATTAGAGACATATGTGTCTGCAGTGACATCACTGATTACTCTAAGAACAAAGGCCTTGGTCTAAAAGGGTATTTTCCTTGCGGCCACTGCAAAGCCTGTAAGAACAGCACTTTAGTCAAACAGGTAGAATACAATGGTATAAAGAAAGAGATCACACAATTTCTCTCCTGCAGCACCATGTTTGTGGTGTATGTGATTGTCTGCCCCTGCGAACTGTGGTATATTGGCAGCACCACCTCCCATGCCAAGAAACGTATTCTTGAACACTATCGTGCCATCATCCACAAGGATGCCAAATACCCTGTGGCACGCCATTTCAGTGAACTCCACTTTTCCGACCCTACACTCATGAGATTTTTAATCTTAGAGCAGATCGACAAGAATCCTAGGGGTGGAAATAGAGTCCTGAAAATGAGACAAAGAGAATCAAGATACATAATTAATTTTCAAACGAAGGCTCCTGGGGGCCTCAATCAGGATGAGGAATTGGCAATTCATCTGAAAGATGATTATCTCTAAGAGGCTTCAGTGTTCTTCTCTGTATCCTGTATTGTCAATACTTGCTGTGTTCATCAAATCTTTTCTTCCATGCTCCAAAAACCTGTTTATTGATTTCATGCATATGCTGTTTGTCATGTTTGATTTTAAAGTCTGTTTTTTAATTTCACAGGAACACCATAGGGACTGAGGCCACTCACTGCACTCGCACCAGGCTCAGTGTCCTTTCACGTTCCTGCTAATAGTATAAGAGCACGCCTATTCCAGGCTTCACCTTCAGGCACTGACATTTGTGGAACCAGGTCGCTTGACAGCATCATTTTATAAGAGAGACTTTGCTTGTTGCATTACAGTTTCATCTCATTACTGAGAGGTTTCTTTGCCACTTCCAGCATCCCACACAAGGGTACACAAGCATCCAAGGTATTTTACCTGGTAACCTGCAATGATACATTTGTATTGTTTATCACCCAGCATGTTCATGCTAGTTGACACACTTGAGATCCCAGTTTCCTATACATAGGTCTGGTCACACAGACATCAACATATTCTATATTCATGACAAGACACAGGGTATCTGCATGACATGTGGCAATCTGTTATTATCCAAGATTGTTTTTTCACTTTGCAATTGAATCTGCTAATCATATGCTTGTCAGTAACTGCGTGCTATTCAAACCGATGTTTCAGGTGGCGGCTGCACGGCACACATGGATTTATATATATTTTATAAAATCCATATGATACAATTGATTGAATATAGGATTCAGGCTTTACATTTAATTGTTTACAATGTGTGCCATTTATGACGATTGAATCTTGAATCATATTTATCATTTGTGGACGTTGCATGCCCCTTGTGATCTGCATATTGGTAGACTGTTACAAGATGGCCGACACTCTTTTACTTGCTTTCTGGATTTGCGACCTAGTCAAGTCAAGTCAAGTCAAGTGATTTATATAGCGCGCTACATACCCAGAGGGTCTCAAGGCGCTTGAGGAAGGGTGGGGAATTACTTGTCGAATATCCAGGTTTTAAGTTGCTTTCTGAATGTAAGGTGGTTCTGAGTGAGGCGAAGGTGAGTGGAAAGTGAGTTCCAGGTTTTAGCTGCCAGGTAGGAGAAGGATCTGCCTTCCATGGTGGTTTTGTTGATGCGAGGTACAGTTGCAAGGGCTTGGTTGGAGGATCGTAGGTGGCGGGAGGGGGTGTAGAAGGAAAGTCGTGAGTTGAGGCATTCGGGTCCAAGTTCGTAGAGTGCTTTGTGTGCGTGGGTTAGGAGGCGGAAAGTAATCCTCTTGTTAACGGGGAGCCAGTGGAAGTTTTTCAGGTGTCCAGAGATGTGGTCTTTACGCGGGATGTCTAGTATGAGTCTGGCTGAGGCATTCTGGATGCGTTGGAGTTTTTTCTGGAGTTTTGCGGTGGTACCGGCGTATAGGGTGTTTCCGTAGTCCAGGCGGCTCGTGACCAGTGCGTGGGTGACCGTTTTTCTAGTTTCGGTGGGGATCCAGCGAAATATTTTTTTGAGCATGCGAAGAATATTGAAGCAAGAAGATGAGACGGCGTTGACTTGTCTGTTCATAGAGAGTGAGGAGTCCAGGATGACACCTAAGTTCCGTGCGTGGTCCGTCGGGATGGGTGCTTTTCCAAGGGCCTCTGGCCACCAAGAGTCATCCCAGGCGGAGGGGGAGGTACCAAGGATGAGGACTTCAGTTTTGTCAGAGTTCAGCTTTAGACGGCTGTACTTCATCCACTCGGCTACTTCTTTCATTCCTTCATGTAGGTTGGTTTTGGCGGTGTTGGGGTCTTTGGTGAGTGATAGTATCAGTTGAGTGTCATCAGCGTAGGAGATGATGTTGAGGTTGTGTTTGCGTGCGATGGCCGCGAGGGGGCTCATGTATACGTTGAAGAGGGTGGGACTGAGTGAAGATCCTTGTGGCACGCCGCAGATGACTTCGGTAGCTTCTGATTTCAATGGTGGAAGGCGGACTCTCTGAGTTCTTCCGGCAAGGAACGAGGTGATCCATTCCAGTGCTTTTCCTTGGATTCCGATGTTTCTGAGGCGTTGTATTAAGGTGCTATGACAAACTGTGTCAAAGGATGCGGAGAGGTCGAGGAGGATGAAGGCGGCTGTGTCTCCGTTGTCTAGCAGAGTTCGAATGTCGTCTGTTGCTGCGATGAGTGCGGTCTCAGTGCTGTGTTTGGCTCGGAAGCCGGACTGTGAGGAGTCGAGGGATTTGTTGGTTTCGAGGAAGGTGGCGAGCTGGTTGTTGACAGCTTTCACGATGACTTTGGCCGGGAATGGAGTCCTTTGGTTATGTTCTTTGAAAAGTATTTACTTTCCACACACGCTATGCACAAACTTACGTGATCAAAGCTTCGTGGAAGCCGAAACATGTAGTAAGGTGTCAATAAACACCCTTGGACTCTGCTGACTCATCTGGTGTTTTTGGTAATCTGAGAGTGTGATACAGAACTTTGGAAGGAGTTGGAGTTATATATATATATATATATATATATATATATATATATATATATATATATATATATATATATATATACATACACTGAAAAAACCATAGGTTTCAGAGACGTTATAGTTAGAAATGAGCATTTAAAAAAGTTTTGAAATTCACTGAAAAAAACATAGGTTTCAGAGACGTTATAGTTAGAAATTAGCATTTAAAAAGCCTTAGAAATTCACAGAAATAACCATAGGATTCAGGGGTGTTATAGTTAGCAGGATATTTCTATAACTATAACTATAACTCGCGCACCAGCAATGCACTGCTGATGATGTCACATATTACATCATTCATGACATGGTCAGTGACATCACTGATAACATCACTGATGACATCTCAAATGACATCACTGATGACATCATCCATGTGACAATCTGATACACCTCATCATACACTAGTATAACCTTTAATCACTCACTGTAAAATACAGAGTACCATATTTGAAACCAATGACACACCAATACCAGTTACTACATACCCACTCACTGATTCCTAAGTCTACACACACAACTACCCATTCAACAACAGAATCACTTATATATGCAGTCACTAATTAATAGAACACTATCAAATGCACTTATACACATATACAGACATTGACACATCAGCAGTCGTCTTAGTCGGTTATGCAGTCATCCTACTCATAAAAAAATCAATCACACTTACATTTACTCACTTACACAATTATACACACAACAACTCATTTATTCAAACACATAGTAACTAATAGTTAATATGTTAAAAAATCACCATTACAAGTTTACACTCATTCATATAGTTACTCTCACAGTCACTGACTCACATGCAATGCCTTTTATTTTTTTACTTTGTTGAAGATGTACAACTAAAACATATATTCGCTCACCAACAGACAAATAAATACACTCAGTCACCCAAACAACTGTTTCCACATGTACTTTTAAACCTATACACCTAGTCAATCAACCATTCACACACCTGTGCCTAGAGTTACACACACCCCATCCAACCACACACAAACTCAGTGTCCCATACAAATACTCACTCATCTAATCAATAACTAATATACACACTCATGTAGTTAGGGACCAACTGATGCAGCATTTTATACAACAACAGAGACAGTGATGCACACATTCACATAGTTTAGTTACTAATCCATGTAGTAAGCAAGACACTTTTAATTACTCACTTAAACAGACAGTCAGACAGACAGCTACTAAATCCTCCATACAGACATATCCACTCAATCTTCAATACAGATTGGTATATATATCATACATATTTAAATGTCAAACTAAACCACATTCACTGGGTGATGTTATCAGTGATGTCATCAGTGATGTCACTGACCATGTCATGAATGATGTAATATGCGACATCATCAGCAGTGTATTGCGGGCGTGCAAGTTATAGTTAGCAGAACTAACTATGACGGAGTCATTTCTATGGTTTTGTATGAGTGAAATATCCAGCTAACTATAACATCCCGGAAACCTATGTTTTTTTCTGTGAAAAAAAATTATATATATACATATATATATATATATATATTTTTTCTCTGAAAAAACCTTCAGGCACGTTATAGTTAGAAATTAGCATTTAAAAAACCTTAGAAATTCACTGAAAAAAACATAGGTTTCAGGGACGTTATAGTTAGTTGGACATTTCACTCATACAAAACGATGAAAATTCCCTTTTTATAGTTTGTTGAGCTAACTATAACTCGTGCCCCCACAATGCACTGCTGATGAAGTAGCATATTACATCATTCATGACATTCTCAGTGACATCACTGATGACATCACTGAAGACATCTCAAATTACATCACTGATTACATCACTGACGACATCATCCAGTGACTGTGTGTTTCTTTAAAGTTTAAATATGTTTTATATATATATATATATATATATATATATATATATATATATATATTACCTACTGGCGGTCGCCAGTAGGTATATATAGTTAGGATTTTTTCTCTATGGGATTTTTGAAAATTCTATGTCTAATAACTTTGGCGTTTGTGGACGGAATTGGCTGAAATTTTCAGGAAAATGGAACATTTTGTTTCTGAGCAGCCCCTGACAATTTGGGGGGGTTTCATCAAGGGGGGGCCGAGAAAAAAGGGGGGTCCCAAAACGCATTTTTCCCATGTTAATTTCCATAGGGCGGTTGGCCTCACTTTTAGCTCGAACGGCTGAATGGATTTGCACGAAACTTGGCAAAATTGTAGGGACTGTTAGCCTGATGTGCCTTTGCTAGGTCTCAATATATGTGCTCCAGTGGATTTTGAGTAATTTAGGTTCAAAAAAATATATATATCTGGGCGGAGCCTAACCACACATCTGATCTGATTGGCTGTCAGCACTTCATCCAAGAAGTGTTGGCAGCCATCTTGGGACCAATATACATGATAGCACCTCATTAAAAAGCATTGTAGTTAATAGAGGGTTTTAGGACTTTAGTTACATTATAAATCATTTGTTGATGGTACCATACTCGTTTTAGGAATTGTGGTGGGTTCTAAGGTGATTTTACCATGTGAAAAAACCTTCTGCTGTGATATCATGAATATTGTTTGAAAGAAAACTAATATCTCATGATTTTCCCACAGTGGTTTGGAAGGGGATCTATAAGCTAAACTGAAAGCATATTTTCTGTAAATTCACATTATCTTTCTCAGTCATGTGAAAATGAAGTCTGACATTCTCAGTAAAACATGTACATCCAACAAGGACAGAGACTGTCAGTTGATTCCTTTGTGTTCTACTGCAGCCTCCTAGAGTGTTCTAAAGAACAACTAGAGCGCTAACAGTCCTACTTATTACAAAGGTATGGCACACCTGAAGCCATCTTGATTGGAATAAAGTGGTAACTCTTAAAACATTTAATTTAAAAAGAAACAACATGAAGGGGTATATTTTGCCATAGAAAGTATGATTAGTGCTGCAGAATGAAAAATTAGGGCACATTTTGAGTGACTTCTCAAATCCTTTTCTATTTCATTAAAACATTCTGACATGCAGTCTCCCAAAATGGCCACCAGAGACAAAAGAGCCCAAATGTAGCCCAAATATCACCCAGATGTAGCCCAAGTATAGCCCAATGACAGAATGTCCCAGAGTGTTCTAAAGAACAACTAGAGCGCTAACAGTCCTACTTATTACAAAGGTATGGCACACCTGAAGCCATCTTGATTGGAATAAAGTGGTAACTCTTAAAACATTTAATTTAAAAAGAAACAACATGAGGGGGTATATTTTGCCATAGAAAGTATGATTAGTGCTGCAGAATGAAAAATTAGGGCACATTTTGAGTGACTTCTCAAATCCTTTTCTATTTCATTAAAACATTCTGACATGCAGTCTCCCAAAATGGCCACCAGAGACAAAAGAGCCCAAATGTAGCCCAAATATCACCCAGATGTAGCCCAAGTATAGCCCAATGACAGAATGTCCCAGAGTGTTCTAAAGAACAACTAGAGCGCTAACAGTCCTACTTATTACAAAGGTATAGCACACCTGGAGCCATCGTGATGGGAATAAAGTGGTAACTCTTAAGACATTTAATTTAAAAAGGAACAAAATGAGGGGGTATATTATGCAATAGAAGGTATGATTAGTGCTTCAGAAAGAAAAATTAGGGATCATTTTGAGTGACTTTTCAAATCCTCTTCTATTTCATTAAAAAATTCTGACTTGCAGTCTCCCAAAATGGCCACCAGAGACAAAAGAGCCCAAATGTAGCCCAAATATCACCCAGATGTAGCCCAAGTATAGCCCAATGACAGAATGTCCCAGAGTGTTCTAAAGAACAACTAGAGCGCTAACAGTCTTACTTATGACAAAAGTATGGCACACCAGAAGCCATCTTGATTGGAATGAAGAGGTAAGTCTGAAAACACTCAATTTAAAAAGGAACAACATGAGGGGGTTAATTTTGCCATAGAAAGTATGATTAGTGCTTCAGAAAGAAAAATTAGGGATCATTTTGAGTGACTTCTCAAATCCTCTTCTATTTCATTAAAAAAATTCTGACATGCAGACTGAAACATGCACTTTGAATACCAGCAGCAGACGTCCCTGGTGAGCAGTAGCATTACTACAGTGATCTAATGTGCAACTAGAGTGCTAACATTCAGAATTTATGGCAAATGTGTGACACATCTGAATGCCTTCTTGATGGAACCAAAGTAAACAAGCATTGAAAATGCAATAGATCTCGCCCTCATTTAAGTTAAAGCCATTCTGTTTGTAATGAGGTGGCTTTTTAGCTTTGCTTTTATTAGTGTTTTTTCAACTTTCATGTAAATAACGCACCGTTTTCACCAAATCGACTTTGCCCAAGCACACCCTTCCCTTCGGCCAACAAATCCCAAAAATTCGGCACACCTGCCGATCCACTCTCCCTACGGCTCACCCAAGCCCCGTCCCTCTAGCGCAACTGGAACTTCCCAAATTCACCTTCTCCATGCGCACCAAAAACTCCCATTGAATAACATGACAATTCGCTACTCCGCACAAAAATTGCTCTTTAAAGCACTTCCACTGCTCCGATCCGCTTCAAACTTGGCTGGACACTAGTTCCTGCGATTCCCTAACATCTCACCAAAAATCAGCTCAATCCATCCACTGGAACGGGGACGAATTTCAACCCGAATACGCGCCCCCCGCAAACACAAAAAAAAGCCATAAAACGGCCAAATCTCGACCAAAAATCGCCAAAATCCCTCAAAACCTTGCCAACACCAATACGCACGAAACTGAACCGGCCCCTCAGCCCTAGGCTCCGGGAACCCTACTTAATTGACCCAAAAGCCCTAAAAAAGCAACATAATACACACGAAAACGCCCTAACAACCCTAAAATGCATATAAGTATATGTATGCATGCATTTATGTTTGTATTTATATGTAGATATACAGATGATATAGGTTTATATATGTATGTATATATATATATTCACTGAAAAAACCATAGGCTATAGACCATATATAGTTAGGAATTAGCATTTACAAAACCTTGAAAATTCACTGAAAAAACCGTAGGTTATAGACCATATATAGTTAGGAATTAGCATTTACAAAACCTTGAAAATTCACTGAAAAAACCATAGGTTATAGACCATATATAGTTAGGAATTCGGATTTACAAAACCTTATTTTACTCACACAAAACCATTGAAATTCCATATATAGTTAGTTGCACTAACTATATATCGCGCACCCGCAATCCACTGCTGATGATGTCACATATTACATCATTCATGACATGGTCAGTGACATCACTGATGACATCACTGATGACATCTCAAATGACATCACTGATGACATCACTGATGACAACATCCAGTGACTGTATGTTTCTGTAAAGTTAAAATATGTCTTACATATTGAAGAATGAGTGGATGTATAAGTGTCTGGATGAAGGATTTAGTAGGTGCATGACTGACTGTATGAGTGAGTGATTAAATGTGTCTCACTGAGTGCATGGGTTAGTGACTAAACTGTCTTAATTTGTGCATCATTATGTCTGTTGTTCTGTAAACTGTTGCATGTGTTGATAAGTAGCTATATGAGTAACTATATGGGTTATTGATTGGTTGCCCAAGTATTTGTATGGGATACTGAGTGTGTGTGTGGGTGGCTGGGAGGTGTATGACTCTGTGCATAGATGTGTGAGCAGTTGATTCACTAGATGTATGGTTTCAAAAGTGCATGTGGAAACAGCTGTATGGGCGGTTGACTGTGTGCATGAGTGTATTGGTGAGTGAATGGATATCTCAGTGCTACATGTCAAAGTAAGTACATATGTAAAACACAGTACATGTGAGAGTTGACATATATAAATAACTGTGCATAAGAGCCAGTGAATGCGTGAGTGGCTGTATGGATCATTGTGAACTTGTATCAGGGATTGTATAAGAGAGTTAATATGTGTTAGTATATGTTTGAATAAGTAAAGTTTGTATAACTGTATAGTTGAGGAAATGGAGGTGTGATTGATTCTTTGATTGACTGACTAGGTGTGTGAGTAACTCCATGGATGAGTGACAGTCTGTGAGTGTCTGTTTACACTGATTGTATCTAAGGTTATATTAGAGTCTGAAGAGGTTCATCGTATTATCACATGAATGATATCATCAGTGATGTGATCAGTAATGTCAAATGAGATGTCATCAGTGATGTCATCAGTGATGTCATTTGAGATGTCATCAGTGATGTCATTTGAGATGTCATCAGTGATGTCACTGACCATGTCATGAATGATGTAATATGTGACATCATCAGCAGTGGATTGCGGGTGCGCGATATATAGTTAGTGCAACTAACTATATATGGAATTTCAATGGTTTTGTGTGAGTAAAATAAGGTTTTGTAAATCCGAATTCCTAACTATATATGGTCTATAACCTATGGTTTTTTCAGTGAATTTTCAAGGTTTTGTAAATGCTAATTCCTAACTATATATGGTCTATAACCTACGGTTTTTTCAGTGAATATATATATATATATATATATATATATATATATATATATATATATATATATATATATATATATATATATATATATATATATGGCCAAGGTGTATTGAATAATGAATGGGTGTATAAGAGTCAGGATGGATGAGTTAGTAGGTGTGTGACTGACTGTATAAGTGAGTCAATAATTGTGTCTTACTGAATGCATGTGTTAGCGACTGATACAGACACTCACACAGTTTAGATTGTCAGTTGGTGTGTTAGCGGTTGAATGGGTTGGTTAGCAGCTAAATAAGTATCTATATGGGCTATTGATTGGTTGTCTGAGTATCTGTATGGGTGTCTGAGTTTCTGTGTGGGTGGGTGAGGAGTGTGACTCTCTGCATAGATGTGTGAGTAAATGATTCACTGGGTATATGTGTTCAAGTCTGTATCTGTGAAGGGCTGTATGGCTGGGTGACTGTGTGTATGAGTGTCATGGTCAGTGAATAGATGCCTCAGTGCTACATGTGTGAGTAACTCCATATGTGAAAGGCAGTATATATGACTGTTGGAGTGTATAAATAACTATATGTGAGAGTGAGTGTTGTGAGAGTGCCTGTATGGATCAGTGTGTGCTTGTATTACTTATTGTATTAGAGTGTAAGTATGTGTTAGATTATGTTTAAATAAGTGAGGTGGTATGTGTATAACTGTACAGGTGAGTAAATAAAAGTGGGATTCATTATTTCCATTACTGACTACATGTGTGAATAACTCTATGAATGAGAGGTGGTGTGTGAGTGTCTGTATAGATTTGTGACTGGATATGATAATGCTGTATTGATGGCTGACTGTATGTATGAGTGGCTGTACGGGTGAATGAATGAATGTGTGTGTAGACCTAGTAATTAGTGAGTGCATTTGTACTAACTGGTATTGGTGTCTTCGTGGTTTCTATAATTATAGTCTCTATTTTAGAGTGGGTGTATCAAGTGTTATATTAGAGTCTGATGAGGTACTTCAGATTATCACGTGGATGATGTCATCAGTCATGTCATTAGTGTTGTAATTTGAGATGTCATCAGTGATGTCACTGACCATATCTTGAATGATGTAATATGTGACGTCATCAGCAGTGCATTGTGGGGCACAAGTTATAGTTAGCTCAACTAACTGTTTAGTATGAGTGAAATGTCCAACTAACTATAACGTCCCTGAAACCTATGGTTTTTTCAGTGAATTTCTAAGGTTTTTTTAATTCTAGTTTCTAACTATAACGTGCCAGAAACCTATAGTTTTTTCAGTGAATTTCAAAGGTTTTTAAAATGCTAATTTCTAATTATAATGTTCATTTGTTTTTAAATTATCATCCCATTCTCACCCTGGTGAAAACTGCAAATCTTTACCAGTTTTCCACCTATACCTTACGCCCTCATAAATTGCCACAAACGAGACCCACAACTAACTCTAATGATATGCAAAGTAAGCGTTCCTGTGGAAACTAAAAACTTAAACACCACTTTCCCATATTTTAACCGAGCAGCTAAATCTGCAATTCAGTCCAAAAACAGGCGATATCCCGAGTTACCAGTAACAAATTAACATGAACATTTAACTGGTGTGAGGAGGTCGACTATCTACTGCGTGAATTGGACCCAATTCACAGCCACATCTAAAGACCAACACATGATAGATCTACTGATCATGCACCTCCGACACCCAACAGGGCCACAACACCCAGTGCCACCACCACCGGAACCTCCCCCCGTACCACCGTCCTACTACCACTGAGGCAGCGCAAAACAACACAACAGACCTTCACAAAATGCTATGGCCCCTCAGCCGCACAATAGGTGAATGTTGGAAGATGTGGCAACCAAGTATGTGTGAAGGATGTAAGTCTCCCATTAATATTAATGTACACAATGCCAAGTATACCGGTGATGTGCTGCACAGACCCCACTATGCAAAGCACAAACCTCTCCAAGTGGAGATATAGTATTGATACTTGCAGTGTAGTGCAAAGTGGATGCAACCATGTTACCTCACGCAATGAGGAAGATCTCACTCATGTAGCTGTGTTTTCCCCCCTAGAAACGGAAGCAGAGTGTGCTGGTCCAACGTACGCCACTCCAGCATAGGAGTATGAATAAATAGGCCAGTCCCTGGGCGTGTTTCACTTGTGGGAAAATCAACGAGTCTGCAGAGCGGCGTCCCTTACCCTGCCACATGGCTTCCGCCATGACCGCAGGCCTCCTCGACACAGGCCCCCTGCGAACCCAGCGGCACATCACAGCAGACTTATGTCTGTACCGACTACTGCCTTCCATCTAGACTCGGACAGCAGGGCTCACAATTCATATGCAGTGGCGATTGCAGACGATGCACTCCAGTACAAAAGACACGTTGCTCCCCGTGCGGCCCGCACGGACCACCCAGCGTGGCAGGGTGCACACAAGCTGTGTGCTTCAGGTGCTACTAACTCACTACACCACAAGTCATCACAACGTGGCTTTATAAAGGTAGAATTCATTACACAAAAGACATTGCTGCCTGTGCGGCCTGCCGGGACCACGCATCATCGCAGGGTGCGCACATGCTGAGTGCTCCAGGTGCTGCTAACTGCGCAGCTCAACTCAACACAACATGGCTGTGCACTCATTCTAACTGCTGCCTCCACCCTACACTGCGGTTACCACAGATCACAATTAAAGATTAATAGCAACGCAAATTGTGTAAGAGACAGTAATGGGTTAAGAAGACCAAATGCTTCCAATCTGTGCAGCTCAAGTCAACGTCACATGCCTGTGGACCTTTACTGACCACTGCCTCCGGCCTACACTGTGGAAGACCGGCAACACGTGGTAGCAACTAACCCTGCTCAACACAAACCGATCCCACAAGTGTAACTGTGTCCTGAGTCCTGAATGGCAGCGACCCCAACTACGTGGCAGCTACCACAGCACCTGACTCCCTTCCATTAGTGAGGAGTATTGGCAGATGGAAGGCCGGCGACACGTGGTGCCACGGAACCTGCAATACGAAGGCCGGTGGGGCCACCAAAGTATACACCTGGCTGTTGGCCCTTGCTCACCGCTGCCTCTGGCTTACACTGTGGAAGACCGGCGACACATAGTGGCACTAACCCTATTTAACACAAGCCGATCACACATGTGTAACTGTGTCCTGAGTCCTGAATGGCAGTGACCCCAAGTCCATCAGACAACCACAGCAACAGATTCCCTTTGATGGGTGAGGCATATTTCTATATGCAACGGCGGCAACATGCGGTGCCACTAACTTTGTTCAACTCAAGCCGATCCCACATGTGTAACTGTGTCCTGAGTCCTGAATGGCAGTGACCCCAAGTCTGTGGCAGCGACCACAGCACCAGACTCCCTTCGATAAGTGAGGCATATTTCGATATGCAAAACCGGCGACACATGGTTTCATTAACTCTATTCAACTCAAGCCGATCCCACATGTCTAACTGTGTCCTGAGTCCTGAATGTGTGTGACCCAAGTCCGTGGCAGCAACTACAGCACCAGACTCCCTTCGATCAGTGACACTTATTTCGATATGCAAAACTGGCGACAGGTGGTGCCACTAACTCTATTCAACTCAAGCCGATCCCACATGTGTAACTGTGTCCTGAGGCCTGAATGGCAGTGACCCCATCTCCATCAGACAACCACAGCACCAGACTCCATTCAATAAGTGAGGCATATTTCGATATGCAAAACCGGCGACACGTTGGACCACTAACACTATTCAACTCAAGTCGATCCCACATGTGTAACTATGTCCTGAGTCCTTAATGGCAGTGACCCCAAGTCTGTGGCGGCAACCACAGCACCAGACTCCCTTCGATAAATGAGGCATATTTCGATATGCACAACCGGCGACAGGTGGTGCCACTAACTCTGTTCAACTCATGCCAATCCCACATGTGTAACTGTGTCCTGAGTCCTGAATGGCGTGACCCCAAGTCGGTGGCACCGACCACATCACCACACTCCCTTCCATCAGTGAGACATATTTCGATATGAAAACCGGCGACATGTAGTCCCACTAACCCTCTTTAACACAAGTCGATCCCACATGTGTAACTGTGTCCTGAGTCCTAAATGGCAGTGACCCCAAGTCCGTGGCAGAGACCACAGCAATATACTCCCTTCGATTTGTGAGGTATAGTTCAATATGCAAGCCAGCCACACATATTCCCACTAACCCTCTTTAACACAACCTGATCCCACATGTGTAACTGAGTCCTGAATGTAAATGGCAGTGACCCCAAGTCCATAGCACCAAGCACAGCACCATAGTCACTTCGATTTGTGAGCCACATTTTGATATGCAAGCTAGCGACATGTAGTCCCACTAACCCTCTTTAACACAAGCCGATCCCACATGTGTAACTGTGTCCTGAGTTCTAAATGGCAGTGACCCCATCTTTGTGAAAGCGGCCACAGCACCTGACTCCCTTCCATTAGTGAGGAGTATTGGCAGATAGAAGGCCGGCGACAAGTCGTGCCACTGAACCTGTACTACGCAGGCCGGTGGGGCCACCAAAGTATGCACATGGCTGTATGCCCTTCATCATTACTACCTCTGGCCTACACTACGGTCAGCAGGGTTCACAATTCAAATACAGTCCTGATTCCACATGACACCGTCCAGTAGGCAACACACATTACTCCCAATGAGACCGTCCACAGCAAGCACCATCTCAGGCTCATAAAGTCTCAATGCTTCTAGTACCACTAACCCTATTTAACACAAGCCAATCCCATATGTGTAACTGTGTCCTGAGTCCTGAATGACAGTGACCCAAACTTCGTTGCAGTGACCAAAGCACACACTCCCTTCGATTAGTGAGGAGTATTTTCATATTGAAGGCTGGCGACAAGTGGTGCCACTGAACCTGCACTACGCAGGCCGGTGGGGCAACCAACTTATGCACATGGCTTTGGGCTTTTCCTCATCACTACCTCTAGCCAACACTATGGTCAGCACACCTCACAATTCAGATAGAGTCCTGATTCCACAAGATGCAGTCCAGTAGGCAAAGCACATTGCTCCCAGTGAGGCCGTAAACACCAAGCACCATCACAGGCTCATACAGTCTCAATGCTTCTGGTGCCACTAACCCTATTTAACATAAGCCGATCCCACATGGGTAACTGTGTCCTAAGTCCTGAATGGCAGTGACCCCAACTTCGTGGCAGCAACCACAGCACCAGACTCCCTTCAGTCTTATTTGTTGTTCTTTTCTGTAAATATTTTTTTTATATATGTAAATCTATACATGACTAAGATTATTCTTTTTCCAATTGCACAGGGACACCTCCGGGCCCAAGAAGGTTGATGCAGGTATGTTGGTAATGTGGGAAGAGGGTATGTTACCTGCTGATGTGTGGAGAGGGAGCGTCAAAGGGGTATCTCTCACAGAAAGAACTTTGATATGTTTTCACAAATGCCTCGGACAGATGCCAGCAAACTAACTGAATCACAAAATTATTCTTCAATACTTATGTAGTGTGAGTTTATAAACAGTTCGCACCAAGGTTCGCAGAGGGACAGCTACAGCCTGTGCGCTCGACTTACAGACGCAGTACTACCATTTTGGCTATTCCTGCACTATTCCGTTGTACGCCACGCCACACCACTCCACTCTGTTTACGTTCCAACATTGGGCCTACTTAGCTACCTGTCACAGGCGTACTTGCTGTTGGTTTGCAGGTCAGTGGTCTAGTTCTCAACATCTCACGGCCACTCCCTGAAGGCAGGTTTGCACTCACACCACACCCATCTGGCACATGCATCACAGACCATATGACCATGCAAATATAATGGATCAACAACATCACATACTTTATTGCCGGTGCTGACTAGCGACATCTGTAAAATCCGCGCAGAATCTGATGTGGTCTCCGCCATTCAGTACTCAGCAACACCTCTGAGATCGACGGGGTTTTGACTGACAGGTGCAGTCCGCCCACTTCTGCACACTCCGATAGCACCAGGTAATTATTTGCTCATTGATGTGCAGAGGCGACATTCTCTCTCTCGCTCTCTCTCTCTCTCTCTCTTTTGCTCTCTCTCTCTTTTGCTCTCTCTCTCTCGCTCTCTCTCTTCATTCCTTTCCTTCTATCTCTCTCTCCCTTCTCCCTTTCTCACTCCCTTTCTTTCCTTCCCTCTCTTTTTCTCTCTGGCTTGTTTTTCCTTCTCTGTTTCTCTCTCTCTGTTTCTCTCTCTCAGTCCTTTGATATGCGTATAACACACGTCCTTATTTTGTGCTTTATTTTCCAGGCTCTGTAGTCGACATCCACGGTCCCCACAGACATTTTCAACCTTGTTTTTTTCTATTTCTATTGTTAAACTTTGATAATTAGTTTATTTTTATATATGTTAATAAAAAGTTTACATTTTAAAATAGTTCATGGTTTATATATGTTTATAAAACAATTAAGTTTGACAAAAAAACATTATTAACCTTTTTGGTTGTTTTCTTAACTGCTGTGTGACCCTTTCTTCTTATTACTGTTTTTTAGTGGTATCCACCATAGCGTTAAATTTTGGGGCACTTATCGTGGGAATACTGGTGATGTCTGCAGTTTGAACCAATTTCTGAATACTGTGTTAGATTTATCTCAACTTTAGTTGCATTAAAGTGCTCATAATGAAATGCAGAGTAGCCGTTCTCGTGCATAAAAGACACAAGGTGCACCTTTGCGATTTATTCTAAATACTAAAATCCTGTATTGAATTGCACTGAGGTAGTGGCTGCACTTACAGTGTACACACAAAATCAATGAAGAAATCTCATTGTATTTATATTGATTGGGAATATTGCATCAGGTGCTGGTTCTTGACAGGATACACTGCCCAGTTTGTATGTTGTTCTGCACTGGAAAAAATCACATCACAACTTTTCACAACAACTGCAATGCGAAAGAAATTCCAGCGATAAGCCACGTTACCAACAGGGATTTTACACCTGCTTTCTACTGGTGTTAACCAGTACGACTACCTGCAGCATGAAAGGAAACACATCTAAGAGCCACACAAGAACACCCATAGGTACCATAGACTCAATGAGCATGATACAGGGATACCAAGGAGGGCCACAAGACTCATCGCAACAATGATAGGACCCCCAACGCCCCCTGAATCCGCATCTGAGCAAGTGTGTCCCTGTGATCATTGTGTTAGTATGATAGGCACAGGCCCTGCAACATCACAGTGTGCTGTCTTCAGCAGACGTTACCATGTCACCTCAGCATTAGCAGTGACCCTGGACATTTACCTATACATGCATCCTCCTGCATGCACAACCGGTGTGTGCTGGTATGGCGTACACAGGTCAGCGCAGGGGTGTGCCTATCCGGCAAGGGAAACAGGGTGTCTTGCACATGTCTGTGTGCAGGAAGTGTGGTGAGTATGTATCTGTGTTCTGGTGTGGCCTGCCACAAGGGTAGCAGCAAAAGATGTTTTAAAGTGGCATGCACCACCACCAAACGGCACTCTCAAGGTGTAGTTGGAATGCCGCAGGACATGCCCGAATAGGCATTACAATGCTGTGCCGTACGAGTGCACGGGATACAACATTGTACCGCACAAAATTGTGGGGGCTCGTGGGAGGGAGGAGCAGCTGTTTGGCAAGGTGACACACAGTGAACCCGCCCATATGCCACGTGCTGGGCATCTCATCCATGATGACCACGGCCACTGACATCCCACAACACCCACAACCGGCCTTTGTACACATCCTGTATGAATGCAGCATGGTCTTTACTTCTTTGCTCGTTCAGTGGTGTGATGTTGTCAGTTTGTGTGACTTGTGCTCCTTGTTGGTGTGTTTCATTTTGGTCATTGTTTGTCTATACTTGATTGTGCATGTGTGCCATTGTGCCCATCTCTCCCCAGATTTTTTCATATTCAATGACACATAGAAGTCAGCAGTGCAACGTATTCTATCAACACACTTTCTAGAACATTCTACAACACGTGCAGGTTAAGAGTTCATCCATTTTTTTAAACCTAACAATATTTTTTTGCAACATTTTCTCAAATCTTTAAAGGAACATGCAGGTTCACATTTGTTTTAAGTTTGAATAGTGTCTACCAAATACAAGTAGCAGGTGTGGTTGAGTTGAACACATTTTATCCTATGATATATACTTCACGTTGAAACTGATTTTTCTTAACCAATCACAAAGATGCTCTTCCACAAAACGAAACCCTACTTTGAAAAAACAATGCTTTTCATCTCCCAATCAGGTATCATTTTGTATGGCAAAAAAAGTAGTTCCCCATCTTCAAACATATCTCTTATTCTACAAAGGAACTGCATGAGCTACAGACATCTTTCCATACCTTCCAGCCATACCTTCAAAATGCTAGTGTGGATTGTAGTACATAGTTATATTTTCTGGTGCAAGAGATATGCAGAACAGAGACATATTGACTTAGACCTAGGTTTACTAAATGTGGACATTAAATGGTTTGCACAGAAAGGATTGAAGTGGCACCATTTATTGCCTTTGGTTAAAATCGGTTTGCACTTCCAACCCCCTGACCTCATGATTGTGCACTGCGTTGGAAATGACTTAGGCACATTGACTGGGTTAGGTTTGGAAATGCTTATGAAGGACACCTTTGGACAAATGATGTTGCTTTTGCCTCAAACTGTCTTTGTATATTCCAATATATGCCAAAGACAGAAGTGGAAATCGTCCAAACAATTTTGTCCTCAGATTGAAAAAACTAGGAAGAAAGTCAACAAAGCTGTGTCTGCAAAGCTGTGTCTGCATACCTCAGAGACCACAAAATGGGGTCCATCTACAACAACAACATACGTTTTGATATGGCTGATATCTACAGAAGTGAGGGAGTACACTTCATAGATCACAACTTGAAGCTGTGCATCCGCACTTATATGTAGCTCCAACTAATGAACACACAGGTTCTTTTTAGAGCCACCCGATAACTGACAACTTAGACCCCCTGTTTTAGGGTCAGGTGACGGCAACTCCCGGACCATCACCAAAATGTAATCTCCACACAGCTGTGGCACAGCGGCCAGACCATCTGACTTTGCAACACAGAGCTCTCACTTTGATCACCAGCTCTACTCACCCATAGGGGGGAGTAGTTTGCGCTTTACAAATACCATATTGATTTACCTTCTCATTCCCTATATAAGACCACCTAAGCACCATATACAAGTTGGAAAGGTGTGGCACAGCGCTTAGAGCATATGACTTCACAGCATAGGACACACAGTTTGGGTTCACGGTGAGTTATAGTGAGTACAACTAACTATAATGGAGGAATTTCAATGGTTTTGTACGAGTGAAATGTCCAGCTAACTATAACACCTCTAAAACCTATGTTTTTTTCAGTGAATTTCTAAGTTTTTAAATGATAATCCCTAACTATAACATGTCCGAAAAATACGTTTTTTTCAGTGAATTTCAAAGGTTTTTTCAATGATAATTTTTAAATGTATTAATTGTTATATTTATTTTTTTCATATTGTTTTACTACATTTTTTTTATCTATTCATTGTTAGATATCTTATTTTTTACATTCCATTACACAGTTGTAATATATTTATATTTAAAAAGTAAAACATTGTAATTTTTTATTTTTTAAATTTTATAAATTGTAAAATATATTTTAAATATTTTCTTTATTGTTTTTTTTCCCTAATTTTATTGGGGAGTTGCGCATCCAAAGTGCACCTTACTCGATCACTGCGTGGAACCTAGCCGCCATCTTAGAATTTTTTTGTTGGATCCGCGTAGGGTGCGTGACGGATGTGTATTTTTGTGCGCGATTGCTATGCGACTGGTACGCGACTCCAAGCGCATAAGCGACACATGCGCATTACTTCACGTGACGCTCAAGCGATTACGCGTGATGCCATACATGTTTGACGCTGTGGGTGCGCGACTCACGCAAAATGTTTAAATGTCTAAAAGGATATATATATGTATTTAATATACATATTAGGGCAAGACATTATCTAACCTAATCATAATATATTTTTACTTTTATTAAACTTATATTACTTTTAAATGCAATTTCGCTAAGTCGCGTTGGGTGCGTGCTGCCTATGCGCAGGGTGCGTGGACCCCATGTGACCTTAAAAAAAAAGTTTTGATTGGTTCATAACTTTTCCCATTGTAACTATTGAAGGACCCCACCCAATTCAATAATTCTTCTTCAAGCTTCTTTGGAGACAGATCTCTTAGCTGAGAAGAACTTCTTTTGGATTATTTATTTTCTGATAATTTCCAATTTGAAGACAGAATGGCTTCAGGAGAACAGTCACCAGAAGAATCAGACCATTCTTCGGACGAGGAATTTGTTGTGGCGCCTCCACCTCCAAAAAGACCTTCTTCAGTGGAGTGGAAGGACAAAGAAGGTGAATGCTACAAAAGTCACCTGTAAAAACTGTGGTAACATTCTTTCAAGAGGCAGTGCCGATAAAAAGTACTCGTGCGGCACTGCAAGTATGTACAAACATCTTAAGAGTCAGCACCCTGTTAATCTGTCTCGGGAAGACTGCAGGAGACTTCAAGACAACCCTCCAACTGCAGTGCCAAGTACTTCTGCTAGTTCTTTGCTTTCAAAATAAAATGTTTAAAAAAAATGCAAGTAGGAAAAAAATTTTTTTTGCTACTGTAAGATATTACGTACCATATCTTTGCAGCATCATTTAGCAACATGATGATGTATGCTTGTATTTCCCCAAAAATATTCATAATTGAAAATTAGTGTAACCAGTTTAAATACGATTACCGGAAACAAAAATAAACAAGCATTGGCAAAGCCAGTAGGTCTGAAATTTGTGGTCAGCCTTTTGGTTTTGTCCATCCGTGACTTTTTCAGGCATGGTTTTTGTAAAACCATATCCGTGTGGGAGCTGCTGGGCCCTCACCATTCTAACAAGCATTGGCAAAAGCAAAAATTGTTTTTGGTCTCAAAAAGCACACATTGCCACAGCAGTTCCGGGCACTGAACAAAACTACTTTGTTTGCAAATATGCTCCTTGTCAAAGAGCAGAATACTGTCACTGACAGTGAAGCCATCTGATAGACGGAGAGAAAAAGAGAGCGAGAGAGAGACAGAATGTTATTACACAATAGGTCATGGTTAACGCCAGGCCTAATTAGAAGCCCAATTATTAACGAAAGTCTTAAAAGTGCATCTATGGTATACATCCTTGCATTAAGCACATATATACAGTTTTCATGAATTCACAAGAATTTACATGAGTAGGCAAAGAAATAGTACTCCTAGAAATTATTTGTTAACTGCATTTTAGCATGAGCACATGTGGATGTGTAGATTTACATCTGCGACTGTCAGGAGTACATTTTCAACCTTTTTTAGTACGGGAAAAGATTCAAAAAAAGTTGGTGCAAACCCAAAACGCACGTTAGTAGGTTTGCACTGACTCAAAAGGGCATTCCAACCCTTGAACTATTTCTTACCAATACCTTTAGCCCAGTATATAGACCTGCAGAAACGTGGCAGCATAAGGGAATTGCTAGTATCTAACCCTACAATGGTACGAGCCCTGGCTTAATTAGAGAGGTTATATCAGAACTCTTATATCATGAGATTGCTGCCGTAATTTGTCGCCGCATTACATGGCACAAAAGGGACAAGTGGATTTTGTTACAGGGCAAGTAGATTTATGAAGCAACCTGCCCCATTGACAAGTAGATATTTTATTAAATTCCACACCCCTGTAACTGAATGATTACAGAACTATAAGGAGAGACACTGGGTGAATTCATAATTGGTTGAGTTTTACTTTAGTGAATAGATTAGTACATGGTACTGAAAATGTCACTATGGGATTGCAGCAGTGTTTGCTGGAGTGTATGGATTCTGACTGGGGAATTGTAGGCCTGAAACACAATTGTGTACTTAGTTAGTTAGTCAGAGTCCTGCACCCAATGCATAGAAGTCGTGCACCAAACACATTGCGGTCGCGCACCCTACTCAATAGGAGTCGTGCATCAAACGCGTGCACACCAGGAGGCAACACTGAGCGCCGCGCTGGGTGTGCAACTCCTACTTTTACCTTCAAAAAAAATATTCCCATCACTAACTTCTTTTATCCCCAGGCACCCCATCCCCCGGGGCTTATATAAAACATTGGGGACCGTGGGGGGAGCCGCAATGCCCCCACGGTCCCTGCGTCCTTCAGGAGCCGGCATTGCTTTTCCACATGGGGAGCTGCTAACATGCAGATCCCGTTTTGAAAAGCAATTTGGTTTGGATTTTGAAAGAGAAAGCAGGTTTCCCTGCTCTTTCTTTCACAATCCAAACCAGGTTTGCTATGGGAGGGCGGGAACCACAAGACTCCCACCCTCTCATAGCAGAGAGCAAAGTCCCGGAAGTGGGCACCCCAGGACACTGCAGGAGGCGGCCCTGGGGGGTGGTGGTCCCCAGGACCCTCAATGCCTATAGGAGGGGGGCCAAGCAGCCCCCCTCCCACAATACATAAAGCCCGGGGTTGGTTGTCCCCAGGGCTTGGGGGTGCCATTGAGCCCCCCACCCATGTATTTTGCTGGGGGGCCTTGGAGCCCCCAACCATTTATTTTCAAAGCCCCGGGGAGTGGTGGTCCCCAGGGCCTGGGGAGCCGTTGAGCCCCCCACCCATGTATTTTGCTGTGAGGCCTTGGAGCCCCCGACATTTTGTAGCCCCAGGGGGTGACGGTCCCCAGGGCTGGGTACCCCTCTGGGCCCCCCATAAATGTTAATAATTTTGCCCCCGGTATTTGGCCCCCCAGGGGCTAATTATTAAAGAAGCTCAGTTTTATTTTTCTTTTTTTATGCCAGGATCTGCACACCCTGCGCGCACTTTGCCATTTTGTGGGCCCTGGGAGTCCTTGTGTGACCCCCTAAGCAGGTCTAGAGGGTCAGGGTATTTCTACCCTGCCCCCTTCATACGTTTTGCATACTTGTTCCACTGACTTTTTCAGCCTCACATCTACCGAAGCACAAAATAGTTGCCAACACTTCCTGGTTTCGAATGTTGACAACCACTTGACAGCAAATTAGCAATCAGCGCGCGATCTGGACGGTGCGCTTAGGGTGCACTCAGGATGCTTGGATCCACCACGGCCATAGATATATATATGTACTTTTAATTGTCATTTTCTCAGGAACTACTGAACAGAGGTGTGGAAACAGGCTTTTATAGTTCCCATCCTAAAAAAGGCCAATGCTGACCCAGGAAATCCAGCTAACTATAGGCCAATATCCCTCCTTCCGGCCCCAGCCAAGATACTCGAACGACTAGCCCATCAGCAAATTGCGAATTTCATTGAGACCTATGGTCTTTTTCATGACTCCCAACACGGCTTCCGTAAAGGAAATAGTACTGAGTCTGCCCTCATAGAGATGGCAGACTCCGTTCGATGGGCTCTGGACCGAGGATCTCGGTGGTGTTGGTGCTGCTGGATTTATCAGCAGCATTCGACACCGTCTCCCACCCATTCTTACTGGATCGATTGAAAGCCGTAGGAATCCAGGGCAATGTCCTTAAATGGATTAGCTCTTTCCTGTCAAACCGTTCACAACTGGTTCATACTCCCCCTTTCACTTCCACTCTCAAGCCACTGAAATGGCGGGTTCCCCAGGGCTCTTCTTTAAGCCCCCTACTTTTTAATGTTTACTTTTCCCCGCTTGCGGACATGATCTCTAACTCCGGAATTAAAACCACCTCTTATGCCGATGATATTCAATTGCTTTTTACTTTTGACAATTCATCCACTCTTACCTTTGACCCCCTCAAATCTTGCATCAGAAATATCGCTCATTGGATGGATCTTAATTCTTTGAGATTAAACACAACTAAAACAGAGGTGCTTTTCTTCAATCAGCCTTCCCCTCTTGATCCCAATATCTGGTGGCCGGTAGATCTGAGCCAAGCACCCTCCCCTAAAGAGTCAGTCAGGAATCTTGGAGTACGCTGGGACCAACAGTTGTCATTGAACTTACAAATTCAATCAGTCTCAGCTGCCTGTTTCTCCAAGATAAAAACCCTTAAAAAACTCATTAATTATCTCCCATGTGGCCATCGAAAAACAATAGTCCACGCGCTGATTATCTCCCACTTGGACTATGCGAACGGCCTATACTTGTGTTTAGCTACTGGCCTTTGTCATAAACTCCAAACGGTTCAGAACGCTGCAGCCCGCTTGATTGAGGGCTTCTCACGTAGACAGCATATATCTCCTTACCTCCGTGAACTGCATTGGTTACCCATAAGCAAACGCATTGAGTTTAAGGCTATGACACTTGCCTATCGCTCTACCCAGGGTAACGGATCTGCTCATCTTAGATCAGTTCTCCGACCCTATTGTAATTGTCGCTCACTTCGCTCCAACTCTAAAAGCCTCTTGGTCACCCCAAGATTTAAAAAATCTCGCTCTGGAGGAAGAACATTTGAACTTGGCGCCCCCCAGCGCTGGAACAAACTGCCTCTTAATTTACGCTTGAGCAAGACCGAAGTAGAATTCCGTCGCTCTCTGAAAACTTTTCTTTTCTCCCGTTAATCCGCTTTTCCTTGGTTTTTACCTCAGGCCTCTAGTCAATCAGCGCTGGGACACCTCGTTGGGGCAGCTGAGCGCTTTACAAAAGACACAAAATAAATAAAATAAAATAAAACAAAAGGCACGAGTCTGAACTAAGGACTACATCTATGCCATATTTGGTGTATTTCCGTTCAGCAGTTCAGGCTGTAGCCACGATGAACGGTTCCTATCGAAAATTGCATGGGGAAAACATGTTTTGGGACCCCCTTTTTTCTCGGCCGCCGCTTCACTAATCACTCCGAGATTTGCAGGATAGGAGCAGACTGGAGCTGGCCATTAGTTTTGAAAAGTTTGTGAAGATTCGTCATCCGGCGCCAAAGGTTTTCCAAATAGAATGTTGCAGATTTCCTATGGAAAATAGGTCCTAACTATAACTACCTGCTGGCGACCGCCAATAGGTAATATATAAATATATATGTGTGTGTGTGTGTGTGTGTGTGTGTGTGTGTGTGTGTGTGTGTTAGTGTGTGTGCGTGTGGGTGTGTGGGTGTGTGTGTGTGTGTGTGTGTGTAATGTTAATATTTACCTGTGGGTGCAGTTTTTTCCTATATTTGGCTGCGTTATTAGCTAAAACGAGCCAGATATTGATGTAAGAGTGCAATTAAATAACAAAAAGAACAAGTAATGGACAGAATGCAGAACAATGTCCTACATTCACCACAGTACAGAGATCTGGGCCTAAATCCATACTTTTTTGCTCACCATGCCATACCAGTTTAGATCCATCCATATGACCCTGCACCCAATGGGAACAGTCCAGCCCAAAATTCAAGGCCAGGTCCTCCCTGTACTGGAAACAAGCATCCTAGGACCAGTTTCTGGTAAAGACTGATTTGCATATGGCTGGGTCCAAACTGGGGTGGTGTGGTGAGCAAAAGAATGATGGATTAAACCCAGATCCTTGTGACTGGGGGTGAATGTTTTCATTGTCCGGCATTCCGTCCATCAATTGTTTTTTTTGCATATGTTGCCCTAAGAGGGAAGGGTATTCCCAGACGTGGGTCCCGTGCTTACTACCCCACTGGATTAAAGCTAGCTTAGCTGATGAAGGGTGATGCCCTGAAACCGGTCCCAGGATGCTTGTTTACGATCCAGGGAGGACCTGGCTTGGCAATTTGGGCTGGACTATTCCCATAAGGAACAGGGTCAAGACTGATTTGCATATGGCTGGGTCCAAACTGGGGTGGTGTGGTGAGCAAATGAATGATGGATTAAACCCAGATCCTTGTGACTGGGGCGAATGTTTGCATTGTCCAGAATTCCGTCCATCAATTGTTTCTTTTGCATGTCACCATAAGTGGGAAGGGTATGCCCAGATATGGGGTCCATGCGCACTACACCACTGGATTCATTCTAGCCTGGCTGATGAAGGGTGATGCCCTGAAACCGGTCCCAGGATGCTTGTTTCAGGTTCAGGAAGGACCTGGCTTGACAGTTCGGGCTGGACTGTTCCTATAAGGATCAGGGTCAAGATTGATTTGCATATGACTGGGTCCAAACTAGGGTGGTGTGGTGTGAAAAGGAATGACGGATTAAACCCAGATCCTTGTGACTGAAGTGAATGTTTCCATTGTCCAGCATTCGTCTATCAATTGTTTCTTTTGCATATATCAATTAAATAACTCCATTTAGTCCCTAACACAAAACAAATATAAATAAATATCAATGGAATGGCCCAAGAACAAATATGGATAAATACAAACAGAAATGTTAATAAAAAATACCATAAACCCGGGAGCCCTACGTATAATCCATGCTGTTCCTACAAAAATCATTCCCTGGGCACTCATGAGATCTACCGAGAACTGAGGCAGTGAACGAACAGAACACCCCCTGTCCCGACTCATGCAGTACCAAACCCACTGAAAGTCTTTTAATGAATTTGAACCTGATACAATATGTCTAAAAGGAAACATGAATGCCCTATGCGTTGGTTATCAGCATAAATAATGTTATAGCATGTCATATAAGCAATCTTCTTTCTACCTGAAGGTACCTGTAGAGCCCAGCGATGGTTGCTATAGCAACAGATGTGGGTGGTAACATGTCACCAATGACAGCAGCCAGGACCCCTCTGGACTGACATCTGTAGTTAGGGGCTGGAACCGGATCCTCACTCCCTGATAATAAGGCCATGGTGCTCAGCGTCGCTTTGGCCTCATTGGAAAATGAATGATAGACCTCAAAGCCCAGGGTGATGTTGGGTAAAAGGTCAGGGTTCTTGTTAATCTCTTCAATGGCGTAAACAAGGGCAAAGTAATGTCGAAGGAAACGGGGGGAATCGCTGCAAGAAAAATACATTGATTTGAGTTATTTATTACACAGAATACCAGAAGACAATATTTCCTGTTTTAAAGAGTTGCCATTTTTGATATTTTCACCACAGGAGATACAGTAACAAGCAGCCTCACTCCTCAATATCCCTTTCCTCCCCTGCATTCGGTGATAGGAGCAAGTGTGAGCAGCTTACGACTCACCCATCAAATGCTGCAAAAGCTTACCTAGAAAATACATTCCTCAAAAATCAACAGCTTTCCAAGAAGATGAGTCTAATGTAAAATATACTTCTTGCTATCTACTGTAAAAACCCATGAGTACAAAAGCCTACCAATGTTGCTGTTGCAAAAGAATAAAAGGTCCTTTTGTGTCTATGCCAATCTTCTTCGAAGGACCACCAAGTAGCACAATAGGAACCAAAGAGTAGGTCATGTCTTTATTTTTTTCTCTGAATTGTTCTTACCACACATCTTTGACCTCTCACTCACTACCATCATCCAATGAAGGCTACCAATGCACAGCTCTAACCCTTCTCTTGTTTGTTGGGAGTATTAAATTGCCATTCGGAGTAGTCATTTGCCAAATGCATGTGAATGTTGGCAGGTGGTATCAACTTAATCTTCTCTCAACACAGTATTGTCTCCCATGGTTAACTCATCAGCAATTTTAGAGAATGGTTTTAACCCAGTAGAGATATTTCTGTACTGTAGCCAACCTTTGCTCACAAGGTTTTTGACTTCAAGCAGCATTTCATCCTCCTCACATGCTTTCTTCCATCCCTCTTCAGGGTACACATGTAGTAAAAATGCCCACTGCCACAATAGAGCACAGGTCCACATCCTCCTCCCCATAAAGGGGTTGTGGGTCATTTATGGTTAGCCTGGGATTAAAATCATTGCTACCATAACCACTACCTGGCATGTGTTTAACATCAAAACTGTATTTCAAAAATGTTGTGGTGAGTCTAACAATATGTGCCGTAGAATTCTTTACATTCTACTCATTAAGAATTGTGAGGAAACAAAGAATAATATATGGTGTGGGTGGGCGACCTCACCATGTAATACACTTACCAACCCCATTAGGAATCATATGTTTCTTTTGTCAAACTCTCAGCTCAACCATGGGTGTCTGTGGCTCTGAGTAGCAAGGCTTGCACCAAGTAACATCCGTAAAGTATTTAAACAGCACCAGAATCATTGGAGAAATCAGCAACACACTAAAGCAATCTGACACAAATTTATAAAAAATAGACTGTATTTTATCTATTTTTAGACACCCCAATGAAAAATATGTACTTGAGGGTTTCTGGATATGGATTTTAAAAAGTATAGTATTATTGTAAATCAGAGCATTACACTCAACCACAAGCAAACATTGGCAAATTCAACAAAGTAGACTCTAGGAAACTTTTTCACTTAAACGTTTGGGCTACTTGCAATGCAGTCACTTGGAGCCATTTTAATGGAACAACACCAGTTGTGAGCCAGTCAAACGGACCAGAACAGTCCCCAGAAGCAGGTAACTGAGCAGGTGGAGTAGTCTTCAGTCAGTTTCAGACACTTATCTTTTGAAGAGCATTGCTATGGCAGTGGTCCTGATGCAAAGGATGAAGGATGCTGTAGATGTTATAAGGAGATTGTGAGGGTCATATGGTCAATGATGGTCTTGATGTAACTATTCCTCTGTCTACATAGGGAGCAAGGTAATCCTGGTCACAGGGATGATGTCCCTCAAAGTTTATTCGGTGCCCGAAGAAGTCCATTCACCACTGGACTGCTGGTCCCCGAGTATCATGGTCACAGGTCAAGCCTTCCTGGGTCCATTGTGGAGTGGTGTGGCTCACTGGTTAGAGGTGGCAGACCCGGGAGCAGAAGTCGGCCCGGGACCAGGGTTCAATTCCCGACGCGGCAGGGTCGTGGACCAGGGTCAGCGGACTCGACAGTTCTCGCCTTGGTGCCTACTCTAACCTGGGGTCCCACTCGGCAACTCTGGGCATTAGCTTGCCTAATCTCCACAACGGCCTCATCAACGCCGGGGATGCCTGGCTCCACCTTGGGAATTCCCAGTAGGGACCATCCCACAGGGAAAGCCAGGACGGGTTCCCCAGCGGTATACAGCGCCGGGATGCCCCTTTGCTGGGGCAGCTGAGCGCTTTACAAGTATACGACATTTGACATTTAACGTAACTCATCTTCTGGAGGTCCGAGATGCACTCTGATAATACTCCTGGTCTCAGCTAACTTGAGAGCAATGTTCTACTTTGGGTCCTGGTCACTGGTGCCGCACAGTTCTAGGGGGCACCAGGGCAGTCCATTCTCGATCCTTCTCCAAGTCCTGTCATGATCTGAGTTTCGGGTACCAGGGGTGCACTATTTAAAATCAGAAAATTCCCTTGGGGCAGCATGCAGTTGGTAGCCAATGGACTACCAGGTTCCCTCCCACCTGATAATCACTTCCTGCAAAGTGTGGCCTCCAGGCATCCTAGTATTCACTTTTCCGCCCACTTTGAATATGGCAAGGCCCCGCTCTCAGCATGTGGAGCGTTGGTGAAATAACCTGAGTTTGCCCATTCCGCACTCAGATTGGGCAACTTCACCAACCACAGCATAAAGGAGTTGCCTGTACCCACCCCTAAGTGTGGCATGTTGCATTTGCACCATGCTAGAGCAGCCAAATGGAGAACAACAACAACGGCCAACTATCTATTCAACAAAGGATCTGACTGCAAGACTTTGGCTCTGGATCATCTTTCATATTGTGGCCCCTAGGACTGCCTGAAAATAACAGCCCAATAATTCCAGCAGCCCTAGCCTGTCAGCTGCTATTCAACTACTAAACAGTTTTCTTCCACTTCTAACTATTTCCAGTACAAGAGTGTCTTTCCTTTTCCACTTCTGAGCCGAAGCATAGTGTTTTTTAGGTGAACGCAGTGATCCCGTAATAATGGGAGAAGTGGAACAGATTATCCCAGAGGGTTCCCTGTTGTCACTGGAACCAGGGCATCAGCGCATGTGAAGTGTGATGCGGGGGTGGGGTGAGAACAAGAGTGTTTATTATTGCAGAGCTGCACATATACCATTAGCAAGGCTCCGACTAGCTGCCCAGTCATTTCCGTAGTCTAGCGGCTGAGGCAGATTGCAGTTATGTTTTGGTCTTTTCTTATAATTTTTAATAGAAAACTACTGATCTTGCAACCTGCATCGAGTGTGCAAAACAATGTTAACATCGGTGGAGGTGGATTTTAGTGTAATTATCCTCTGCAGGTGTAAGGTGATTACTGTTCAACGGGTGCCATGTATGAATCGTACAATTCAGCGTGTATCAAGCAGGATCAGGGCTCATGACAAGCACAATCCCACTGGAAGTGTGAGCATTACGATATGTATGTCCACAAACTGCTCAGGGTGTTGACAACTCGCAGCGAGTATGTGCGTGTACATGACCGAAGCTAGACATCTATGTTGGATTGTTGATACACTTTGGAATGGAGATCCAGTTTAGTCCACATTCAATGGGCTGGTATTAAGGCCGTCTTAACATGGCGTGCATGTGCAACACCACAGACAGATTTATAGTGATTTGGCTGAGGAGCACTCTCTCGTTCAGTGAGTTTGATATTATAGTGCCACTCAGAATCTCGCTGTGTTTTCATTTAAGTCCATGGAATTCCACGGAGTTAAGCTCCACAAGCGCTGCCCACCTGGAAAACTAGTTTGAAAACTGCTTTCCCACTCTCCAGTGCCAGCTTGTTTGCCTAAACAATGGAGCAGCCCCTCCCCCCAGTGTTACCCTTCAAAGGCAGCTTCTCCTTTGAAGCTCGTCTTTTGGGCCAACGCCCATGTGGCTTACTACAGGAGCAATCAATCAATCAAAGCATTTACATAGCGCACTACTCACCCAGAGGGTCTCAAGGCGCTGGGGGAGGGGGGTTCAGCTACTGCTCGAACAGCCAGGTCTTGAGTTGCTTCCTGAAGGCGAGGTGGTCTTGGGTCAGGTGGAGGTGGGTCGGGAGGGAGTTCCATGTCTTGGTGGCGAGGTAGGAGAAGGACCGTCCCCCTGTGGTGGCTCTTCGGATGCGGGGGACGGTGGCGAGGGCGTGGGTGGTCGATCGAAGCTGGCGTTTGGGAGCGTAGAAGTTGAGGCGGCTGTTGAGGTATCCTGGGCCTTGGTTGTGTAGGGCTTTGTGTGCGTGGGTGAGGAGTCGGAAGGTGATTCTCTTGTTGACCGGGAGCCAATGCAGGTCTCTCAGGTGTCCGGAGATGTGGCTGCGACGGGGGATGTCAAGGATGAGTCGTGCTGAGGCATTCTGGATCCGCTGGAGTCTCTTCTGGAGTTTGGCGGTGGTTCTGGCGTAGAGGGATGTTGCCGTAGTCCAGACGGCTGGTGACAAGGGCCTGGGTGACTGTCTTCCTGGTCTCGGTGGGGATCCACCGGAAGATCTTACGTAGCATGCGCAGGATGTTGAAGCACGACGAGGAAACGGAGTTGACTTGTCTGGTCATGGAGAGGGAGGAGTCCAGGATGAAGCCCAGGTTGCGTGCGTGGTCTGTTGGTTTGGGTGCGCTGCCTAGGGCGGGGGGCCACCAGGAGTCGTCCCAGGCAGAGGGTGAGGATCCCAGGATGAGGACTTCGGTCTTGTCCGAGTTCAGTTTCAGGCGGCTGTTCTTCATCCATTCGGCTACCTCTTTCATCCTTCGTGAAGGTTGGCTCTGGCGGTGGCGGGGTCGTTGGTGAGGGAGAGAATCAGCTGGGTGTCGTTGGCGTAGGAGATGATGTTGAGGAGGGAGGTGACAGCTTCATTCAGAGCAGGCCTCTATTTTATTTCTTTACTCAAATAATTAGCACAGCTCCCCAGGAGGGCAGAAAGCTCTCTCAGTGACATGACCCTGTGTGCAACCAATATGGGTCCTGGGGACTAAAGGCAACAAGTGGCAACTCTGCTAAAGTTGCACACTGCAACTTGTTGCATTTATTTTGGCCTGAGAGACAAGTCGAGTTTAATGTAACATATCGTTTGATACTGTGGATGACACACTTTGGCTGCACCATTCCTGAGTTACCACAGCGGAGTGTAACCCTGTAGTTTCCAATTCTGAGCAACAACGTTTTTCCACAGTAAAAACAACAGTTTTTTACTATCAGAACATATTAAGTACATATTCTACCCATGAGATATGCTGCACCTTGCCTTTTCACTCGACAACTCTGACATTGGGGTGACTTACACTTCTACCAGGGGGAAGTCTGGCTTTGCCTTTATTTTAAATGGCAATCAGTTCAAACTGCTCTTCATTTATGATTCTCAATGTACCCCAATTGAGGCCTGGGTAGTCACCTAACCTTTCACCTACATTTACCCTACCATTGTTCTACATAATGGGTTCTGTGCTGACCTTTTACCTAGTTAGGTGCTGCATGAATGTCATGTCGATTTCTCCGAAAACTAGCCTCATTTATTATGCATGAGTATTCTCAGAATCACAGCAGGACTACATCTTATGCATCTTCTGCATATTAGCTATGAGTAAGGGTCAACCCTATCGACATCCTTGGCTGACATGGCACAGCAAAGTAGAACCCCTGAGGGTACCTCTTGGGTATATAAGCACCACATCTTTGCTAGGGCAGGCTGAAGAGAAAGACTTCAATACTGACACGCAGACACAAGACTCTGAGGGCCCTGCGCGCAGTTGTGTGACATCCCTAGCAGGGTGTCCAACTCGAGTCCAAGACAGGGTCCTTCATTTTCTCACTTCAGGAAATGTGGTTGGCTTTATCCTAGGGGGATTCTTGGCTATACACCTACATTCATGCTAGGTACACTTAGATACATCTAATTAGGGTTTGCATCGTCAGAGTGCGCATTATTACTGTCATGTATCTATATACCTACACATATCCATTGTTTTAGCACATCTATTTACTCTGTTGGTGCTTATCACTGAGTATATATGTTTTTGTCTTATGGTTGTTGCAGCACATGGTTCAATAAATGCTTATTGAAAATGTCCCCATAATTTATTATGTGTATCTTTCTGAGATAAAGTGAGCACGAGTAACTGAGCGAAAAGCGAAAAGTACTGTATTTTTTCAACGATCCCTGAGGGGACAGGGTTGTTTGATATTTGCCAGAAACTATTTGCTCCTTGGAAAGAGGAGTTCATAGTGTCACTGTGATCGAGCTTGTAGATAGGTAAACATATCCAGTGGGGGTGTCTGGTATCATTCTGGACACACATCGAATAGTTTAGGTTGTCTAAATGTGCAGATCCTATATAGATTTAAAGTAACTACACAGCACTTCCAACCTGCAATCAGCAGGCTGGAACTCTCATCTTACTTGTATCACACTTAGGGTGGACCAACCAGGGCTGCAATCCCTGGGGTGACCATCTATCTTACATGGCCTGGATTCCATTTACTAGGGACTTTCAGCTGAGTTAGTTTGGTCAATTGGGTGTAACCCAATTTGGCATATTAATTTCATTGGTAATCACAGGCAAATTATGTCTGGTTAGCAGACCTCAGTGCACTCTTAGAGTTGAAAAACCAGCAGCATCAGTCCAAAAACCTGGGCGTGACCACACAAAAAGAGGCATTTCCTTACATGAATAAAGACAAGAGGATTGTCAACTGTTTGTAGGGTAAACCTCCTGCCCCACACATAGCATCCGCATTTTTCTATTGCCCAGTAACAGGACAGTGGTTCCCTTTCATTGACCAAGTACTGAAGCTCTGATTCTCTTCGGAATCTAGATGCATGACAAATGGTGACTTTCCCCTTTCCTGTTTTCTGTGTAAGTATAACACCCAGCCTAAATTTGCTAGTTTCAACAGTAATGATGCATGGGAAACCAGGATTATAGGGTTTTAGGGTCAGATGTCTGAATCTCTTTTTCAGATGCAAATGGCTTAATTATTTGCGAATTAAAAAACACACTTTTTCATGTACCAAGCCCTATTTGCTTGGTTTTGTAACCGAAACACAAATATGGTTTGCTATTAGGTATAAGAAATGGGTGTGTTTAGGGCATCCCTTCCTAATACTGACTAGCAGTGGTATCTGTGAAAATTTTGCAACAGAAATACGGTTGCAAAACATTCACATATTTCCACCAACTCCGAGTTGATGGTAACCATTCACAAATGGGAAGCGGCCCCAATGGACCACTTCCAGTTTGTGAATGTGGTGGAAGAGCATACAGTGGTCCCACGGACATTGCATTCTACAGGTAAAGCACAATCTGTTCCGCTCACGGAATGTGTGGAATTTGGGTAATTTTGCGTTCCGCGGAGAACTTGAAATTGCCCCAAATTTGCTAGTTCGCACTTTCAAAATGCGTGTTTGCAAGATATTTCTCCCCGAGCCCGCAAACCGCGTGAAAAGTAAAAAAGCATTGCGAACATTTAGAACAAACAATTCTGTGTCTTCACAGAACTTTTGCGCGTTCGCAGAGATTTTCCACCGTTTCGCAGAGCTTTGCGTAGAGCGACTATGCAAATTCCACCCACCCCTACTAAATTGTTTGAAAAAATACCTATAAAATCCTGAGCTAATTTGTCAACAGCAGTTTGATCAACGACAACCATGACCTGTTCATTAGTAACGGGTCTCAAAACCATGCCAAATAAGCCTTGATGAAACAATCCAATAGTATGAAGACCTTTGACAGCCACTTTAATTTTGCCATGAATTCTACATCCTTTGAACTCAACATTTTCACCAAAACATTCAAGGTGTAGCTTCCTCTCTTCATTTAAAATGGGATCCCTGTCAGGAGGGAACAATTTCCTTTCACCCATGGTGTTCTGAAACAACAGTGATGTAATCATTGTCGTTCTTGCACCAGGGTCTAATAACAAAAGTAAATACAAACAAAAGTAAGTATCAACCATAACATCTACACAGAGATCAAAGCAATCTAATGGATTCCCCTTGGTAACTCCATCATCAGCCACTATCAAAGCTAACTCCTGGAATTTCAGTGTCCAATATTTAATTTGAACAATTTTGACGAGATTCCTCTAGAACACTTACCACTTTAGCAGAAGGATGATGGGCATTCTGAAATACTTTAGCAAAGTGTCCCACTTTAGAACAATTTCTAGGAAGAAACATTTCTGGGTGGCCATGGCATACCATTCCTTGTATGTTGTGTATAGTCAGATCTGAAGCAATTGTTGCACAATTTAAACAATGTCTCATTATAGATAGAATCTTTTTAAGCAGACGTTATTTGAAATTGCAGCTACTTCTTCTTTTTTTGATACATCCAACTCTTTCAGAGAAATCTGTGAAAGTATATACTCTTAGCGACTTTGATCACCTTTGCCAATGACAGGCCAACCACAGTGAGTGATTTTTTAGGTCTCGCCTAGCGATGCAGTGCATGCACTGTTGCTTTGCAAGACATGCTGTAGTAGGGTATTTTTTTAGAAGTGGTGCAGAAGGCCGCCTATATTTTTCATTGGCTAGCGTCATTGTGCATGGTAAATGCTGGCTTTCAATTGATAATGAGGCTTCTTAGTCCCTCCTTGTTACCTCGCTGTCTCCTTTTGGGACCAACCATCAGGACTGGATCATTTACATGCGGCGTTACACTGTCTCCTTCAATTAGTTGGAAAGCACGCACTATTTGGAAAAAAGACAATGTTAAGGTTAAAATAAAAAAAAAAGAAACCAAGAGCGGTGTCCTTGAAGACGCACCACGCTCAGTTATAAACATAACCATGTGCAATGCAATTGGATCTATTGCATTGCAAATGTTCTTTTTTCTTTATGACCATGGGTAGCTGTGAACAAAGGGATCAGGGGAAGCTGGGGGTGTGTCCGCAGGAGGGAGGAATTCGCAGGAGGTAGAGGCAGCCGCACTATCAGCACTGTGGAGCTGTGCCGCCGTGCACTAATACACAATTCAAGAGGCGCCTATAATCACCCACCTACTCTACTTTTCAGGTCACGCCTAGGCAGCGTGCATGTGCTGTCTCTCCAAGACATCTAGTGATCTATATGGGTGGTGAATTTCCGCCTATTGAAGGGTAATTTCTCGCCGCTTGCCATTTGTGGACTTTGGCATTTTATTTGTTAGCGGGCTTCTTATTGAATCTTGATCCCATACCTAACTTCCTATTCTACTGGAAGCAGCATCGCCTGACTGCATTCTCATTATGCTTACATGGCATAAATGTTATTTTATAAAATAGTGCACATTAACATGCGTGCGCTACCTTACATTATATGCAGGCGCTGCTGTGGCTCCTTACAACACTTGACTCCAGCTCAGATGTTCGCTTTTAAAATGACGTCCCTTTCATATTTGTAAAATGGGCACCACCGTATTCTGCAAGTATTTTTTATATGTAGAGCCGAGGTTGCATTTACAGTGGCAGCCTTCTTTGACGCTGGGAACCAGGTTTGAGTGTGGCTGGGGTTTGAACATTCTGTGATTGTAGACAAATCACATGTCCTGGTGCTAAAAAATGCTTCTGTAATGCAATTGGTGCTTATGTAAAGCGGGCTGATATGTTTGAGTCGAGTTGTGCATCTTTTAATTTTGTTCTATTCCTCTTTTTCATATTTCGTAACATGGGCGCCGCCGTATTCTGCAAGTATTTTCTATTTGTAGAGCTGAGGTTGGATTTACAATGGCAGCCTTCTTTGAAGCTGGGAACCAGGTTTCAATGTGGCTGGTGTTCGGACATTCTGTGATTGTAGACAAAACACATGTCCCGTTGCTGAAAAATGCTTATGTAATGCAATTGGTGCGTATGTAAAGCGGGCTGATATGTTCGGGTCAAGTTTGTGCGTCTTTTAATTTTGTTCTATTCCTCCGGTGGAGAGGCTTCTTATATTTACATTAAATTCTTGTGCGCAGCACGCCCAATCGTTTTTTTTTATAAAACATTCAGTAATGGCGACCGCACATCTTCTTGCAGCGGGTTGCCGAACTTGTGTTTTTTTTTTAAACTGCCGCCTACCCAAGATCAGGAAGCAGGCATAACAAACTGGCACCTTGTCACCGCTTCCCGTCAGCCAACAGCAACCCCCATGTCCAGCAGGCACAGAGAACCACACTGCCATGGCACAGTCCTACCGAATGCCTGCCTTCCTGCCTGTGCACCACGCGGTGCAGATGCAAGACAGTGGCTACATTCCCCGTGTCTGCCGCGCTACAAGTTGTTCCTGCCATGGAGTTTTCCTACAGCCGGGTGCAGTTAATCATTACAGGGATCCAAAGGCATGTGGCATCGCAGAATAAGAACGAAGTGCTACAGGTAGGCTTTCAATATTTATTTATTCATTTGCACTTTTATATATAGCAAACTTTACCCGCAGGTATCAGAGTGCTTTAAACCAGCATTAATTGCATTAAAGTTAGACACAAGCCTAACATTAAAGTGAGCAGGTATGCACAGAGGGGAAGGGGGGTAGCGCTGGCGTTTATAAAGTATGTGCTAAACCACAGTGCGTGTTTGGTGAATTACATAAAACTGTGAAGGCTAAAGATGGGGTGCCGGAGTGTGCTTGTACTTGATTCCCTGGTTCTACAGTGCACCCTTTGAAGTGCACAGGTGTAAAGCAGTTAAATCCCTCCATAGAGGATTGACAAGGTCCTCAGGAATTTATTTAGAAGGGGCTGCCTTTTCTGGTCCTTGCAACTGCCCCGGCCAAGGAACTAACTCTTGTTTTTGTTCGTCCCATCTGCCATGAAATGTGACACTTTCAAACAAGATGCGAAAACTAGAACCGGGGCAGCTGTGTTTATCAGCTGTTGCCGATAAGCTTGTCTCTGCTTGAGGGCCTTGTTTACCATGAGCACGAAAGTAAAAGTGTGTAGTTTTGGTTACAGTGCCAACATGTATGTAAAACTCTCTCCTCTCTTTTTACTCTGACATATAAATATATATACACTAACTGGCTGCATAACAATTACACTTGCCACATCTCTTACTAAGCCGCTCTCATCTGCTTTTTTCTCTCTCTATCTCACTTTTCCTTTCTCTCTGTTATTTGTTCCTCTTTTCCTTTTCTCTTTCTTATTATCCTCTTTTTTTCTCTTCTGTTTTCTCACTTGCCACTCTTCCTTGGCACTCTCTTTCATTTTCATCTCCACAACGTTACTTTTCTCTCTATGTCTTTCTCTGGTGCACACACTGTTTTTATCTTCCCTTCTCCCTGAAGCAAAGACAAAACAATTTCCCAGTTTAACAAGCATTTGCAATGCAATAGGTCTCGCATTTATGCAAGTTTAAGCTTTTGGCATTGTAAATGACAAAGCCTTTTATTTATCTGTTTTAAAAACCAAAACATATATTAATGGCATTGTCATTTACAATGCTAATAGCTCAAACTCAAGTAAATGAGAGACCTATTGCATTGCAAATCCTTGTTTAACTTTTGGGTAGTTTGCGCTTTTTTAAAACTGTGCACTCTTCTTCCGACCGTTTGTTGACTCCTCATGTTTATATAAATAAACTTCGGTAAAACCAACTCCTCAAGCCTGGAGTTCCTTGCTTAACGCCATTCTCTGAAGGACAGTCAAGTCTTCAACCTTTCCTCCCCGAATCTGCTCCTGCAATGCCCCAGCAAAGAACAGCCGTCCTGAACACTGGCACTTCCACACAAGCACCGACACCCCTCATTAACAGCACACACACACATAAAACACACACACACACAGACAGATATCAAACACTTGTAACTCTAAACTGTCACATTAACGCACCTAAAATCATACTCAGACACAAAATAAACTATCAGACACACACCATCAACGAACACAAATCTTCTTGGAGTAGCAAGTTTGCACAGTGATCTCAGAGACGGTCTCATCTCCAAACCTATAGCAGAAATACACTGGAGGTCTTTAAGAAATACCCTCCCACCCCAGATAGGGCATGATGCCAAGAGCCATGGGGTCCAAGTGGTAGCTTTCAGAGGCTGGGTTGGCTTTGGTGCTGCAGGCATAACAATGTTTGTTGGCAAACCTCAAAGAACTCTGAGGCATATTATCAAGGGGGTTTATCTCCGCTTTTTTGGCTTTAAAAGCCAAGAAAGCGGAGATAAAATGATCTCCCTATTACCTAGCTCTCGCTAACACCCGTTAGCAACAGCTAGTAGGAGATAGCGACCATCTTGGGCCCCTCTTTGCATGTCAGTGATATTTATCACTAATGACATGCAAAGCGGGCGTGCCAAGATGAAACATCGCTATCTCCTGTTACCAACTTTTGGAGCTATTCGCGCTAAGCACGAATATCTCCAAAATCTAACACCTGCCCTGAGCAGTTCTTAGCCTTGTTATCCAATGGGAGGTGGATAACATGGCTAAGAGCATTAGCTCGGTAATGCATGAATATCGCTGACTTTTCAGCGATATTCATGCATTGCGGCCGATTTTTATCGCATTTGCGATAAACCTTGGTAATACCAAGGTTTATCTGCGATAAAAATCGCCGCAGCTCAGCAGTAAATTTTTGTCTCTAACCAAGCAATAGCGATAATTATCGCTATTGCTTGGTAATATGCTCCTCGGTCACTACAGGTTCCCTCCCTGCCACCCTTCAACAACGCTCCTCAAGTTTCCAAAACCAGTCTCTGTCATATGCATTTCTTTGGTTTAATAGCACCACTCATGCCAGTGTAGGGTGTGAATCAGTGTATAGGAAAGGTTACATAAGAAAGACAACTACAAGGTGTAGGAGTCACAAGTCATCCATACTGGTAGGTAGTATATTTTAAGAGTGCTTGGTCTGAAGAAGCACAAACTCAGGATTTAAAAACAGAACACCATAGTTGGGGGTTCTCTTTAATAATAATGATAATAATAATAATAATAATAATAATAATAATAATAATAATAATAATAATAATAATAATAATAATAATAATAATAATAATTATTATTATTATAATAAGAATTATAATAATCATCAATTATTACCCAAAAATAACCCTTTTTGTGACAATAGGATAATGAAAGGCTGGGTAAGAAAACAATGTTCTAACCTATATCTTGCAGTGTGCATGGTGCCCTTTGATGACAGTTCATAAGTCACTGTGTTATATTAGGATTTTAACTTATAAGCTCAAGTAACAAAAGGATCTCTGTGACAAACGCAGTAATGCACGGAACTATTTACATTATATGCACTTCTATGATCTGCATGGTACACGTTCTTTGCAGCAGGCACATTAACCCTCTGAGCGACCTTATGAGCAATCAAAACTTCCATTAGACAACACTCCAATCTCTCTCCACCAGGAATAATAATCACAGCATTATATTAACATTTTTACAGTTGCCTGGAAATTACTGGAGGCAAAGAATGCTTTTACATCCACAATATATTGTAGAAACATGGCTTCCCCACCCCCACCCGAAGGCAGAGCCTGGTGCAGTGGCACTGTTCGAACCACCTTCGTGCCGACCCTGGATTCAAAAGTCGACCTGGATACATACAGCATAAGTGAAGCACACAATCTGTGGCCAATTGGGGGGAGGGGCACCGACAGAAGCAGTGAACCACGGACACAAACGTGCAACCCCCTACAATCCCTGTGCAACAGATAGTGCTGCTACCATCACCAAACACCCTGTCCAGGAGCTAGCTTATTGCCGGGGCCCTCTGGAGCAGCCCTCGCCCCACTCGGGTCCTTGACCCACACCCAACCCTGGCTGTCTCTTAAGACAGACTGGGCATTCGCCTGGCACCTTACTTCTAGCGGTCCCTCGAACACCTTGCAAACATTCTTTAACAGACATGGTCTGTGGTTGGTCTGTAGAAAGACCAGGCCGTTGTAGCTCTCAGCTCAATCAGCCACTGGCCCCCTGGGTCAATGAGACTGTGAGGGCTGCTTGTGCCAGTGATGTCAAGCAGCACCACCACCCCACTGCACGACACAGTGCTAAGCACTGGTGCCACCCGGGCACCCACACCGCCGACAGCAAAGGTCCACTAGCCTCATCCTCTACCAGGAACTGGAGGCCACTTATACAGCGCCGTGTGCGAGGGGAGCCAGCTAGCACTGCCGGTGCTATTAACCAGCAAACTGGTATTTTTGTTACTGACCGACCTTGGAAGTATAAAAAGCTGAACTGGCCATGCTGAGTTCCTCCCTTCTAGAGCAATGAGAGAGTAATGCACAGTTTCTGAAGTATGTACATGCACCACTCACATTCTCAAGTATGCACACATGACAATACACTGAGTAACACCTGTGCACACACACATTCTGACGCGCACACACACAGATCATTAGCCACCCACAGTGCACATACACAGTACTGAGGCAGCATTCTCGGCATGCCCAATCTTCAGAGGTTATGGGGAGTATACTCAGTGTCCTCGTTTGTGTGCACATGTTCTAAGGAGAAGCATAAAAAAGGTCAGACAGCGCTGTGGTGCTAGCGCATTCCACAATGCTCGCACATTCACAAGTGCGTGTGCGTATGCCTGGAATGCTAAATGTGAGGATGTGTCTGAGGGTGGGTGGTTGGATGGGTGGCTGTCTGACAGTGGATGGATGAATGCATGAATGTTTGAGGGTGGGTGTGTGGATGGATGAATGGATAGATGGATGGATAGACGGATGGACAGATGATGGATGGATTTATAGATGAATGTGTGTGACTAAGGGTGGGTGGGTGTTTGGAAGGGTGGATGAATGAATGAATGTGTGTGGATGGATTGTTGGGTGGACTGGTTCATTTCAGGTTCACCCGCATCACTCTTAATGCACCCAGTGAAATTTAGAATATATGGTTTAAACAGGTATGAATGTTATTTCTCCAGCTACTCCCTCGCTGTGATTTTTCTACAGATGCCTTTTCCTTCCATCGCGTGTTCACTGTAAGTCTTCTCCAAATCCCCCTGATGCTGATGAGTCCTACAAGTGCGGGTCCTACATTTGTAGGGCACTGGCCCCAGACATTCCAGAGGGGTGCTATCTCCTCACAGCTCTCTGTCAGGGCAATTGCAGCTTACAGGTTCCAATTTACTAATATGACCACTTCACCCGACTCCTGGAAATAATGAGCCAATTTCAGCGCTTCGCTTCTTCGTGGTTTCTCACGCGAGAAGGCACCAGCGCCCAGTACCAGCAGCCAAATGGGCTTTCTGCCTGAGGGTGAAAAACCGTATGGAGAGAAGTTTTGTTGGGAGGTGGGGAGGTGAAACCAGAGGAAGTACAGAGGAGAAAGGGGGCTTGAGCGTGAGGCCAGGACACAAAGCTGTTTCCCATCCAGGTGCATGCACAACTCCTGTCCGAGATGATCTGGAGCAGTACACGTGCACATTGTCTGTCCGGGCGCGCACATGTCCTGTACCCCTTCGCCCACCAAACCGACGACAATAGTCTCACCAAGGCGACAGCGCATGCGCTGCGTCGCAAGGCGTGACCTAACAAGGTGAACAGTGCATGCACTGCCTCGCTAGGTGAGACCTAAAAATGACAGCATCGAAGACAAGCCTCTCAGGTTAGCAGGAAGACACCCCCACCATCCTACTATGCTAAACACTATTATTTTTATTTATACACATTTTTTAATGTATTAAAAACATGAACCACGATTATATAAAATAATTATTGACTGATTAGTAACTAAAATGTTAATTAATTGGAAGGTAGATCTATAGAATGACAATTCATTTGGCATCTAGTTACGAAATTCCGCAGATACTGACAAATGAACAATGTCTAAGCTAAGGCATCAATTAAAAAATGTTAACATTTAATGTTGCAACAGAATCTGCACAGAGCTTCAGTTTTGTTATGGCCCAACCTACACATACTTTTGAAATTGACTTATCCCTCCCAGGCTTCTGTGCTTCATTTGCAACAAAAAACAAGCACAGGTAAAGCCAAAATATCTGGCTCTAATATTCCGACATGAGTGATATACACAGGCATTTGCAAACATTGCTTACTTTCATTGCATGGCCAAAATGCAGTTTATTGCATTCAAATATGTCCCACTGGCTTCTCCTTTACCATGAAACATGTAATGAAACAAGCATTTGCAATGCAATAGGTATCACTTTTGCGAGAGTTTGAGCTATTGGCATTGTAAATGACAGTGCCTTTTATTTATGATTTGAAAACCTGTAAACTGTGCCTAAACTCTCACTTTGTACTTATGGTTGTTGCTTTGTAAGAAGCAAGGCTGGCAGTAACTGTGCCTCTTTTACTGTCAGCATTACTTCTAGTAAACAACTATTATAATTGCAAAGTGTGTGTTTAGGTCCGCTTGCAGGTTTTCAAAACATAAATAAAAGGCACTGTCATTTACAATCCCAATAGCTCAAAACTCTTGCAAATGCGAGACCTATTGCATTGCAAATGCTTGTTGTTGCATATGCTTGGCAAAGAAGTGGCCAATAAACTAACCCCTAGTCAACTTATTCTTGAAATTTGCAAATTGTCTCTGAGAACTAAGGGGCTTTTTTTGGTGTTGGTGGGACCGCCACCTAGAGGCCATAGGTGACGGTTCCACTGACAGTCAGCCCTTCTATCCATCCACTGCATTATGATGTAGGCAGTTCGACCCAAACCATCAGTGGGAGACCTCTGCCTCCGATAGGATCTACGATCCTGTCGGGGCGAAGGTCAAAATTGTACCTCTGGAATGGCAGCGGTGCCGAGACAGGCACCTTCATCTGGATTATGATGTCCCTTTCTGACAGCATTTTCAAAAGGCTCTCCGAAAGGGACTTTTGGGGCCCCAAACAGGGCCCCCATTCTTCGTGGGCCACTGCAAAGTGGCCCCTGTGGGCACATGTAGTGCCCCACACTAATCCATGCACCGTGTGCCATATACCACATGGTGCATGGCACACGGTGCATGGATGTGCTCATAGTGCTCTTTTGCACTATAATTTGTGCTCTGACCCTTTTCCTGGGCTGCAGCACAAGCTGCTGCATGAAAAAGCACTTTGTGGCCGCCAGCACGGAGATTGCATCATAATTCGGTGGTCAGACCACCGACTGCTTGTAGGGCAGTCTCCTGCCCACCGCGATAGTGTCTGCAGTCTGACCGCTGACATTGTAATCAGCCCCAATGTCTATGTAGAACACTCACATACATATCAAGATTTTCACTCTGCACCTGTACTCTTTTATAAAATGTGTGTCGTTAAACTACTAAACTAGTTTGAATGTTAAATCTATGTTCAAGTTTCTTTATAACTTCTTGATATTCATCCAATTCTTCTCCATCAACGAAATCAAAGTCTGGGAGATGTTTCCAAATATCTTTTCCTTCAATCCCAAGAATGTAGTAGTTGAATTGATTTCTTTCAAATTCTTTCAGGTCTAAATCCGTAGTCACCAATAGTACCCAAATTCATAAATTTGTAATGCATCATGCCACTTTTTACACCTTATTGGAAATGCTCCTTGTGTTTCAAGAAATGGTGCTGGTGAATTGAAAGACTGTATCGTTTCATTGAGGTAATTAAATTCCAAAAAAGCAACAAAAAAATCTATGTTTACTGAAAAAACAAAGGTTAAAGTAATGTTATTGTTAGGGGAATATGTCCGTGCCATTTTAAACTGAAACAAAAACCACAGAAATTCATCAGCTATAGTTAGCAAAGCTAATTATAACTTGTGTCCCTGCCATGCACTGCTTATGACCGCAGATGTTACATCACTCATGACATGTTCTATGATATTGTTTATGGCATTACTGATGACATCTCAAATGACAGAATTGATGGCATCACTGATGAAATCATCCAATGAGAGTGTTAGTGTGATTTATAGTTTACATATTGGAGAGTAGTTACCATATTACTTTTCAACCTCATTTTGTACAGCTTGTGTCCACATAATTGATGTGTTTTTGCATATTCTCCCAGTGTATCAAATGTTCAAGAGGTATTGAACATGTTTTAAATCTTTGCACTGAAAAGTACCTCTGTGTGCAAGTGACAGTTCATGACTTATGTTCAGCATGTTCAACACAAGTTTACATAAAACATACGAAGTATTGTAATCATCCATGGGTTATTAGAAAGAATCCCCACTGCAGGACAATTTCTACAAAACATAGAAGACTGTGTGCCCGAGGTACTAACCTATCCACATGTGCATCTTTTGCTTCAGAAGATGAGATATCTGTAAAGTTTTCACCAGGGTATGAAGGCTGCAGGTAGTACAATCTTTAGCATCTTCAGGCCTTGGTTATTTTAAGCGCATAATGTATTCTTTGACAAGTGTTCCATAGAGAGTGTGAGTGCCTGTATGAGTGGGTGTGTGAGTAGCTGTGTAGGTGTGAGAGTAGGTGTCTGAGTGGCTGTATGAGTGTGAATGGGTATGTAATTAGCTATATTGGTGCATGGTTAGGTGTATTAGTGGCTCTTTCAGTGAGTAAGTGGGTGTGTGAGTGAAAGTATGGGTATGTGATTGCGTGTGTGAGTGTCTGTGTAGGTGTCTGTGTGGGTGTGCTAGAGGGTGGGTATACAACGTTTACCATGCATTTTTTACCACGCACTACACTTACAACGCAGGCATTACCACGCATACCATTACAACGCATTGCGCTGGGGGGGGCTCTAGGATAGGGAATAAGTTTAATTTTATATCCAACACCTTCCCTAGTATCCACGGGGACTGGAGATGGAATATAAAATTATACTTACCACTATCCAGCACCTCAAAGCGCTATGCGTTGTAACGGTATGCGTTGTAAATACCGCGTTGTAATGGTATGCGTGGTAATAGTATGCGTGGTAAAGTCATATATCCTAGAGGGTGTGTTCATGGTTGCATGAGCATGTGCATGGGTTTGTGATTGTCTCTAAGGCAGAGGATATGCTAGTGGATGTGTGAATGCCTTTTTCAGTGTTTGAGTGTGTGTGCCAGTGTCTGTATGAGTGTGTGAATGTCTCTATCAGTGTGTGAGTGGAACTGTGAGAGGCGGCATCAGTGTGTGAGTGGACGTATGAGATAGGAGTAGAAGTGGGTATCTGACTATGCAAGTGGGTGTATTGTTTTTAATTGTAGTTGAAACACCCTGAGAATGTAAACTTGTGGAACAACACTTAAATAAATAACTAGTAAAACACATTACTCCATTAGGTGATGCCGTTCATCTGTATGGAAAGAAAAAAACAAATATGAAATATCATTAATGTTAATATCGGTTAAAGGGATGTCAATATACTCAATAATATACGTACACATAACACTGTCAATACTGGTAAATACAATGTCAATGTATGTCATAATAAATGTACACAAAACAATGTCAATACCGGTAAATATGATGTTGATGTATGCCATGACCAATGTACACATAATATTGAGAATGTCGGGAAATGTGATATTAATGACCGCCTTGCTATATGCACAAGTAACAACGAACATGGAGTATTCCTGATAAATGCTCCTGAGATGACCTCCTCATCAACCCAGTGTAAGAGATACTTGGTCAGTCAGGCTCTGTGATATAAACCCTGGCCTACCAATGGATTGTTGACAGGTGGGGTACAACAAGCCCAAAGACCAAATTACATACTATTAACTTCCATACTATAATCGCGCACCCATTTCTAGTTTCAAACACATTAATACAATAAGGGGGGCATGTGAGGGAAATGTTTATTGACCTGGCATTGTTATGGTCCCTAAGAATACTGAAAAACCAAATATAACAATGGGTCAGAAGAAAACTAGTGTAGCTATCAAAGTAACTGTGTGTGTATTGACAGGACACAATCCCTGAATCCAAGGTATTCCTGGTGAAAAATATGTTCCCATCAGATACCCGTCCTGTGCCACCCTACATCATTTGGGATCCTTCGCCCGAAGGAAGTGGAATTGAATCCACTATGGATTAGGTAGATTGTGTCCTAATCTAATATGAAGGATTTTATGAAGTATAAATGAAAACTAAGTGGTGGTATCAGGGGGCAAAGAATTTAGCAGTGCAGGAAGTGCTCTCTGTAGCGTGTGATAAAGTGAAATTAATATTGGGTTGTGGGAGTGGAAAAAAGATTTTTATTCAGGTCCTACCCATACCCAAGGTTAAAAAACAGTGCCAAGTAGTATTAACAAATAACTACTGAGGTCTTTTTCTAGGTCGACATGTTTCTGCAGTTTGTGGTTCACAAGATACCCATCTGCTTCATCAGGACCTTTATGATCAAATGCTACTGCTGATAAACGTCAAAAAAGTGTATAAAATCATATCACCCACGGTCTGGTGAATGAACTCTCCACCTCACCCGGCTACAGCTCAGGTACAAATGGAGCACCGCTCTGTCCGTCGGTACTCCTCGCCTTCCTCTAGGCTGACAGTGGGAGGTCACTTTATCACACGCTACAGAGAGCACTTCCTGCACTGCTAAATTCTTTGCCCCCTGATACCACCACTTAGTCTTCATTTATACATTTATTCATTTATACTGTTAATACGACGCATCAATGGTGTCGCAAGAAAGGTGCACTGAGAAGTGTCTCATCGCTGATTTGTCACAGCGATGCAACACTTCTCATTCATGAGGCCCAAACATTTTATGTGCAGTTACAATTTATTGTACATAAAGTTTTTTACAGTGCACTCTAATTCACATATGAGTAAAATCTATTTACCATTCTCCACCTGCTGTTCTCCAAATTTTGTCCTAATATCAGTTAATATCTCTTATTAGTGGAAATCTCTAATCTAATCTACATACTCTCAGTACAAAGGCACTAGGGACTGGTTGAATGGGCGGAGTTCTATTCTGTGGAATTCTGCGGATTTCCATTAAAATTCGATGGGATTCTGCGGAATAAAACCAATTAAATTAGCTTCTTCATCGGTTAGAATTCTGATTGAATAAACAATGTTGACAACAAAAAGAATTCAGTGACCTGTGAAAAATTATTTTTCTATAGTTCAATGCCCGCACTTATGATTTCCTGCGATGCGAGGGGCACAGTGCTTGTTCTCAAATGATGAAGTGGGAAACAGGAAGCTGAGATGCATGTGCCTATTAATATGTATATATATATTACCTACTGGCGGTCGCCAGTAGGTAGTTATAGATAGGACCTATTATCTATAGGAAATCTGCAACATTCTATTCCCAATATTTTTTGGCGCCGATTAATGAATCTTTATGAAATTTGTAAAACTGGTGGGGTGCTCCGGTCTGCTCCTATCCTGAAAGTTGGGGGGTGATTCATTAAGCAGGGGCCGAGAAAAAAAGGGGGTCCCAAACCTTTTTTCACCATACAATTTTCCATAGGAACCTTTTAGCCCCAGCTACAGCTCGAACTACTGAACGGAATTACCCCAAATTTGTCAAAGAGGTAGCCCTTAGTTCACACTCGTGCCTTTTGGTTAAATGGTGTAAATCCGTTCAGTAGTTACAGAGAAAATCAAAAGTAAAATCACATATATATCTATTACCGCGGTGGATCCGCGCACCCTATGCGCACCCTGCGCGCACCCTTCCGATCACGAGCTGCATGCTTATTGGCAGTCAACTGACCCTCTAGACCTGCTTGGGAGGTCGCACAAGGACCCCCAGGTAAAAAGGCAAAATGCGCGCAGGGTGCGCCGGATCCTGCCATAAAAAAAATTAAATCGAAGCGCGGGCTTTTGCGCTTCTTTAATAATTAGCCCCCGGGGGCCAAAACCTGGGGGCAAAAATAATACATTTGATGGGGGCCCAGAGGGGCCTCCCAGCCCCGGGGACCACAATCCCCCGGGCCTACAAAATAAATGGGTGGGGGCTCAAAGGCCACCCCCCAGCAAAATACATGGGTGGGGGTTCAAAGGCCCCTCCAGCCCCGGGGACCGCTACCCCTGGGGATTTCAATAAAATGCTTGGGGGGGCTCAAAGGCCCCTCCAAGACCTGGGGACCACCACCCCCTGGGGCTTTGTATATTGTGGGAGGGGGCCATGTGGTCCCCCTCCTGGAGTCGTTGAGGACCCTGGGGACCACCACCCCCAAGAGCTGGCTCCCGCAGTGTCTCGGGTTGCCCACCCCTGAGACACTTCTGTTTTCTATGGCAGGGCAGGAGCCGAGGCTCCCGCCCTGTCATAGCAAACTTGGTTTGGATTTTGAAAAAGACAGCAGGGAAACCTGCTCTCTCTTTCAAAATGCAAACCATATTGCTTTTACACACGGGGAGCTGCATGTTAGCAGCTCTCCATGTGGAAAAGCAATGCCAGCTCCTTAAGGACGCGGGGAGCCGGCTGGGACTGTGGGGGCATTGGGGCTCCCCCATGGTCCCCAACGTTGTATCTAGGCCCTGGGAGATGGGGTCTCCGGGGAGAATAGATATTAGTGATAGGTGCTAAAAAAAATGACGTTCAAATTAGGAGTCGCGGAGCCGGCGCAGCGCTCAACGCGGCCCCCTGGTGTGCATGTGCTGGGTGCGTGATTCCTAACGCATTTCGTGCATGCTCCTAACGCGTTGGGTGCACAACTCCAAGCAAAAAAAAGCAATATTTTTCAGATATACATTAAGTCTATGTGTTTAGATCTTGGGTGGCTCTAAAAAGAGACGTTGTGTTTATTGACAGATTTTGGTACCTATAAGTAAGTACCTATGCAGAGCCTAAAGTTGAAGAGGAAGACTCTGTTACCCTCATCTATAAAATGTACACCATCTCCCCTATAGATGCCATCCATATTGAAACGCAGATTGTTGTGGTAAATTGACCCCATCCTATAATCTTGGAGATAAGCAGAAACATCTTTATTGACATGTTTCCTAGCTTTCTCATTTAGTGGACAAAATTGATTGGACCAGTTCCATTTCTGTGTTTGGCATATGTTAGAATAGACAAAGGGAGTCTGGGGAAAAAGTGACATCAATGTCCTTCATAAGCATTTCCAGACCTACCCCAGTCAATGTGCCTAGGTCATTGCTACCACAATGCACAATTATGAGGTCAGGGTGTTGGAGATGCAAAAAGGATTTAACCAATGGCATCAACTGGTGCCACTTTAATCCTCTCTGTCCAATCCCTTTAATGTCTACAGTTGGCAAATCTAGGTCTTTGTCAATGCCTCTGTTTTCTGAATACCTTTGGCTACAGAAAATATAGCTGTGGTCTACAATCCACACTCTAAGCATCTTGAAGGGAGGTCTAGATGCACTCAGAAGGTGGCTGTATGTGAAATGGCAGTTTGACAACTACGATTTTTCTAAAATGGTGGATAAGATGCAGTTTTGAAAAAAGAAAAGAAATGATTGGCTGTTTGAGAACATTCTAGACTGAAAAGTAGGGTGCATGTTTCTGTTTTTAAAAAGCATGTATCTTATTGGTTAACAAAAACTGTTTGAAAGGAACATTACATAGGATAAGCTGATATTTTGAAAAGTCAAGCACACTTGCTGTTTGGATTAGCAACATTGTGTGCTGAACTTGTGACCTGTGCGCTCCGTTGAGTGTTCCATGAACTGTTACTATGGTAACAGGCAGTAAGCAGATTGGGGGTAGGGTGCAAACTTATGTCAATTGGAAAGGGTTGAAATGTTTAACCAATAGAAATGTTTGTTCATTTTTTTAATAAATGTGGGAAGCAATGTGATTTGATATTTACATGTATATGTGTGAGGAATGAGATGGAAAGTTTGCCAATTTTTGGTTTTGCTAAGTGCAGTGCAGTACAGATATTCTGTATAAGAAAATCTGGTGTGTGACTGACATACTTCTTAATCTACAAATCAATTTGAAAGGAGAGTTAATTTGTGAGGGCTTGTTTGTGGTGCCTTTGTTTTTAATAAGAGTAATGTATTTCTCCTGCTAAAGTCCAGGGAGTAGTATTGCTTGTCTAGAATCACAATGTGAGCCTGTCTGCATTTTCACAACCTTTGTGAGAGAAGCATTTGTTAACTTCATGTGTTTGATGACAGATAACTGCTTTAAAACCTGTCATGTTGTCAAGTTTTAGTAGTATTAGAAGGCAGTCATTGGTTATGCAATCGCAAAATGAGTCAGGCTTTCACACTAAAGTGCAGTATTGAAATATGTAGAATGTGTGCAGTCACCTTACCCCTTCCAGACTAGTGAATGTGTTTTGGAAAAGTCCAAGGGATAGTGTTGCTTGTCTCGAATCACACTGTGAGTCTTGTGTGCATTTGGGCAACCATTGTGAGAGAAGCATTTGGAAACTTCATGTTTTTGCAGACACACAACTGCTTGAAAACCTATCCTGTTCTCAAGTTTTGGTAGAATTAGAAGCCAGTCATTGCTTATGCATTCGCAAAATGAGTCAGGCTTTCACACTAAAGTGTAGTACTGAAATATGTAGAATGTGTGCAGTCACCTTACTCCTTCCAGACTAGTGAATGTGTTTTGGTAAAATCAAAGGGATAGTGTTGCTTGTGTAGAATCACACTGTGAGTCTGTGTGCATTTGGGAACCATTGTGAGAGAAGCATTTGGGTACTTAATGTCTTTGCAGACACATAACTGCTTAAAAACCTATCCTGTTCTCAAGTTTTGGTAGAATAAGAAGCCAGTCATTGCTTATGCAATCGCAAAATGAGTCAGGCTTCCACACTAAAGTGCAGTAATGAAATATGTGGAATGTGTGCAGTCACCTTACCCCTTCTATACTAGTGAATGTGTTTTGGTAAAGTCCAAGGGATAGTGTTGCTTGTCTAGAATCACACTGTGAGTCTGTGTGCATTTAGGAACTATTGTGAGAGAAGCATTAGGGTACTTCATGTCTTTGCAGATACATAACTGCTTAAAAACCTATCCTGTTCTCATGTTTTGGTAGAATTAGAAGCCAGTCATTGCTTATGCATTAACAAAATGAGTTACGCTTTCACACTAAAGTGCAGTGCTGAAATATATAGAATGTGTGCAGTCACTTTACTCCTTCCAGACTAGTGAGTCAGTTTGGTTAAAGTGCAAGGAATAGTGTTGCTTGTCTAGAATCACACTGTGAGTCTGTCTGCATTTGGACAACCATTGTACAAGAAGTGTTTGGTAACTTCATGTCTTTGCACATAACTGCTAAAAACCTATCCTGCTGTCAAGTTTAAGTAGTATTAGAAGCCAGTCATTGCTTATGTATTCACACTAGATTGCAGTAGTGTAATATGTAGAATGTGTGCAGTCACACTCCCCCTTCTAGACTAGTGAGTCTGTTTGGCTAAAGTGCAAGGAATAGTGTTGCTTGTGTAGAATCACACAGTCTCTCATTGTAGTACTCTAATCATTTGGTCAGTATCCAAGTACTCATGCAGCGATCCAGGACCTTAGCTACAAACTCCTATGCACTATCCATGTAGTCCTCTAACCACCTACACACTTGTGTTTCAGGTCTACAATTCTCCAGTCAATTTAATTAGTCTTTATTTGATATTTTCAATCACATAAGACACAATACAACATAAAAGTGTTGTCTAAAACAATAAATACACCCTAAAAGCACACAATACTCGCAACATTTAATATCAACATAAGCGAATATTCCTGACAATTATGAACTATATAGAAATATATTAGTTAAAAGGATAGGAAAAAAAGACATAAAATCGTTTAATAAATTTGAACAGGGGAGCCTTCCTGACACGGGTTTAAACGAGCGACACGTGGTAATCCCAAACCAGCCTCCAAGTTTTTCCATCTCAGAGCCCAGAACCAGTTTAGAAATGTCACTATAGCTATGACAATATCTGAGCGAGTGTTCAAAACCAGGATACGAAAAGCTGTCAAGCATGATCTAGTACCAAGGTTAGAACACAGTGGCCTTAGCCAACTTCGACGGGGACCTTTGTAAGCTGGACACACGAAGAGAACATGGATTGCCGACTCTTCCTTTAAGTGGCACGACGGGCATGTAGTGTCTGAAAGATGATTCCATTTTGTAGTAAAAGTTCCTAAGGGAAGACTACCTACTCTAAATTGATGGTAAAGTTTCCTGTCACCAGAATTGGTGATCAAGTTCCAGTAGGCCTCTAGTTCCGTCCAAGTTTGTGCTCCATAAAGATGCCTGTGAGTGAGTTGCTGCATACTATCGACAGGGTCTTCCTGGAAATCATTGCCCAGTAATATTTTTTATAGTTATTTTTACTGGGAAATGAGTTCCCCGTTGAATCATACCATAGGTGTCAGACCTCCATATCAATCAGGTTACTCTTGATCTTCTGCAGCCATGTAATTTTTGAGGGCTGGGCAGTGTGTCTAATATACATAAGAATGAACAAAACAAAGGCCAGTACTGGATACCCTTAACAAGGGATGGTTATGGTCACCTTATGAACAAAACATAACGGTCCAAATTACGTCATAAGTCAGAATTTTTTAATTTATTTTCTTTAGTTAAACTTTACTTTAGTAAATAATTTCACAAATAAATTGTGCATGTATAAACTTTTCAAACGTTAGACATAACAACACAAAAAATACTTTTACATATTTACAATTTTACAATTTACACACATCCTCTCAAACATTCATTCTGCATCCATCCAACTATACACACAAACAATAAAAAACCCTTTTGTCAGAAAAAGCAATTGAAATATGCAATAAATGATAATCTCTATTTGTATTTAGGAGCTGTTTTCAATTCAAATATATGGAATATTAATTCTTTTTAAGAAAACCAAAGCCTTATTGTAAAGAATTTTAGTCATATGACAAAAGAGTTCAGTCAATCCTATTGAAGGTCAAAAGGTCGACGCGTTTCAAACCCCCAATTCTGGGGTTCTCATCAGGACCAATCTTTTTCTTATAAAGTCACTTAATGACCATGCGTGCTTCTGCAGGACATTCGACAGGTACACAATGACACTTATGACAGTGGCGCAGGGTCTCCCGGTTAGCGGTGGCTCATTTTACATGTCCGCTGAAATTTTAGAAGTTCACTCCGTTGCTTCAACCAGTGGATAAATCTCCGGGACGGGAAACCGATCGTTACTTAGACTGCTGCAAGCAGGAAGCATACGCTATGGTTTTTGAGAGGATGTGTGTAAATTGTAAAATTGTAAATATGTAAAAGTATTTTTTGTGTTGTTATGTCTAACGTTTGAAAAGTTTATACATGCACAATTTATTTGTGAAATTATTTACTAAAGTAAAGTTTAACTAAAGAAAATAAATTAAAAAATTCTGACTTATGACGTAATTTGGACCGTTATGTTTTGTTCATAAGGTGACCATAACCATCCCTTGTTAAGGGTATCCAGTACTGGCCTTTGTTTTGTTCATTGGTATCTTTGGCTTAGCCTTGCTGGAAACAGCCAGAACCCTGTGTTGTTTTTTCCAGTCTAATATACATAAGGGCATTGGCATAAGATGACAATTCTGGTGTAGTCTAGATCCTCCTCCAATAAGCTAAGGGTTTGAATCATGCCACTTCATCAAAGGATACACATCCTAAATCGAACAGTAGGGGCTTGATGGGGGTAGATTGAGGCAGGCTGGTTAGTGATCTCAGGAACTTATTTTGCGCAAGAAAGAGGGCTGTTAGATTTTCAGACCCCTATAGTTCTGCACCATAAATAATGGAGGCTCTAACCTTCCCATTATAAATCGATAGAGCTGGCCCCACCGCTTTAATACTAGAAAGTCTATATTCTTTAAGTAGGGCTCCTGCTAACTGATTGTGCCTGAGAACTAGAACATCAATCTGCGGGGTTCAGTTCATCCTCCTACCCATAGTCACACCTAGATAGGTAAAGGTATCCGTTTGTTCCAAAAGCGCTTCATTCATAACAACTCTGCTTTTAATATGTTTATATTTGTGCAGGACCATGTAGTTGGTTTTGTCAACATTTACTAGAAGTTCATGGACGTTGCAGAACTCTGTAAATCTGTCAAGGGCACGTTGCAGACCAGATTGAGTTTTAGATAAGAGTAGAGTATTATTTGCAAACATTAATAGAGGGACCCTTGAACCGGCTAGAGTTGGCGCATCTGTTGGAAATGAGTGTAATATGAAATTACCTTATTAATAAACAGGGAAAATAGGGCTGGAGTAAGGCACATCCTTGCCGCACCCCCTTATTTACTGGGAAGCGATCTGTGAGTTGACCCTGCTATCCCCACCTGACTTGGGCATAATTTGCCTTGTGCATCTTGATAACAAAGCTTAAAATTCCTAGGGGCATCCCAGCCTCCTTTAGAACGTCCCACAGCATTTGGCGAGGGACCAGGTCAAATGCTGATTTAAAACCAACAAACGCTGCATAAAGAGTACTCCCCACAAGAGTGACTGAACTCCAATATATTAGCATAAATCTGAAGACTTGGTCCATAGTACTGACGTGGGGTGAAAATCCTGCTTGGTAAGTAGAAAGTACATCCTGATCCACAATCCAATCATTAAATCTACCAAGGATCAATCTAGCAACTATTTTCTGAAGAGTGTCTATTAAGCTTATTGGCCTACAGTTGCTAGGATTGGCATGGTCACCCTTTTTCTATATGGGAATTATTTGAGCCCCACGCCAGGTTTCTGGAATGTGCGCTACCCTAGCTATGGCATTTATTATAAGGAAAATATAATCTGTCCAGTTCCTCTTATCTTCTTTAAAAATGTCAGCCGGGATACAGTCCGGGCCCGGAGCCCTCCCTGAAGGAACCCCTTCCAGGACTCGTTCTATCTTCCCTTTCATAAATGTTAAAACCCCCTCTGTGATGACCTCAGGGTAAGCAATTAGGCCGCTCCGAGGAAAAGCAAATTGTGCCTGATAATGTTCGACCCACAGTTCGGGTGATACATTGTTCACTGGAATGGAACCATGCACACCGCTGCCCCACTTTACTAAGTGCCAAAATGTGGTCCAGTTGTTCCTGTTACAAGCACTAGATAGGGACTTCCACCTGTCCTCATCAAAATCCTTCTTTACTGCTAGTTGTACTTTTTATAGTTTGCCCTCGCTAAATTGCTTAAATGCGGCTCTACATGTCTCATTATACCAGTTTGGCGTTTTTTTTGTAGTGTGCCTAAATGGTCTCATGTTTTCAGTAAATGGGAATTTTAATTTAACAAATAGGTCTTCATGCGCTTTCTTGTGAGCCATAAAACAATTATCAGATGGATCTAACGTGCCCAGAAGTGTTATTGTTTCCTCTACCATAGCCTTAATCTGTGCTACTGAGGCCTCATCTTCAGAAACCTTTGCCTATTTCAAGTGGCGACAATCTTGAGACATAAGCACCTCTCCTACTACTATGTCCATTTCTGTCCTTACATGGTCCAATCCCTTTCCAGCGAGAGTCAATACCAGCGGGTCATGGCCACTCTAAGGTCTTTGATATATCTGCATGTCCACATGTCTAGGCCGTAGCTCTAAACTAGTAAGAATATAATCTATTCTACTGCTTCTAGACCCATTGAAAAGGGTGTTAATACTTTCCAGGTCGGACGGGGATCTACCATTTAGCGCCCTTGGCCACCTCCCGAGGGACATACTTTTTAGTTGTAGCGCCGCCTCAGTCCATTTAGTAACCGGCGGCAGCGATAGGGATGGTATCCCCCAGCTCTGGTCTTCCTCCATGGAGAGGCTGTAGTTATCAGGGCCTAGAGGCTCGAATGTGCAATTAAGATCACCAGCGATAATCAAAGGCTTAGGGCTATCTAAGTCATTAGTAATAGTGTCCAGGTGGGCGATAGTTGGTGACGCTTTCCCTCCCGCACTCCCTCTCGCATATATTTTAAAAAGTATAAAGTCAATCTCTCCTTCGACAAGTACTTTAATAGCAAGGTTATCTGGGCTATCTATTGGTAATTCCTTTACTTGGAACAATGTCTGTTGCTTGGCCCAAATAATCAATCCCCCACTAGGTTTCCCCTTCCTAATCGGAATTGCATCTTTGGCAAAAGCCAAGTAACCTGGGCTATAACTCGTCTCTACTGACCATGTCTCTTGAAGGGCAATAAAATCGTGCCCCTCAATAAAACTTGACCAATCAGAAGACAGGGTCCTTGTCAAAAGGCCAGCTATATTCCAAGCTATTAAAGATAGTTGGAGGGGAGTGTTACCCAAGGGTTTTGCAGCATATTGTACCAGTTCCGAGCCAACCAGACTCTCAGCTACAGATTGTAGGGGACCCTTCCTTATACTCAATAGAGGGGTAGGAGAGCTATCATGGTATTCATCCCTTTCAGGAGTAATCAGAGGCAGTCAATTGCACTGATCTAGGCCAGATAGTGGAATATATCTGTTAGGAAGGACCTCTAGTGGTCTAGTTACATGTTTCTGTTGGGCCAGGGGTTGCCTACCCTCCCCATGGGTATTCAACACAATCGGTGGATAGGGCCCAGATCTATAGAAAAACCCTAAAGGTAGAATAAACACCTTCTTCATATATCTACCTACCTCCCCTCCCAGATTATCCAATAGAAATCCAGGTGTTGGACCCGGCCCTTTGGGCAGGTTCACCCAGAGACTTTTTGCTTTTTCCTTGCCTGTTTCTGGAACCTGGTGGTGGTGATTTTAGGCCTCTGCGCACTTTTTCACTGTGGTACAGTGTAAAGTGCTTGAGCTCTCTGTGTATGTGTGGTGAGTGACCTGCCCTCCCATAGGAATTAATGGGGAATATGTATGCCCATGGTAGTTCCTGATGTGTGGGGAGTGCAGGGGCGAGTTTGGTATGAGAGAACTCGTGAGACTGAATGCTGCAAAATGATATATGCAGCATGAGTGTGTCTAGTCTAGAAGTGCCACTTTTGCAAGTTGGCATATTTGTGTAATTTGTTGCTGGCGTGTGATTGGCTGGTGAGCCTGGGTCAGGATTGTCTGGGCCGGCTTGTGGATTGACTGTCTGGTTTGAGGGTGACAGGGTCTGGAGAGCCCAGGAGGTTGTCTGAGTCAGCCCATGGATGAAAGGCAGCATCTGCTGCCAGGGAAGTGGGAGGAGATGGCACCTGATAGTGAAGGGCTGTGCCTGCCTGACTACAAAGCTGGCTCCACCTCCCGCTGGGCGACTGTCACCTCTGTCCACGATACTGACAGGACTTCCCTATAACCAGTTCTAGCTGGTTCTCACACTGAGACTTCAAAGACTTTTCACTGTATAAGAAGGGGCTGTGTCACCTTCCAAAATGTTCTTGTTTTTAACTTGAATCTGCCAGGGGCATGATGCTGCTGGGGCTCAGGGGAATCCCTGGGCCCTGCCCAGCCCCTGGACCTCTGATGGACTTTCCTGGACTCCTGGGGGACCCCTCTGCCTTGCTTGGGCTGATGGGGGGACTTGGCTTTACCCCTGGGAATCTCTGGGACCTTTTTTCAGCAAGGAGAAGCTGCATTTTCCTGCAGGAAGCGCTGAGCTTCCCCCTGAGCACCTGGGAGCGCTCTGCCTGGTTTCTGGCGCTTTGGAGCGCATTATTTCCCCCAAGCGCTTGAAAGAGCTTTTATTTGGACTTTCTAGCGCTTAGGACCGCGTTATTTCCGTTCGTAGCGCTGGACGCGCTGAGGTTTCCTGCCCGGATTTATTTAATTATTTACAAATGCACACCTCGATTTAGCGATTGTTCTTAGGCCGGTGCCCACCCGGCATTGCCCCGTGTAGAGGCTGCTGCGGCCCGGGGGCCTGAAGGTGACCAGAAGCCGCGGGGAGAACTACAAAGGGGCCGCGACCTGATTGGACGAGCCCCGAGGAGAGCCGTGCTCTGATTGGTCCTTTGAAGGGGGCCTGGTCCAGGAGCCGCGCTGCAATTGGCTGACTCCTGGAAGCTTCGTGACGAGTGTGGAGGCTCGCCGCCTGAGCCACGACCGGATTGCCCCTTGATGTGGAGCTGCTGCGGAGGTCGAGGCCGGCCTGGGGAAGGAGGAGAAATGATGGCGGCTGCTGCGGGGCACCCTAGGCATGGGCGGAAAATCCGTTCCGCTCGCGGATTTTGCGGATTTTCGGGAAATCCGCAATCCGCGAGATTTGCGAATTTCCTGAAAAATCCGCAAATCCGCGAGCAGCGGATTTTGCTCGCACTGCTCGCACTGTTCGCGTGAGTTCGCGCCCCGCGAATAAGTGCGAAATTGCAGAAATACGATTTTAGCAAAACTGAAAGTAACTACTTACCAGGTTCAAAAGTTCAGGCTCATCATTAGTAGCCATTTCCTGTAGTGCTTCCTGAGGGGCCCCTCCAGAGTTCAGTTGCCAGTTGCAACTATTATGTGACCCTGCTCTGAACCTCAGAATAGTTACACATATGCCACAAAGGTCCTGAATTACAGCTAAGGGAGACAAGCAGGAGCCAGGCTGGAAGTTAAAATCCATTAATCAGCCCCTAATTCATTATTGTCAGTTGGGGCAGGGCAGGTGTTGTAACTAATTTTGCAACAATGAAAGCACTTAGCAAGTGCAAAAGATCACTAATCAGGGCGCACTAAGGAAGCAGGTGCCAGCTAAAAAAATATTCTGTGACACATTAATCAGCCCCAAATTAATTCAGGTCACTTGAGGCAGGGAAGGTGTGCTTTGCTTTGCCAAAAATAATGTACACTGGACAACCAGAGGGTGTGGTGATGAAACAGAGGGTGGCATGGGTGGGCCAGAGGGTGGCATGAGTAGTCAGAGAGTGGCAGTGGTGACAGAGAGTGGCAGTGATGAAGAAGAGTGTCCCAAACAGGTTGGACACGTAGAAACAACAAGTTCGCAAAACTTGCGACCCGACAGGTAAGTTCGCAAATTGCGAAATTGTAAAAACCCTCGCGAACTGGCAGAAACACGGGCGAACACAAAAAAAAAAAAAAATCCGCAAATTCGCGGGAATTCGCGGATTTTGCGGATTGCGAGTTTGCAAATCCGCAAATTCGCGGATTGCCAATCCGCAAAATCCGCTCATGCTTAGGGCACCCTTGACCGAGAGGGAGCCCCGGGAGAAGGTGCGCAGCCTGTCATCTTGCGAGGGGGCGGAAGGCGCGATGCCAGAGCCTGCCCCTCCGCGCTGCTCGAGTGGAGCGCCGAGAGAAGGAGAGCGGCAGAGAGCAGCTGAGCGTGCCGGCGGGGCTCCATGGTGGAAGAGGAGCCCCGCACTGCCCAGAAGAAGAGACCGCCGCGTAGGAGTCCCGGTGAGTGGAGGCTTCTTGTTGGGTGCCTCGAGGCACCGTGCTCTGTGCTGGTCTTGAGCGGCCCGTCTGGCAGCGGGCCGCTCCCACCTTGCCCCGCATTCCGTGTTGAGCCCCCGAGGCTCCGGGGGCATGGGAAATTCAGAGCCCAGAGAGGCTCTTACAGGAATTGTTAGCATTCTGAGTCCCCCGAGGGGGACTCCAATGAGGGCAGCCTTTAGATGGGGCGTCGGGGAACATGGTTGGTGCCCGCCCCCCCCTCCTGCCTACAAGTGTGATGTTGAGAGCCCAGAGAGGCTCGAGGTGCCCTATGTGATTCAAGAGCCCAGAGAGGCTCAAGGGCCATTTTTATGACGTCAAGCCCCAGAGGGGGCTCCAATGACCCCACAGTTGTTCCAGAGCCTGCTAGGCTCAGGGGGCAGTTTATTGAGGAGCCAGAGGGCTCCAGAGAGGATTTGCTGCAGAGCCTGTGTGGCTCCACCAATTGTGGCGCAATTCACCAGAGGGGCTACTGAAGGCCCTGCCACAGTTCTTCATGATTCTCCAGCTGCCCAGCAATTAGTGGCCGGCTGCACCGTTTAGGCACAATTTCAGGAGAGAGTCCCTGGTGGGACAGAGAGGGCACAGTGGTGCCAGGCCTTCACAGCTGCGCAGCACTTAGTGCCAGCTGCTACGTTTAGGCTTTTTTTCCTTGAGACTGGCGCTGCATGGCAGCGCGCCCTGACATTGAGACACAGGGCGTCTCAGCCCCAACAAGGCCAGTTGGCCTAGGGACTGCCACAAGTGGTGGCTTATGTAAGTTATGCGCAATGTGATTTCTATGTTTTTAATAGTAATTGCCTACTGTGTGTTTTTGCGTTATTGTGTTGTTCTGGCACCTCTGAATGTTTTTAGGCATCATGTGTCTTTCTTTCCATGCGCTGCACCTCTGAATGTTTTAGGCATCATGTGTCTTCTTGCGCTGCACCCCTGAATGTATTTTATTGCATCATGTGCTTTATTCTTAACACCTCTGAATGTTTTAGGCATCATGTGTTTCTCTTTATTACTCCTCTGAATGTGTTTCATGCATCATGGGTAATGTGTTCTTGTGTAGACCCCTAAATGTATTTTATTCTTAGGTGGTTGTTCTTTTTAGTACAGGTGGTCCTAGTAAGGTCCTGGTTCCTGTTACCAGTGGATACTGGTTGTGATCTTTTTGATTACCCTTTTATGTCTATTATTCCTTATTCTAAAGGTTCTATATCTGATTCTGACAGTGGCCCATGTGGCCCTGTCTTGTAAATAATCCCTTATGAATATTGCCCGTGCCAGTTGGCACAATGTATATGTGTGATTTTATCTTATGTGTTTTTAAAATACAAAAGTTATTTTTATAATAACCTTGTGTGGAGTTCCTTTTGTGGTGTGCCTAGTAAGTTGTTGCTGTTGTGCGCTGGCGCAAATGCTTTACACATTGCCTCCGAGTTTAGCCTTACTGCTTGTGCCAAGCTACCAAGGGGGTGAGCAGGGGTTATCTTGGTGTGTGACTTCCTTGCCCTGACTAGAATGGTGGTTTCTGCCTGGCTTTGGCGTCAGCCTTACCCTACCAGAAATAGCCAGTTCTAACATTGTTGGTCAGCGGTGCGGATTTGGACTTGTGTTTGCGCAGTGCCACAGCGACAACTGGCTACATTACAAAACTCTGCAATTTTTTTTTCAGATAGTCACATGTTTGGGATTATTGTTTTTGATTTTTGTTTTTCCTCAGAGTGTCATTTTCAAATGTGTTCCTGCGCTTTATGTTTAGTAGCAGATGAGAGAAAGTGACAGGGCGGGAGGCCAGTAGAGGGGGAGGTTCCCATAGATTAGGAATCCCTTGCAGGGTCCAGTGCCCAATCCCTGTTCCTGTTCCTGTGTGGGTAGATGGAAGAGAGGGAGTGTGGAGGAGAAATTACTAGCTCAGGAGGGTGGTTATCGCCTGAGTGTAGTGTGTGTGTCTGGATTCCACAGTATGGTAGGATCCAGTGGTGGCAGCTTAAATGTGTCCAGTGCGTGTGAAGTCCCATTCCCAGTTCCCAGAGTATGGTGCCTGGTGCTCAGTAAGAGGGGTACAGGTTGTGAGTCAGAGGCAGTAAGGAACTGTCTCACCAGTCTGGAGGGGGAGTGTGCGGATGAGTGGTGTCTTGAACTGGAGGAGTTGGTGTGAGTTTTTTTAAGGAGCTTGCACGTGAGGTGTACCTCTGGTGGTGTGCAGGAGGTCCTGCAGAGTCACTGGACAAGAAGGTGGATGTCTGGCGGTGTGCTAGATGTCTTGAAGAGGCATTAGGAGGTGATTCTAAAAGGAGTGGCTTGTGTATCTGATGATCCTGTGAAGGGGAAGAGGTTCATGTGTAACCCAGCTAGGTCCAAGTAGTATGGTAGGTGTGTAGGGGCTCGCGCCCTGTCTCAGTGGAGGCGGAATGAGTGTGGGACGGTGTGTCCCACGTTGGCCCGAAACCCTATCTCAGGGCCTGGAGGGTTCCCTAAGGGAGCGCCAGGTCAGGGGCCTAAGCTGTACATAGGTCATTTGAGGAGGATCTTCCTGTGTCTAGAGGACGGGGAGTGTCTGTAACCAGAACTCCGGCGGTCCTGGTGTTGGGCAGCACCACTCCTAGTGGAGGGTGCAGAAGTCCTGGCTCGCTGAGCATTTGACCGTCTAGAGTGCTTGACCATTTGTGGGGCCTCTGGAGGTCATTCCCCGAGGAGGGTTGGAAAGCCAGGTTGGGGTTGTGGCCTGACCTGGAAGGAGTACTGAAGGAAAGTGTGTCACTGATACGCCGCTGGCGTGTGCTCTGTCTAGCCTGAGACATACTGGGCCTGTAGTCATGGAACTGGAAGAGGGTGCAGAGGGACGGTGTATCTCTGACCCCGGTGCAACCTGAGGGTTTAGATCTTAGGTTGGGAGATTAGGAAACTTCTAGGTCAAGAGGAATCTCTGCCAAAGTGGATCAGCTGAAGAGACTGAGGGGGCTGCCCTTGCTGTGTGTTCTGGGGCTCACCTGCAGTTTGTTGTTTCCACTAAGGTAGAGGAAAGGGGACTTTGCTGTGTGCTGTGTCCACCCACCTGCTTGAAGAGGAACTGTGCTGTGTGCTTTGTACCTCAGAAGTGAAATAGTTTCCAGGTGATAGACCAGCGATGGAGTGAGGTCCGGATCTGGTAGGAGAATTGTGTTCTGGTGAGTGCTTCTCTGTGAGGGGGCGGAAACCCAGAAGTAGAAGTAGGGTGGGGCGTTCTTGCCCGTGACCTCTGGTCAGCCTGGGGGTGTGGACCCTAGGTTGTTGGATCAGTGGTAGTTGTAGCTACACTGAGAGAGAGAGTGGAGAATGGCTATTGTGTGCCAGGGGTTACTGCCCCACACTCTGTGGATTAGTTAGGACCTGTGATTTGGATGGCCTATGGCCTGGTCTTGGCTGTGGATGACTAGTGAGTACCAGTGGGGTATCCTAGTTGTGTCAGAGAGTTATTGTTTAGAGGAAACCAGGTGGGTTCAGAGTGACGTAGAACAGGAAGGTGTCCCTGCTGTGCGGGTCCGTGTCCATGTTTTGTCGCGTAAAGCAAGGAAGCCCATCAGTGGAGTGATTTGTCTACCCTGCGTTTTGGCTGGAAGGGGGTTGTGTTGGACCCGACCCTTTGGGCAGGTTCACCCCGAGACTTTTTGCTTTTTCCTTGCCTGTTTCTGGAACCTGGTGGTGGTGATTTTAGGCCTCTGCGCACTTTTTCACTGTGGTACAGTGTAAAGTGCTTGAGCTCTCTGTGTATGTGTGGTGAGTGACCTGCCCTCCCATAGGAATGAATGGGGAATATGTATGCCCATGGTAGTTCCTGATGTGTGGGGAGTGCAGGGGCGAGTTTGGTATGAGAGAACTTGTGAGACTGAATGCTGCGAAATGGTATATGCGGCATGAGTGTGTCTAGTCTAGAAGTACCACTTTTGCAAGTTGGCATATTTGTGTAATTTGTTGCTGGCGTGTGATTGGCTGGTGAGCCTGGGTCAGGAGTGCCTGGGTCTGCTTGTGGATTGACTGTCTGCTTTGAGGGTGAAGGGGGCTGGAGAGCCCAGGAGGTTGTCTGAGTCAGCCCATGGATGAAAGGCAGCATCTGCTGCCAGGGAAGTGGGAGGAGATGGCACCTGATAGTGAAGGGCTGTGCCTGCCTGACTACAAAGCTGGCTCCACCGACTGTCACCTGTGTCCCTGATACTGACAGGACTTCCCTATAACCAGTTCTAGCTGGTTCTCACACTGAGACTTCAAAGACTTCAAAGACTTTTCACTGTATAAGAAGGGGCTGTGTCCCCTTCCAAAATGTTCTTGTTTTTAACTTTAATCTGCCAGGGGCATGCTGCTGCTGGGGCTCAGGGGAATCCCTGGCCCCTGCCCAGCCCCTGGACCTCTGATGGACTTTCCTGGACTCCATGGGGACCCCTCTGCCTTGCTTGGGCTGATGGGGGGGACTTGGCTTTACCCCTGGGAATCTCTGGGACCATTTTTTCAGCATGGAGAAGCTGCATTTTCCTGCAGGAAGCGCTGTGCTTCCCCCTGAGCACCCACGAGCGCTCTGCCTGGTTTCTGGCGCTTTGGAGCGCGTTATTTCCCCCAAGCGCTTGAGAGCACTTTTATTTGGACTTTCTAGCGCTTAGGAGCGGGTTATTTCCGTTCGTAGCGCTGGACGTGCTGAGGTTTCTTGCCTGGATTTATTTAATTATTTACGAGTACCCACCTCGATTTAGCGATTGTTCTTAGGCCGGTGCCCACCTGGCATTGCCCTGTGTTGCCACCGCTGCAGCCCGGGGGCCTGAAGGTGACCAGAAGCCGCAGGGAGAACCACGAAGGGGCCCGACCTGATTGGCCGAGCCCCGAGGAGAGCAGTGCTCTGATTGGTCCTTTGAAGGGGGCCTGGTCCATGAGCCGCGCTGCAATTGGCTGACTCCTGGAAGCTTTGTGATGAGTGTGGAGGCTCGCCGCCCAAGGATTGGCTCCTTGATGAGGAGCTGCTGCGGAGGTCGAGGTCGGCCCGGGGAAGGAGGAGAAATGATGGCGGCTGCTGCGGGGCTCCCGTGACCGAGAGGGAGCCCCGGGAGAAGGTGCGCAGCCTGTCGTCTTGCGAGGGAGCGGGAGGCGCGATGCCAGAGCCTGCCCCTCCGCGCTGCTCGAGTGGAGCGCCGAGAGAAGGAGAGCGGCAGAGAGCAGCTGAGCGTGCCGGCGGGGCTCCGTGGTGGAAGAGGAGCCCCGCGCTGCCCAGAAGAAGAGACCACCGCGTCGGAGTCCCGGTGAGTGGAGGCTTCTTGTTGGGTGCCTCGAGGCACCGTGCTCTGTGCTAGTCTTGAGCGGCCCCGTCTGGCAGCGGGCCGCTCCCACCTTGCCCCGCATTCCGTGTCGAGCCCCCGAGGCATGGGCAATTCAGAGCCCAGAGAGGCTCTTGCGGGAATTGTTAGCATTCTGAGTCCCCCGAGGGGGACTCCAACGAGGGCAGCCTTTAGATGGGGCGTCGGGGCACATTGTCGGTGCCCGCCCCCCCTCCCTCCAAGTGTGATGTCGAGAGCCCAGAGAGGCTCGAGGTGCCCTATGTGATTCAAGAACCCAGAGAGGCTCGGGGGCCATTTTTATGACATCAAGCCCCAGAGGGGGCTCCAACGACCCCACAGTTGTTCCAGAGCCTGCTAGACTCAGGGGGGCAGTTTGTTGAGGAGCCAGAGGGCTCCAGAGAGGATTTGCTGCAGAGCCTGTGTGGCTCCACCAATTGTGGCGCAATTCGCCAGAGGGGCTACTGAAGGCCCTGCCACAGTTCTTCATGATTCTCCAGCTGCCCAGCAACTAGTGGGCAGCTGCACCGTTTAGGCGCAATTTCAGGAAAGAGTCCCTGTGTGGGACAGAGAGGGCACAGTGGTGCCAGGCCTTCACAGCTGTGCAGCACTTAGTGCCAGCTGCTACGTTTAGGCTTTCTTTCCTTGAGACTGGCGCTGCATGGCAGCGCGCCCTGACCTTGAGACACAGGGCGTCTGAGCCCCACCAAGGCCAGTTGGCCTTGGGACTGCCACAGGTGGTGGCCTATGTAAGTTATGCGCAATGTGATTTCTATGTTTTTAATAGTAATTGCCTACTGTGTGTTTTTGCGCAATTGTGTTGTTCTGGCACCTCTGAATGTTTTTAGGCATCATGTGTCTTTCTTTCCATGCGCTGCACCTCTGAATGTTTTAGGCATCATGTGTCTTCTTGCGCTGCACCCCTGAATGTATTATATTGCATCACGTGCAATATGATATTCTTAACACCTCTGAATGTTTTAGGCATCATGTGTTTCTCTTTATTACTCCTCTGAATGTGTTTCATGCATCATGGGTAATGTGTTCTTGTGTAGACCCCTAAATGTATTTTATTCTTAGGTGGTTGTTCTTTTTAGTACAGGTGGTCCTAGTAAGGTCGTGGTTCCTGTTACCAGTGGATACTGGTTGTGATCTTTTTGATTACCATTTTATGTCTATTATTCCTTATTCTAAAGGTGCTATATCTGATTCTGACGGTGGCCCATGTGGCCCTGTCTTGTAAATAATCCCTTATGAATATTGCCCGTGCCATTTGGCACAATGTATATGTGTGATTTTATCTTATGTGTTTTTATAATACAAAAGTTATTTTTATAATAACCTTGTGTGGAGTTCCTTTTGTGGTGTGCCTAGTATGTTGTTGCTGTTGTGCACTGGCGCAAATGCTTTACACATTGCCTCCGAGTTTAGCCTTACTGCTTGTGCCAAGCTACCAAGGGGGTGAGCAGGGGTTATCTTGGTGTGTGACTTCCTTGCCCTGACTAGAATGGTGGTTTCTGCCTGGCTTTGGCGTCAGCCTTAGCCTACCAGAAATAGCCAATTCTAACACCAGGCATGTGTGCATTATTAAAGTTAACAATTACACAGTCACCATTTCCTTCTTTCCTCGAGTTAACAATCAACTGAGTTCATCTAGCCATAATCATGTGCCTATCCACACCCTCCTCCCAAATCCCCACATCCTTTAGTCGATTAGTAAACCAATTCAGGAGCTTTAACATTAGTTGGTCGGTGGTTTCAGTCTGCATTGTCCGTAACATTTGCTAGGACAACCACAAGGGGGGTAGCTGCCGGAGGGAGGTGGAAGGCGTTTTGCCCCCATTCTCCTAGTCGTTGAGTGTAAGTAGGTATTACAACTGAAGTCCTTAGTTGGCACAGTTCTCACCTCCGCTCTGCCATCAGCATAATTGTTTGGGCAAATTCACTCGACAAATTCCCTGGCACTGTGTCGCAAATGTTTAAGGAAAGTGAATTCTCTGAGCTACTACTGCTAAGCCTGTAGACAGGCTAGGAGCAGTTGGTTCTGAAGCTTGCTGATTTCGGCGCTTAGGTCTGGCTGTGACCTGGACTGGACCTAAATTCACTGGTTGGTTGGTTAAGGTCACTGATATAGGCTTAAGGTGAGCTGAGAGTCCCTCGAGGGCAGCAGAACTTGGTTTTGCCTGTGTTTCGACAATAGTGAGTCGATCTTCAATCCAGGTCAATCTATAAGTAGTGGGGGATAGTAGAGTTGACAAAAGGTTTTAGAGCCTTCTCCACATATCCTCGTTGGAATTCGAGCAGTTGGCACACAATGCTACAAAATCAAAATCCAGGTGAGTCGGTACCTGGATGCCTATGGTACTAGGAACGTCTGGTCAGATACATCCTCCATTTTTATTAGTCCTAGGCGCTTTCGCTGTTAAAGGCCTTTAAGGGCCACCTCCTCTCTTCCTTTTAGTTGGAGGGTCAGGAATAGGTCTATTATTGTAATTTTTATTCTTTCCCAGAGACCTATCTGACGATCTTAATGGAACACTAGTGGCGATAGTTGCTGCAACTGTTGTGGATTTTACTGAGCTCTCCAGGAGGCTTGTTGGAGTGGACACAGAACTGGTATCTACGTTGGTGGTTATAGCCGTAGTTGTGTTTGCAAGGGGGTGGACCGAGGAAAGTGCTGTAGCAATTAAACCTAGCAACGATCTTTTCATTAGATGCGGGTCCAAGGACAAAGGACGCTCGGTTAGCGCTATCTCTTTCTCAAGGACAGAGCGCCCCTATTATAAACTGATCTAATGTCCCTATTATGCTTCCACCGATGGGTGTGTCTAGCCTCTTCGCATCACGCTTGTTCATCATTGAAGGTGGATTTAAAGATTTAAGACTGAGCCTAGCGATCAGCTAGATTACAATGCACATATAAAAGATAATGTGTTTAGGAAAACTAACCTTGTGGCAGGAAGGGTTGGGGGGCCCAGCCCGGCCTCGTCCGGTCTCTGACGAGCTCATATGGGGCCGCCCTTGGCCCAAGCTTTGCCCGGCATGTCCCACGCACATCCCGCGCTGCGGGGGTAGAGGCTGCCCTTTATGCGCTCAGGTGTGGTGGGGCCTCCCCCTCGTTAGTGGGTCCCGGAGCAGCTGGTGCAAGCTGCGCTGCACCCTGGTAAACAGAGTCCTCAGGAAGGCTTGGGGGCTGGTTGACAAGCAGGAGAAACACAGCGCTTCCAGGAAACACGCTTGCGAGCAAACAGACCCGCGTCCAAAGTCAGCAAAATCACTGATGGAAGGACAAACAGACAACCACAGGGACCCCAGTCAGTATCCATACACTGCTGCAAACACCCTGTTACTCCCCTTGCTCTCCTCTAGCGACCCTTTCAGCACCATGTACTAATACATTCACTGCAGTAAAACACAACCAATGATAAAATCACCCAGTGTCTCCCCTAATAGTAATCTAATCAGTATCCAAGTACTCATGCAGTGAGCCAGGCCTTAGGACATAAACTGCTTCAAACTCCTATGCACCATGTATGTAGTCCTGTAACCACCTACACATTTGGGTTTCAGGCCTACAATGCCCCCCGGTCAGTATCCAAACACTCCAGCAAACACCCTGTCACTGCTCTTGCAATCCTATAGTGACCTATTCAGTACCATTTACTAATCTATTCATTGTGCCAAAGTGAACTATTTATAAATTCACCCGGGCACTCTTGTTGCAGTACTCTAATCATTGAATCAGTACCCAAGTACTCATGCAGTAATCCAGGTCTTACATCCTGGAGTACTACAAACATCTGTCCAATGTGCATGCAGTCTTTTAATCGCCTATGCACTTATTTTACAGACGTTAATTTACTCAGGCAGTATCCATATACTCCAGGAAACACCCTGTCACTGCTCTTGCAATCCAGTAGTGACCTATTCAGTACCATACACTAATCCATTCACTGTGGCAAAACTGAACCACTTACACATTCACCCAGGCACTCTCCTTGTAGTGCTCTAATTATTATTTTGGTACCCAAGTACTCATACAGTTAGCTAGGCCTTAACACATTTACTTGTACAAACTCCTGTCCACTATGCATGTAGTCATCTAACCACCTACACACTTGTTTTTCACATCTTTAATTACTCAGGCAGTACCTATACACTCCAGCAAACGCCCTGTCACTCCCTATGCACTGCTCCAGTCAGCCACCCAGTATCATGTAGTAATCCAAACACTAAACCAAAACCCAAACATTTATACAATAATTCAGGCATTCTCCTTGCAGGACTGTAAAAATTCAGTCAGTGCCTAAGTACTCATATAATGTCCCAGGTCTTAACACAAACACTGGTACAAACCCTTGTCCATTACGCATGCAGACCTTTAATCACCTATACAGTTATGTATACACCTTGAATTACAATTTCAATTAGTGTTTACAAAGAAAGTGGTTAAATGGGTTTTATACAGAATGTGTTTGTATAGTAATAGAAAAGTATAATTTATAAATGTTATAAAATACATGTATTTATGTTTATTTTTTACAGATATTGTTTATCATCATTAAAATAATGTTATCATACCGCAGGGTGTCCTATGTCCTCTCGACACAATGGGTAGATGCTCAGGGCAGATATGTATTTGTCAAAGGAATGATTGGGGACACACCTGTGGTTTTCGGAATTGTGTATGCCACTCCCCCGTTGCAGTGGTCGCTTGTTGAAAAACTGTTTACCATATGGGCTGAGATCGTAGACATGATGGCCGTGATCTGGGGTAACTGGAATGATGTTATGAATAGTCGGATGGATCGCCATAGGCCCGGGGGTGAGCTAATGGCAGACACTCCTACCAATTTGAGGGAGATGGTGAGAGGAAATGGTTGGATAGATTCATGGCGCTACCAACACACTCATAGCCGGGAATACACTTATGTTTCTGTGGTACACAAATCCTTCTCAAGGTTAGATTACCTATTTGTTCCCCACGCTTGGATTGGGAGGGTGGGCTCGACGTCTATACTGCCGCGAGGTCTTTCTGACCACTCCCCAATTACGGTTGACCTTCTCCTGGACAGGAGGCGGCAACTGTTTCAATGGCGTCTCCCCACATGGCACCTACAACAAGACGATTACCAGTCTCACATGAGGGAGGCCATAGCCCACTATTGGGAAGATAATGATGGGTTGGAGACGGACGACGTGATCCTCTGGGAGGCTCTGAAGCCCACAGTCCGAGGAGTGGATATTGCCTGGTGTGCGGCGGCCCATAGGGCGCGTAGAGAGGGCTTGGAGAAGGCGGCAGATCAGGTCCGTACCTTAGAGGAGTGCTGCACTGCGACCGGGGATGACGGTGACGTGCGATGGCTACTACAGGCGCAGCAAGCTTTTGCGTCTTTACGCCTCGAGGAGTCACGGCAGGTGTGGCTAGCTACATAGAGCAAAATATACCAATGGGGTGATAAGTCCAGCACGATGCTATATAGGCTCTGCCAGGACACTTTCCAGGTGCAGGCCCTGCCGGGTCTTCGAGATGAGACCGGAGATCCCTTCTCAGCCCCTGAGGAGCTAGCAGACAGTTTTGTGAGCTACTATGTGGCTCAGTATGCCCCTTGGGAATCCCTCCCAGCAGAGGCTATTGATAAATTTCTTGCGTATCTTCTGCCATGGGCGATATCGGAGGAGGGGCGGGATCGTCTCGAGCTCCCTTTATCAACTGAGGAACTAGGAACGGCCCTTTGGGAACTGAATGCTGGGAAGGCCCCGGACCCAACGGGTTCCAGTGCGAGTTCTTTAGGAAATATCACCTCCAGTTTGGGGCGTATTATAGAAGAGCGCTAGAGGCATCCAGGGAGTGTGGCCGCTTACCGGCAGATTGGAGGCATGCCAAAATTGTAGTCTTTTGTAAGCCCAGGAGGCCCCCCAAACACCATGAATCATATAGACCCATATTGCTTCTAAATGTTGAGGCGAAGATATTAGCCAAGGCACTCGCCAATCGCCTCCTCCCATACATCACTGACTTGGTCATCCGGACCAAGCGGGATTTATGCCTCATAGAGCGACAAGACCATTAGGCGTGCTCAGATGGCGGTAGAGATGATGCGGGCCACAGGAACCCAGGCGGCATTTCTGCTGGCCGACATAGATAGAGCCTTTGACTCTTTGAGTTGGGTTTACTTGCATGCGCTCCTGCCTCGCCTGAATCTTGGGCCCCACTTTTTATCGTACTTAAAGTTGCTGTATACCGATCTGACGGCCTCTGTGAGGGTGGCTGGGGCTGTGTCCGGCGCCTTTCCTATCGGACAGGGCACTCGACAGGGGTGTAACCTCTCGCCGTACCTGTTTGCCCTTGCCATGGAAACCTTGGCGACGTGGGTACGAATAGAAGCACAGATGCGAGGCTTCAAATGGGTGGCGGGACTATCGGACAGAATCGCGCTATACGCCGACGACGTTCTTTTCTTCCTCACGGAACTCAATAGGTCAGGACCGAGGGTCCTGGAAATTATGAGGGTGTTCGGGGAGGTGTTGGGGCTCAATCTAAATTTGCGGCTGTAGACACTGGAGGACCGTACGGAACTGGGGGCCTGGGCGTCGGCATTGCAGGATGCGACCGGGGGCCTTAAGTATCTTGGGGTGTTCCTGACAGACTTACCTGGGGTCTCGTGGGAGCGCAATGTCGTTCCTGTCTGGGAACGGGTCCGGTCAGAGATGAAAACATAGTCCCGTATGCCCCTGAACCTTTATGGCCGCTCGGCCATTTTCAAGATAGTGGCCCTCCCGCGTCTACTATACCAACTGCAGAACCACCCCTACCTTATCTCGCCGCAGTGGTTTTGACAGGTCAATTCAGCACTAGGCCGGTTCCTCTGGGCTGGGGGTGCGGTGAGAGTGGCACTCCGTACCTGCTTCCTCTCCACATATTGCGGTGGATTGGCATCGTCAGATGTCTTGTCCTATTATCAGGCGTCCCACCTATTGATATTGAACGAGTGGTGGTATGGGGACCGGGGAGATCCAGCGTACACCCTGGAGAGGTATCTGATGGAGCCGGACACCCTACATACTATATTATATTCGGCTGGGAAGAGGAAGAAGCTCCCAGTGGTCACACAGGTGGTCTTCCAGATTTGGTGACAGGCGCTTCGCTGCATGGGATGGTGGAAACTCAATTGTGGCAGAATGGTTGGTTACCGGCTCTGGCGTCCCTACAGGGGTTGCGCGGCTGGGACGAGATAGGAATCTCGGAGTTGGGCTAAGTAATGAAAGGCACGACCCTAAAATCGTTCCAAGAGCTTAGGGACGAATACGACATGCCCTGAACACAGTTCTTTAAATACTTACAGTTCTGACATGCCATCCCCCCCACCCTAGAGGGCCTGGACTCCTTGCCTGAATTCATCCCCCTGGAAGCTAAGGTATTCATGGGAGAATTGGAGGATAAGAAGATATTCCGCATATACCAGTTGTTGGTTACACACTGTTCCCCCTCGCTCGAGAAGCTGTGGACCACGAAGGAGGGAGACGTGGGTGAGCTAGAAGAGGAGGATTGGAGAGAAGCACCTGCTGCCCCCAGGGGAGAGGCTGTTGCCGTACGCCTACGATTTATCAAATTCAAATATTTGCATAGAGCCTACTATACTAGAGAGAGGCTATGGCGAGCTGGCTTGATTGCGTCCCCTGAATTCCTGAGATGTGGTCGGGAGAATGGCACTTTTCTGCATACAGTATGGTCCTGTGGAGCACTGGAGATATTCTGGACAGGTGTTTGAGACTGTTTGTCTGAAGTATTGGGTTGGGAGCTTCCCCGTATGCCGCAGCTGGGCCTTCTCCATGTAATGGAACAAGTGGGTGGTAACGTTTATAAACAGCATTTACTGCTTCTTGGCCTTACCGTAGCCAAGAGGGATGTGACTCAAGCCTGGAAGGACCCCAGGACCCCCCGGTGGGAGTGTGGAAAAAGGGCTTAGTTACTGTATGGGGCTGGAGCGTCCAGTGTTTGAGGCCCGAGGCTGCCCCAGGAAACACTACAAAATTTGGAAGAGATGGGCAGATTACAGGGGACTATGGCTGGAGCCGCCAGCGCAACATGATATGGATGCAGGACAGATGCGCCTATATCCTGGGTGAGGGAGAGTATACATTAAATGTTTCATAATGGTTTTCTTTCCTAGGACTATGAGGACATCGTGCAAGGGGATAGGGTGGGATCCGGGAGGGAGAAGTTACTGGAGGGGCAGGGGGGTGGGAGAGTTGTGGCAACTATGCTCCTTTGAATTATTGTATTGATTGCTTTTCAGTGCATTTTGCTTATATGCTAACAGCACCTCCGGTGTTCGGAGTGCTGTGTTTTTTCTTGCAATCTCTCTCAAAGAAAATAATAAAATTTTGTTCTGAAAAAAAAAATAATGCTATCATGCCTGAAGAATCAAGAAAGAGAAAAGGACAGAAAAAGGACAATTATTTGAAGAAAATTCCACAACAAGTATTGGATGACCAACATCATGTGAGAAAAAAGAAAAAGTATTTTGTTAAGACAACTAAAGAGTTCATTAAAAAACTTACAAAGCCTATAAACAGGGTGCATAATGTGCAAACTACTGAGAATGGTTCGACCAGAAAAAAAGAATATGAATACCAGGAAAGGAAAAAAAGAAAAATTATATTCAAAAGCTTCAAGGTATGGTAAAAGAAGGTAAAATTAGTATAAAGAAATCCGTTATTTTTTTTTGTATAACAGAGTGGTTTTTAACTTGCTCAAAGATGTGAAAAAATATAGAAAAAAGAGCACTATTTTATAAAAAGAAGAAGCATATTGAATCCATTGTTCAAAAGGCTTTTGAAGTAAAAAGGAGAATATTCATTTTAGTTTTAAACAGAACTCGATCACTAGATAAAAGAATCCATTTAATGAAGGCCAAAAGTAAGAGGAAAAGAGTAATTAACCAAACTACATTTTGTGATTTTTTGGGGGTGAATGGAAACGCAGTTCAAGTTCAGAGCCTTTCTTTAATGAAGAGAGTTATTTTAAGACCAATAATTTATTGCATGCAGTTGATATGAGTGGTCGACCTTAAGAGGTTAGAAATGGTTGTCCAATTGAGAAGGAAAAGATGGTTCTGAGAAATGCAGAAGAAGTTTTAGCTGATGAAGTTCTAGGGAGACGTCCTAAAGCCCCAGTGTACACTTGGGATTGCAGTAATATTTGTAGTGTACTACTAGAATCTATTGATATTTTCTTATGAGAATGTAGTAAAAACAGTGTTAAACTAAAGATTAAGATATTGCAAGGACTAGACCCTTGCAGAGTGAGAAAAAATACTGGTGTGCAAGGTAATTCTCTGGCTTGTCTTTCCAGAAAAGTATGTCAAAGAGTTTTTCACCATTTCAGGATATTAGCAGTACATCATTGTCAAATGCGGAAGTTAGTCAGAAGATTGTATTGTGCAAAAAGTCCAGCACTAATGTTAAATGAGTTGAACAATGCTCTTTTGCGTGGATCAGTATCAGATGTGAAGAAGGTTTGTGATGAAATTGAGTTTTGCTACTTTGGTCCTGAACAAGAGAGTGCAGACACTGACACATTAATAAAAGGAAATGTTGAAGAAAATGTGCAACATAGTACTACAAAAAAAGTTTTGAAGAACAACTTACAAAGTTCAAGGTGCTTTCAGGTGAGAGGCCAAATTATTCTTGTATTTGTTGTCGGTGAACTTACTATAAAAATCAGACTAGGACTGTTGATCTGTGTTTAAAAAGTGAAAGAGAAAATAATGATAAGTGGAAGGAATTTGCAACTTATTTTGTTAGTGGAGAATTGTTTTGATTTGGGTTCTGATCTGTGTATTTGTAAATATTGTTATAATAAATTAGATAAGAATAAAATGCCCGCTAGAGCTGTCCATAATAATCTGGAGTTGGTAACTATTCCTCCAGAACTGATAGGTTTAAATACCTATGAGTCTTTTTCTCTTTCAATGTGTGCACCCATTTCAGGCTACTGTTCGTATGGAGCATAAAACAGGTAAATTGCCTCCTTCAGATTTACATAGAGGATTAAAAGGAAGAGATGTATATTTACCGCTAGATTTAAAGAAAAATATTGAAACTCATGGTGTAGAGAATGTAGAAAATGAACCACTGGTTTTTCTAGTTAATGGCATTCCCACTAAGAGTCAGAAAATCTGGCAAGAAGTAGTAGATGTGAGGAAAGTGCAAAAGGCAACATTGTGCCTGATAAAAAACAATGAGTTCTATAAAATGTGTATGTGGGAAAAGAAGAAATACTTTTAGCAGAAGATACTGAAACGTCAAGTGGACAAATTGAAAAAGTGGATATGTCTAAAAGTGAAAAAATCTGTGAACATTATAGTGTACATCCACTTCATTCAAACGAAGTGATGGGGAATACTACTGAGTTATTTCAAATGAAAAAAGCAAAGTAAAGTCCCATGAGTGTATGGGAAAAAAGCTTGGAAGCTTGTTGTTTTCCGCAGTTGTTCCCAACTGGAAAAGGTGGACGATATGATGAACGACCTGATCAAATTCGTGCATCTGAATAACGGACAACAAGATTGTATGCAGAACATCCAAGATTTCGACAATGTATCCCATGTATATATAATCTTTTCTTTGAGAGTGACTTGTCTGTGCTTTCATATGCAGTCAATCACATATTGAAAACATGAGTACATCTTCAAAATGTTTCTGCAAAGGAATTTATGGATAAAGTACATCAGAGAGATGATAATTTAGAATCTCAGCTGATTAATCTGATGGCATGTCAGCGTGGCACTAATGAGTATTGGTACAGTCGTCATGGAGAACTTAAAAGTATGCTAAGGAACTTAGGAAATCCTATGTGGTTCCTTACCCTAAGCTGTGCTGAATACGCTTGGGATGATTTACTTGAATTTCTGTGAGACGAAAAATGTGAATATAAAAAATATTGAATAGAAGACACCTGGAGAATTGTGCTCTTTGGATCCTGTTAATGTATGCAGATATTTCAATCATAGATTTGAAGCTATGATGTATTTTATCTGCAATAAAAAAATCCTCCACTTGGAGAAGTTGTGAATTTCTTTTGGAGAAAGGAGTATCAAGCTAGAGGTGCTCCTTATATACATATGCTGATATGGATCAAGGATGCCCCCAAATTCGGAACTGATTCTGATGATACTGTTTTGTCTTTTATTTGAAGAATATGTCACATGTGCCATACCCAAAAGCACAGAAGAAAATAACTTAAGTGTGGATGGGGCGTTTGGATCAGGGAGTATAGATACACCTGGTTGTGGGTCAGGTATGAGAGACACACCGGGTCGTAGAGGTAAAGATGGTTTTATTGGAATAACACATTTTGATTTTAACATCAAAGTCCTCCTGGTTCTGAAGGTTAGTCTTTCTTTGGCAAACTGACTGGGATCCGTTTTGGCATTCGGGTGGTCTCCTTCTTGGTTTTCTAAACGTAGCTATGCACTGCAAGGTCTGGTCTGTAAGGTGACTTCCGGGCTCCGGTTTCCCATGTAAAAGAAGACCAACAGAGAGGGAGCCGATAGTTCAATATCCTTTGGGAGGGGTTGCACCTTGGGGCCCAGGGGTAGTGAGACTGGGGATCACCGGTGACAACGTGCTACTATCTGGTGTCAGTGGTGTGTGAGTCAGGCTTACAGACAGTGAGGAAAATAACGCGGGGTAAGGGAAACGAAAGGAAGGGCAAAGACGAGGGAGAACGAACACGGGGCTATGTACACTATTTACACACGCTTGCTTCCCACCCAAGCCGCCAAACGCCGCCGTACCTGGGACAGCCACACTCCTCCCCCGGGAGCGTGGCACGGCGGCTAACGAGGTCGTTGGCCTCCTGGCTCTCCGTGGGACTCTTCTCCGCTTCCTCCTAGATGTTCTTCGGTAGTTCTCCGTACTCCGTCGCTGCAATCTCCAATCCGCTCTCCACCTCCGCGCCTCGCCTTCTCCTCCGGGGTGATGTCACACGCCACTAACAACACTTCCTGGGGTTTATCCAATCCGGCGTTGCTGACGTGTACAGAAGGAGTGTCCTCTTCCTCAGTGAACGCCCAATTAAAGGCGCCGTGTTCCTCTTCTGCAAGTTCGTCCTGTCCTGAATTCCAGGGGTCCGTCTGCAATGAAGGAGGCATTACGTGGTCAGTTCCGGGTGTCCACCACTCCTCGTCTCCTCTTAGACTCACCTCGTTACATTAAGACAACAAGTCTTACGATTCCAAAGCCATCGATGCGGAAACTACTGTTGACAAAAGTACAAGTCTTAGGAAAAGGTTTATACCAAATATCGTTTTGGATTTCCACGTCCTTTAATATCCAAAAGAAGAGTAAAGAGTTTTATGTCAGCTATGAGACATACCATCAGTAGAAAGTCTCCAAAAATACCTACAATTTGAGAAGAAGTGAAGAATCGAAATACATAAATGATTGCAATCTGGTTATTCTCTCTATGTGGAACGCTAACATGGATATTCCGTACGTAGCGGATAATTCCATTGCTGTCGCTCAGTAAGCAACATCCTACATTACAAAATCAGAAAAGACGGAATTGAAAGAAATGTGGGAAGAGATTACTCACGAGAAGAGTCTAAGTAAGAAATTATACAATTTCAGTGAGTCTAGGTCTTGCTGCAACGCGAAATCGAGTACTTAAATCTGTCCAAGAAATCAAATAATTAGCAGAAAAAGATTCGGAAAGTACAGATATTGTGTAAACAAATATGTTGGACACATATTATCTAAATAGAAGTCATCATCTTGAGAACAGATGTCTCTATGAAGTGCTGCAAAACTACACTTTTAAACAATACTACAAAAAACATCAATGATGGAAAATATGCAGTGATAGGTTCCGAAGGATGTTTGGTGAAACAAAGGAAAGAAAATTTGATTAATCACAGAAAATTGAGTTGTGACACTGCTGATAAAAGGGAATTTTACTATTTAGCACTTTTGCAACTGTTCAAACTGTGGCGTTCAGAATTGGAATTACTTGGAGATTTTCAGAGCTATGTAGATTGCTTCAATGCTTGTAAAGATACTATAGAATGCACTGTTTTTGCAATTATCTGAAAATTTTGATCAATGAAATTGATCAAGCAGCCACTATTGCAGCTGAGATTGCTAGAGACAGTTCTCAAGACAGTCAAAATTCTGATCCACTGAGTCAAGATCCACTAGGACAACCAATTGTTGAAAATGAAGCAGCAATTGCCATGATTGAGGTGAAAACATCAATGCATCAAGCTCAAAAAGATATTATGGACTTAGGAAACTTGGAAGAACAACTAAATGTTGAACAGAAAGAAATATATCAGCAAGTGAGACCACAGATTTACCATGGATTTCTTCATGAAAAGAAAGAATGCACATGCACATCATTTCAACCTATCCGAGCGTACGTGAGTGGTCAAGCTGGAACAGGAAAACGTTTCTTAATTAAATTAATAATCAGTTATCTACAGAAGTGTGACTACCCATGCTGCACTTGAATTTCTGAAGCACAGTGAGAGAGAAGGAGTGGTGTAGAGGGAACTCTGCAGTGCTACAAACAATGGAAGACACCGGAGAGATGGCCAGCTAGGACGCACAGCAGCAGCATCACAGAGGAAAAGAAAACAAAGTTTTCTGAAGCTGAGTTGGAGGTCCTGATCTAAGAAATGGTGATAAGCTATGAGCACCTCTTCGGGAAAAAATCACTCCGGGCGCCTGAGACACGCAAGCGGTGGATTTGGTCTTAAATCCAGCGCAAAGTGAACGCTGTTGGTGTCACACACAGAAGCGTGGAAGATTTTAAGCATGGGCGTAAAATCCGTTTCGCTTGCGGATTTCGTGGATTTTCGGTAAATTCGCAATCCGCGAACTCTCGCGAATTTGCCAAAAATCCGCAAATTCGCACGCGGCGGATTTTTTTGCTTTGTGATACAATATTGCGGCGCGTGGCGTTCACTTACTGTCATTCAGCGTTTGCCGAGTTGTTTTTCTCGATATTTTGCGAGATTACACATTGCACCCGGAAACGGAAATACGTCATGCAAACAAGATGGCTGCGCCCATGAACGACCGTGAGGGTAACTTCGCGCCGTTGCGCTACAAGCGGCTCGCTAAAAAGCACAAAACCTCGCCAACTAACACACCGCAAAAAAACAAATCGCATATTCGCACGAATTCGTAGCTTCCGAATTCAATCTCGCGCAAATTTGCGCCCCGCGAATCGCGCGAAATTGCAGAAAAACGAGTTTTGCAAAACTGAAAGCACTCAGCAGGTGCAAAAGTTCAAACTCATCATCAGTAACCATTCCCTGTAGTGCTTCCTGAGGAGGCCCCTCCCGAGTTCAGTTGCCTACTTGCAACTATTCTATGACCCTGCTCTGACCCTCACAGCAGGCTCATAGAATAGCTACAAGTAGGCCACAGAGGTCCTGGGGAAAAAACAATTGCACTGCAACAGAAAGCAAATTACAGATAAGGAAGCAGGTGCCAGACTGGAAGTTTAAATTCAGTGACACATTAATCAACCCCAAAATAATTCATGTCAGTTGAAGCAGGGCAGGTGTGCTTGCTTCCCCCCCCATAATCTACAATGATGAACCAGAGGGTGGCAGTGATGTACCAGAGGGTGGCATGGGTGAACCATAGGGTGGCAGTGGTGAAACAGAGGGTGCTGTGAACCTGTGATGATGAACCAGATGTAGAAACAACATAGTCGCGACCGTTGCGAGCCGACAAGTAAGTTCGCAATTGCGAACATGTACAAAACCCTTGCGAACTGGCAGAAACCCTTGCGAACACAAAAAAAAGAAAATCTGCAAATTCGCCATAGTTCGCGAATTTTGCGGATTGTGAATTCGCAAATACGCAAATTCACGAACGCCAGATCCGCAAAATCCGCCCATGCTTAGAAGATTTAAGAAAGTGCTGGTACAATATGCGCCAGCGCACCAAGGAAAAGGTGGCTGTCAGGTTGGAGCAGGCCTGGAAGACTGGTGGTGGGACCTCCACTGCCACTGACTCCACACCTCTAGAGGAACTGGTTGAGGGGACTCTGCTTCCAGAAAGTGTAATGGGCGTGGCCGACCCCCCGGTACCAGGACAGGGTAAGAAGCATGCCATCACACCCCTGATACCCCCCAACTACCCCCACACACCCAGCAGCGACCAAGGGGTAGGACAAAACTAGAAGTCCAGTGCAGGAACACAAGCACACACAGCAATGCATTATGGGAGATGTAGTCACATGCACATTACAGTGGTGCATTTACACCCAGACAGTCCCCAATAGCATGTGCACATCAGGAAAGGCAAATACAAGACACATGTAATCCCAAACAGTGATATTTAATACATGATAAGTGCAAGTCATAACAGTAAATTAATGTGTGCTTTTACGTCCACAGCACCATCTGTAACACAGGCAACAGGCAGTGGAAGACAGGATGATTCCCCTAACCCACAAGCAGCAGGGCAAGAAGAGGAAACAGAGGAGGAGGTCAGCCTAGTAATCCCTCCAAAACAACGCAGGTGGATTGTAGAGCCACCACTGCCCCATTGGAGGACGAAGGCCAGGACACCGATGGCGATGTCCAACCACTTCCCAACACAGCCAGAGCCACAACCCTGTGCACGTGCACATGCTGATCTGATCCCGACAGTTCCAGCCAGGCGCAGTGCTCGTGCATCCACCAGTGCAGCATACCCAGGAGAGGACACAGTGTTCAGAGGACTGGAGATGCACATGTTGCAAGTACAGCGCCTGCAGGCAAAAAACAAAATCACTATAGAGGCAAATCAGGGTAGGCTTCATGCCCTGGAGGCACTCCGTGCCGAACTAAAGGCCGATCGTGCTACTAGGCGCAGGGAGATGTAGCGCCTAGCTCTGTACACCCGGGCTGTGTACCGCCTGTCCTCAGCTACAAATGTGCTATCAAGGCGCAACATCTGTATGCAGCGTGAGGTGGCACACAAAAGCCAGGACGTGGCAAGGGCCCTGGTACAAATCACATTTGCTGTAGATGAGCTGTGGGCAGCTCGCACTACTGGGCCAGGAGTCCTAACTCCCACAGATGAGGACGCAAAATCAGCAAGGAGCAGCATAACCCCCCGCCCCCCATGGATAGGCGCCGCAGTGGGCGTACAAGTAGGTATAGTGGGCCAAGTGAGGAGGGCACTGTGCAACCCCAAACAGGGGCTTTGTCCCGACAGCGCCGCATTTGAGGTGCACTAAATAGGACCACTGGATTGGTGCAGCTACCCACTTTCCATGGACACTTGCTCCTGATTAAAAAATTGCACTGTGACAGTAACATGTGCTGGACATTAGGAGATACATTGTGTGGCTGTGTGCCGTCATTCATCCTGAAGTTCAGGAAATAAAACACAGTCTCACAAATGATATCTAGCATGGTGTCATATTTTCTTACCTAGAAATAGTTGCATGTAATCTCATCTCGCCTCTGGCGCCCAGCAGCTGCACCAACTACACCGGCTGGCATGTGTCCTGGAGCTGGCCCTTCCACATCTGATGAATCAGATTCACTGAGCTCCACTGGTGTACCTTTCCTGATGGCGATGTTGTGCAGCATGGCACATGCCATCACTATCTTGCAACAGGTCTGGGCGCTGTATTGTAGTGCCCCTCCACTCTTATGTAGGCATCTGAATCTGCTCTTGAGTATCCTGAAGGTCCGCTCAATTGTTTCTCTAGTTGCTATGTGGGTGCTGTTGTACCGCTGCTCCCCAGCGTTGGCTGGATTCAGGTAGAGAGTCAGTATGAACTCATGGACCGCATACGCACTGTCACCTGTGGGGTGCGAGGAATATGGTTAAACACTGTCCTGCACATGCTATCCTTAACTAGTGTGGCCTCTGTACAAATACATTTACCTAGTAGATATCCCCCACCAAACTCCCCACTTGTGAGTCGACTGTCTATCCCACTGTGGCAGAAGATGAAAGCGTCATGCGTGCTGCCTCGGTATTTTGCGACGATGTCTGTGTTGATGTGTTTGGCATCACACACCACCTGTATGTTCAGTGAATGGTAGGATTTACGATTCCTGAACACATACTCATTCTGGGAGGGGGGGATATTGCGACATGTGTTCCATCTATGCATCCAATGACGTGGGGAAATTGGGCTATTTGAAAGAACTCCTGCTTGGTCTGGTCTAGTGCCTGTGGGGTGCTTGGGAAGTGGATGTGGTGATGCAGCCTCTGTACCATCGCATCAAGGAACGTGTGGAAAAAGCACAAAAATGCACTCTGTGACACCCCTCCTGCTGAGGCTATCACCCCCCGGAAACTACCTGATGTCAAGAGGTGCAGTGAGCATTGGACCTGGATGTGGGTGGGGATGTGTGTGTCCTGCGTGTGGGGTGTTCAAGAATATGTTTGAGTTCCTCAATTAAATCAAGGATGCTCTCTTCATCCAGCCTGTAGTGTGTATGGATGTCCTCCTCAGTCCGCTGGAACAGGGTAATGCGCGCATGGAATATCTTCTCCTGGCATCTCCTCCTCTGTGCAGCAGCTCTGAGTCGCAGCCTACTGGCTATCACGTACAGCCCAGCCATTGTGAAAAAGATCTGTTGCATTGTGGGACTCCTTAAATAGTTTGCACCTGGTTAACACCTGCTCATACTTGGTGTTAATGGCGATTCCCTAAATTGCGAATTTCAGCAAAGGCAAAGAAAATAATTTATAAAATGTTAAAATTATGTTGTGTTGTAAAAAATATAATATTATATATTACAGCTGTATGTTGTCTTCTCTTTCTTGGATCCTAATTCTAAAAAATAAGATGTTCAGAACTTTAAATTATAAAAAAACAACTGAAACAAATGTGTAGCGTTTTTTATTTCTATTACTGTGAAGATAAGATTAACTAAGAATTAATATCAACAATGGGCTGTGTTTGCACACTGGTGAAGAAAGGGGGGACGGATGGAGTAGATATATGTGGAAAGATGTTCTGTGGGCATTTTAAGTTACGGGATAACGTTACCTTGAAATACTGAGTGTCCCTGGGGGCCAACTAACCCACCAGATATGTGCAGAAAGTGCCAGAGGGTTGTATTGCAGAGAAGTATAAAATGGGACATGGCTTCGGAGCACCTCTCTGCAACACAGCTGTATGGTGTTTAATAGAGAGACATGGTGGGCTAGTAGGACCCAGGGACTTTCAGGATTAAAACAGACTACATTTCTCAACTTAAAACATGTCACAGAGTGTGTTTGCACATGTTACATCAGGCCCCATCCTTTCCCTCCACCACTCTATAAACATGTCCTATCACTTTGCCAAAACCTATTGACTTATAAATGTATCTTGTTCTCTCTTTGCAGTACTGAAAATTACTCTACTTTAAATTAGTCATATAGTTAAGGATTGGCCTAGCCATTAACCCTAGTACAAGTTAATTTCTTTATATACTATGCAAGCACATCTGCAAGAAGCTACAAAGTATTAATACAGTATTCAAAAAACCCAGTTTATACCAATGCAGTTTTGGAATCTCCCTGTCATAGGATATCATGTGACCTGAAAAAAAAGATTTGATTGGTTTATAATATTTCCGTTTGTACCTCTTGAAGGACCGCAATCATGTCAATCATTCTTCTTTGAGCATGTTTGGAGAGATAACTCTGTGCTTACCTCTTGTCACTCTCATGCAATTTTGCAAACAATGAACTAGCAATATGTTCTTATTGTAACAATCTGCCAATACCTAAGCACGTATAGGGCAAATTTAGAAGAAGCAACCTGTGCCAACAATATGTCACTTTCTGTAACATACTGATATTGCAAGACACTCTTTCATATTTACAAAGAGAGGAAAAGGCACTGTGTGTACCTTTTCTTCTCCATGTAATTACGACCTCATCATACACACCACTTTGTGTTAAAAGGGCGTTCTATAGGTGTTGCTGTGCGTGTTTGCACAGAACACTCATAGAACAAGACACTTCTCCAGATTTATCAGAAATAATAAATCTGGACATGTGTGTGACTGCTGCACCATTCTCCAATTGGTGTAGCTGGGCACAACAATCAGAATTGTTTTCATTTCTCCTCATTTGTTCTCTTTCAATATATACTACATTGTACAGCATAAAGTGAAGGAGAAAAATGATTTCACTCATTGTTTTTGTGCAGAAAGGTGTGTCTTCCTGCACACAAACAAACTTCACACAACACAGATATCCTTGCACCATGGTGCAAGGCTGCCTGTGTCACCGCACGGCTGCAGTTTAAGCAGCAGTGCAGAGGAAAGCATATACTTGCAACATATTTATGTACATATGTTGCATCCCTGTGCTTCGGAAGTACCACAGCACACTTCAGCTAAAGAGCCTACAGTGTCATGCTGCAGCATTTCCTTATAGTTCTGCACTTATACATTCACCATACACTACTAATGCATTCTTTCAGTCAATTATGCACTATGCATACATTCAACTAAATATAGCTCTTTTTTTAACCAGAGAAGTTAGTTCTGAATAGAAATTTTTGTTGTTGTTTTTTTGTTTTAAAGATTTTTTTTTTGATTTTTAAACAATTGTATTTTTATTTTTATTTTTAAGGAAAAAAGAGAACTGGAGGAACCAGTGATTTTTATGCACTCTGCAGATAAGGTCAATGGACTGCTCTCCATAGCAGAACAGTTTGTTGCATTTAATGCAACTAATTTTAATGTTTCTGACTTCTGGACATATGTCCGGGTGACTAGGAGATGACAATGCCGAAGATGTGCTTGCGACTGCTGGCAGAGGGGTGTCACAATGTCTCCTGCACTCCTTGTTTGCCAGGTTAACGGGGTACAAAGTCTTTAGGTACTTCATCATGCTTGCAGTCCCACAAGAGTCATTTTTGGTTGGGTCACCTCTAGACAGGACCCTTTGGCAGATTTTGCAGGTGACTTTAGTCGTGTTGATTTTTTTTTGTCCTTCAGGAAAGGAAAACAATGTCCACACCACTGAGGTGTATCTCTCAGGGCGTGGAGGTTCAGGAACATATCCATCTTCAGAACAGTGTTCTGAGTCTGATGATGGCTGCTGTCCAAAAGCCATTGTCTTGAGATGGAAATCTGCAGCAGTTGTGGCAATCAGCAAAAATAGTTCTTCTCAGCTCTCAGATGTTCCTCTAAAGAAGGTCTAAGAAGAAAGATTGAAACAGGTGGGATCCTCAATAGTTGCAATAGGAAATGTTATTAACCAATCACATTTTTTTTTTCAGGTCAAATATGGTCCGCGCACTGTGGACACAGGCAGCACGTACCCAGCGTGACTTCAGGAAATTGGATTTAAAAGTAATATATGTTTATTAAAAGTTTATTATTTTTATGAATAGTTTCGATAATGTCTTGCCCTAATATGTATATTAAATACATATGTATATAATTTTGTACATTAAAAAATTTCACAGGAGTCGCGCAACTACTGCGTCGAACACGTATGTGATATCCTGCGGAAGCGCATGAGCGTCACGTAAAGTAATACGTACATGCCGCGTATGCGCCTGGAGTTGCGTACTGGTTGCATAGCGATCAGGCAGGAAAATGCGCACCTATCGCATATCCTACGCGGATCCTACACAACAATCCTAAAATGGCAGCTAGGCTCTGCACCATTATCGCGAAAGGTACACTTTGGGTGCGCAACTCCCCCAAAAAATTGAAGGAAAAAAAAAAGTAAATAATATAAATATATTTAAAAAACATGTTTTTATTTATTTAAAAAATATACAATGTGAATTAAAAAATAAAATAAGTAAAAATAAATAGTTAAAAAAATGTAGAAAATCAGTATTAAAAAAGTAAATATAACAATTATTACATGTAAAAATTGTCATTTAAAAAACCTTTGAAATTCAATGAAAAAACAATAGGTTTCAGACATGTTATAGTTAGGAATTAGCATTTAAAAAACTTTAGAAATTCACTGAAAAAACATAGGTTTCAGGGATGTTATAGTCAGCTGATCATTTCACTCATACAAAACCATTAAATTACTCCGTTATAGTTAGTTGTACTAACTATAACTTGCGTGCCCGCAATCCACTGCTGATGATGTCATATATTACATCATTCATGACATGGTCAGTGACATCACTGATGACTTCTCAAATGACATCACTGATGACATCATCCACGTGACAATCCGATACACCTCATCATACACTAGTATAACCTTTCAACACTCATTATAAAATATGGAGTACCATATGTGAAACCATTGACACACCAATACAAGTTTCTAAAAACCTACTAAGTGATTCCTAGATCTACACACACATCTAAATACTTAGCTATATATTCATTCATACATGCTGACAACGATCAATAGAACACTATCAAATATACTTACACACCTTAATCAACATGACACACCAGCATACATCCTATTCACATATGCAGTCATCCTACTCACTTATGCAAACAATTGATCATACTTACATTTACTCAGCTACACACTTATACAAACACCACTTCATTTATTCTTATAGATATTAACTCCTGCTTAGTGTGTTATGAAATCACTATTACAAGTATACAGTTATCCATACAGTCACTCATACAATCACTGAGTCTTATGTATACTTATTTATATAACACAACTGTCACATACACTGTCTTTTATATATTCCACTTTGTTGGACATATATCATTGAGAAATATATTTACTCATCACTACACCCATAAAGACATTCACTCACCCAAACAACTGTTTCCACATGCAGACTTAACCTCATATACCTACTAAATCAACAATTTACACATCTTTGGACAGTCACACACCTCCCACCCAACCACACACACATTCACTCTCCCATACAAATACTCACTTAACTAATCAATAACTAATATAGACTTTCACATAGCTAGTAACCAACTTATGCAGTAGTTTACACAACATGAGACAAAGTGATACAGATATTCCCACACCTTAATCACTATCCCATATACTTAGTGAGACACTTTAAATTAATGACTTAAACAGTCAATCACACTGCTAGTAAATCCTCCATCCAGACACTTATACTTGCACTAATTCTTCAATGCAGATTGCTATATATATATATATATATATATATATATATATATATATATATATTACCTACTGGCGGTCGCCAGTAGGTAGTTATAGTTAGGATTTTTTTCAATGTTAAATCTCAAAATTCTATTTGGAATAACTTTGGCGCCGGTTGACGAATCTGCCTGAAAATTTCCTGAAAATGGCCTCGCGGGGTTCTGGTCCTTCCCTGAAAGTTTGGGGGGGATACGTTAAGCGGGGGCCGAGATAAAAGGGGGGTCCCAAAACGCGTTTTCCCCATGTTAATTTCCATAGGGCGGTCGATGTCACTTTTAGCCCGAACGGCTGAATGGATTTCCACGAAACTTGGCAAAATTGTAGGGACTGGTAGCCCGATGTGCCTTTGCTATGTCTCAAGATATGTGCTCCAGTGGATTTTGAGTAATTTAGGTTCAAAAAAATATATATATCTATAGGCGCTCTCCGGTGCGCGCACCGGAGTGCGCTCCAGGCGCGACACGCGACTTGCGCGCAGAAAGCTGATTGGCTCTCAGTTGTCTGTAAACATTCTAAACAGTCCGGAGCGGCCGCCATCTTGTCTATCGGTAAAATCTAGTCATAAGAGGTGGCAAAAACAAAGGGTGGAATTGACCATAAGGGGGCAGGGTAGACCCCCCCTGACCCCCTAGGTTTGATATGGGGGCCATTAAAGGGCCCCGCGGGGCCTCAAAATTTTTTTTTTTTTTTCGATTTTCGCGGGGGAAGCGCCTGGTGCGCGCACCGGGGAGCGTATCGAGGAGGGTACTATGGAAAAATAATCACTTCAAAAAATTGTATGTTTATTAATTGTTTTTTTTTTATTTTTTTATTTTATGTAAGTACCTACATGTAGGTACTAATGAAGAGACTTAAATTTAATGTTCACCATCTTCTTTGTAGACATCTTGCATGTTGTTATTGTATTTTTTGTGGTATATGGAATTCATAATATAGTCTGTCTGGAAAGGAGAAACAGATCTTTTAAGCACTCCCTGAGAATTTCTAGGGGATCATGAGTAGTCTATCCTGCTCACTTATGAAAATGAGGTGTAAAATATTCATATGAGATAATATAGTGGGAGAAAGGTAGTAACTATGAGTAAACTTACTATGTAACAGAAAAATAGTTGAACAGTATACTATAAGTCTCACTTTATATTTTAAACATTTTTGGTAATACTTTATGAATTACATATAAAAAAGAATATTGTCTGAAACAATTGAAATTATTAAAGATAAATTTATTCCTCTGATTCTTTTTCATAATTTAATAAAATTTCTAACATAATATTGTCCGGAATTTCCTCATAATTATATGTACATGATTCAATTTCTTCCAAACATTCTATAAACTGTTCATCCAAAGAGTCATCCATGAAATCAACTTCTTTTTTTTCATCTTCTGGTTTTTCCACCTTTACTTTGATAGAAGTATCATTTGCCTTATTTTCTCCTTCCATTTTCTTTCTGAAAATTGCATATAAATTAACTATATTAGTAGAGCTAGTATACCAGAGAAGCCTAATTCAATCCATAACTATTACAGAGAAGTCTATCTCTATCTCTAACTATTAAAGAGGGATAGCATATCACTAACAGAATATTTTTTAAGAAATAAACTTAAAGTGTACAATATATTTCCATAATTAGAAGTTACCTTAGAGAAATTAGTTGAAGTTGTCAGTGAAATTTGTTTTCAAGTGTACTTCAGGAAGCAGTAGTCAAAATGGCTGTGTTTCCCTCTCTTCTTTTATATATATTCTTGTACTTAACCAATCAAACGTCAGGAAATAATCGTAGAAAATGAGAGATACTTTTTAATTGGTTGTAAATTCTAACATTACAAGTGTGTTTTTGTCATGTAATTTACCTCAGGATATTTAGACAGGCCTGTAGCCTAAATGTCTCAATGGAATTTCACCAAATTTGGGCAAATGGTAGGGACTGCTATGTAGTAGGGCGTATTCTATATTTGATGAAAGTGTCTCCATTGGGTTTTCCGTAAATTACTTTCCCACCTTTTTTTAACGAGCGCTTAGGGGTGCGCGCTCCTTTACGCGCACTGGCAGCGTTACGGGAGTCCTCCATTTTGTGTTTCGGAACAATCGAGACACAAGATGGAGGGTAAACAATGTTCGGAATGGATAGAAGGGGGAACTGTAGAGACTTCTTGACCCTCTAGGTTTTCTGAGGGGGGCTTAGGAGGCTCATAAACGTAAAAAAAAAAAAAAAATTCTTTAATTTTTCGCGGGGGTAGCGCCTGGTGCGCGCACCTTTAAGCGTACCCGAAAGCGTACTTTGGTGAAAAATAGTGAAAAAAGTTAGAAAAAAATAAACGCTTTGAATGATCAGAGTTAGGGTAGCTCTGAAAAGAGCTTTTGGGTTCTGTGGTTGATTTAGGTACCTACAAGTAGGTTCCAATACACATTCTTAAATTCAGGAGGAATATTCTATTCCCCTCATCTGAGAAGTGCACTCCATCTCCTCTGTAGATGTCTTGCATGTTGTAACGCAAGTTATTATTGTATAATGAACCCATTCCATAGTCTCTCATGTAAGCAGAAACAGATTTATTTACATGTTTCCGTGCTTTCTCAAATTGTGGACTAAATTGGTTGGACCAGTTCCATTTCTGTCTTTGGCATATATTGGAATATACCAAGGCAGTGTGGGGAAAAAGTATCATCAATTGATGAAAGGTGTCCTTTAATAGCATTTCCAGACCTACCCCAGTTAATGTGCCTAGATCGTTTCCACCACAGTGCACAATTATAAGGTCAGGTTCTGGCAGATGCAAAAAGGTTTTCACCAATGGTATCAATTGGTGACATTTTAATCCTCTGTGGCCAATCCACTTGATTTCCACATTTGATAAATCAAGGTTATGAAAATTTCTGCTAGCTGCATACCTTTGAGCCCAGTGGATGTAGCTATGTCCAATAACCCAAACAGAGTACATGATGTGAGAAGGTTCTGGTCCAGTCAGATGAAGTGTGGGAATGAAATGGCAGTTGGAACAGTAGGAGTTCACAAAAAAATAATTGTGGAGTTTCTGTGCTCTTGAATCACAAGCAATGATTGGTGGATTCAGATAGTTGAAAACTGAAAGTTAGGGTGTATGGTTATGTTGTGTGAAAGAAGCAATTTGAATGGTTTAAAAAAAGTCACCAAAAGCAAAAATACCCTGTATAGGCTGCTGTATTGACAGGTCAAACATCCTTGCTGAGTTAATTTGCAACATTGTAAGATAAACTTTTGAACCTTACAGTTCAGTTAGGAGGGAGTTGCTATGGTAACAGATAGAAAGGTTTGAGAGGGGGATGGGTGTTGGTTTGAAAATAGTGAGGGAAGAGTTTTCATTGGTTGAATTAAGGCATATGTGTACAAAGATAGAGATTTTCTATGCCAGTCTTGGTTTCAGTGTATTGAGAGCACACCTTTTCCTCTGCTAAAGAAAAATTGGTGTGTGTGTCTGACACTTTTTTCAATCTCCAAAAGCATTTGTAAAGGTAAGTAATGATTCATTTAATTTAGATAGAGATTTATTTGCTCTATGGAGAATATTTGGAAGCAGATAGTTTTGTTTTAGAAGTGAAATTGTATGTTAGTATATAAGTCCTGCGCAGTGTTTTTTACATGTTATTTAAAAATCGATTTTGGGTGCAAATGAATGGTATTTTTATTTGGCCTTTTTTATGATTGCCATGTGCAGTTGATGCATCACTTTAAACATGGGTAATAAGTGATGCACTGGTGGCGCCAGGCCTTTATAAATGAGGCCCTGACTTTGTTTGATGATATTGAGTGGTTGTACTTAGGTTCTGTGCAGTGTTCCTTACATGTTATTCAAAAATCGATTTTTGGGTGCAATTGATTGGTATATGTATTTGGCCCTTATTTATGATTGCCATGTGCAGCTGATGCATGACTTTAAACATGGGTAATAAGTGACGCACTGGTGGCGCAAGGCTTTCATAAATAAGGCCCTGACTTTGTTTGATGATATTGAGTGGTTGTACTTAGGTTCTGCGCAGTGTTCCTTACATGTTATTCAAAAATCGATTTTTGGGTGCAATTGATTGGTATATGTATTTGGCCCTTATTTATGAATGCCATGTGCAGCTGATGCATGACTTTAAACATGGGTAATAAGTGACGCACTGGTGGCGCAAGGCTTTCATAAATAAGGCCCTGACTTTGTTTGATGATATTGAGTGGTTGTACTTAGGTTCTGTGCAGTGTTCCTTACATGTTATTCAAAAATCGATTTTTGGGTGCAATTGATTGGTATATGTATTTGGCCCTTATTTATGAATGCCATGTGCAGCTGATGCATGACTTTAAACATGGGTAATAAGTGACGCACTGGTGGCGCAAGGCTTTCATAAATAAGGCCCTGACTTTGTTTGATGATATTGATTGGTTGTACATAGGTTCTGCACAGTGTTTCTTACATGTTATTCAAAAATCGATTTTTGGGTGCAATTGATTGGTATATGTATTTGGCCCTTATTTATGATTGCCATGTGCAGCTGATGCATGACTTTAAACATGGGTAATAAGTGACGCACTGGTGGCGCAAGGCTTTCATAAATAAGGCCCTGACTTTGTTTGATGATATTGAGTGGTTGTACTTAGGTTCTGCGCAGTGTTTCTTACATGTTATTGAAAAATCGATTTTGGGTGCAAATGAATGGTATTTTTATTTGGCCCTTATTTATGATTGCCATGTGCAGCTGATGCATGACTTTAAACATGGGTAATAAGTGATGCACTGGTGGCGCCAGGCCTTTATAAATGAGGCCCTGACTTTGTTTGATGATATTGATTGGTTGTACATAGGTTCTGTGCAGTGTTCCTTACATGTTATTGAAAAATCGATTTTTGGGTGCAATTGATTGGTATATGTATTTGGCCCTTATTTATGATTGCCATGTGCAGCTGATGCATGACTTTAAACATGGGTAATAAGTGACGCACTGGTGGCGCAAGGCTTTCATAAATAAGGCCCTGACTTTGTTTGATGATATTGATTGGTTGTACATAGGTTCTGCGCAGTGTTTCTTACATGTTATTCAAAAATCGATTTTTGGGTGCAATTGATTGGTATATGTATTTGGCCCTTATTTATGATTGCCATGTGCAGCTGATGCATGACTTTAAACATGGGTAATACGTGACGCACTGGTGGCGCAAGGCTTTCATAAATAAGGCCCTGACTTTGTTTGATGATATTGATTGGTTGTACATAGGTTCTGCGCAGTGTTTCTTACATGTTATTCAAAAATCGATTTTTGGGTGCAATTGATTGGTATATGTATTTGGCCCTTATTTATGATTGCCATGTGCAGCTGATGCATGACTTTAAACATGGGTAATAAGTGACGCACTGGTGGCGCAAGGCTTTCATAAATAAGGCCCTGACTTTGTTTGATGATATTGAGTGGTTGTACTTAGGTTCTGCGCAGTGTTTCTTACATGTTATTGAAAAATCGATTTTTGGGTGCAATTGATTGGTATATGTATTTGGCCCTTATTTATGATTGCCATGTGCAGCTGATGCATGACTTTAAACATGGGTAATAAGTGACGCACTGGTGGCGCAAGGCTTTCATAAATAAGGCCCTGACTTTGTTTGATGATATTGAGTGGTTGTACTTAGGTTCTGCGCAGTGTTTCTTACATGTTATTCAAAAATCGATTTTTGGGTGCAATTGATTGGTATATGTATTTGGCCCTTATTTATGATTCCCATGTGCAGCTGATGCATGACTTTAAACATGGGTAATAAGTGACGCACTGGTGGCGGAAGGCTTTCATAAATAAGGCCCTGACTTTGTTTGATGATATTGATTGGTTGTACATAGGTTCTGCGCAGTGTTTCTTACATGTTATTCAAAAATCGATTTTTGGGTGCAATTGATTGGTATATGTATTTGGCCCTTATTTATGATTGCCATGTGCAGCTGATGCATGACTTTAAACATGGGTAATACGTGACGCACTGGTGGCACAAGGCTTTCATAAATAAGGCCCTGACTTTGTTTGATGATATTGATTGGTTGTACATAGGTTCTGCGCAGTGTTTCTTACATGTTATTCAAAAATCGATTTTTGGGTGCAATTGATTGGTATATGTATTTTGCCCTTATTTATGATTGCCATGTGCAACTGATGCATGACTTTAAACATGGGTAATAAGTGACGCACTGGTGGCGCAAGGCTTTCATAAATAAGGCCCTGACTTTGTTTGATGATATTGAGTGGTTGTACTTAGGTTCTGTGCCGTGTTTCTTACATGTTATTGAAAAATCGATTTTTGGGTGCAATTGATTGGTATATGTATTTTGCCCTTATTTATGATTGCCATGTGCAACTGATGCATGACTTTAAACATGGGTAATAAGTGACGCACTGGTGGCGCAAGGCTTTCATAAATAAGGCCCTGACTTTGTTTGATGATATTGAGTGGTTGTACTTAGGTTCTGCGCCGTGTTTCTTACATGTTATTGAAAAATCGATTTTTGGGTGCAATTGATTGGTATATGTATTTGGCCCTTATTTATGATTGCCATGTGCAACTGATGCATGACTTTAAACATGGGTAATAAGTGACCCACTGGTGGCGCAAGGCTTTCATAAATAAGGCCCTGACTTTGTTTGATGATATTGAGTGGTTGTACTTAGGTTCTGCGCCGTGTTTCTTACATGTTATTGAAAAATCGATTTTTGGGTGCAATTGATTGGTATATGTATTTGGCCCTTATTTATGATTGCCATGTGCAGCTGATGCATGACTTTAAACATGGGTAATACGTGACGCACTGGTGGCGCAAGGCTTTCATAAATAAGGCCCTGACTTTGTTTGATGATATTGAGTGGTTGTACTTAGGTTCTGCGCCGTGTTTCTTACATGTTATTGAAAAATCGATTTTGGGGTGCAATTGATTGGTATATGTATTTGGCCCTTATTTATGATTGCCATGTGCAACTGATGCATGACTTTAAACATGGGTAATAAGTGACGCACTGGTGGCGCAAGGCTTTCATAAATAAGGCCCTGACTTTGTTTGATGATATTGATTGGTTGTACATAGGTTCTGCGCAGTGTTTCTTACATGTTATTCAAAAATAGATTTTTGGGTGCAATTGATTGGTATATGTATTTGGCCCTTATTTATGATTGCCATGTGCAGCCGATGCAAAACTTTAAACATGGGTAATAAGTTATGCACTGGTGGCGCAAGGCCTTTATAAATCAGACCCTGACTTTGTTTGATGATATTGAGTGGTTGTACTTAGGTTTTGCGCAGTGTTTCTTACATGTTATTGAAAAATCGATTTTTGGGTGCAATTGATTGGTATATGTATTTGGCCCTTATTTATGAATGCCATGTGCAGCTGATGCTTGACTTTAAACATGGGTAATAAGTGATGCACTGGTGGCGCAAGGCCTTTAAAAATAAAGCCATGAGTTGCTATTGTATAAACTTAAATATGTTGCAATTTATTGTTTATATTGTTTGCTTTTTAACATTACTTTGTTGTTTGCTAATAGTGGTCTTTCATGTGTTTTTTTAACAGAACAACAGATTCAAATCAACTTCTGAAAAGGAAGCAAAAATGCCTTCAAGGCAAAGAAATATCAAAAATTCCATACGGAAAAGGAGAACATCAACAACAGAGTTTATGGAATCCTCTTCAACAACTACTTCAAAAAACACCAGAAAAGCTTCTGGTAAGCCAATTAAGTCTTTTCTTCGCAACATGTCGTAGGAAAAAAAATGAAATTGCTAATGTGAATATACAGAAAAAGTCAACAAATCTAAAAAGGAAAGAGAAGCCCACAAAAAATGTTTCCATTGGACCAGGAGAGAAGAGAATGGTTAGCAATAGAAGGGTAAATGTTTTTAGGGACATTCGTAGGCGAATGTTTCGCAATAGGGTAGTTTTAAATTTGCTAAAAAATGAAAAGAAAAGTAAACTAAAAGCTGCTTTTTACAAGAAAAAGAAAAGTGTAGAAAAGATTGTTGATCAGGCTTTTGAAGTTAAGAAAAAATTATTTATTTTAATAATCAATAGAATTAGGATACTTAATAAGGCAATGGATGTTTTCAAATCGAACAGTAGATGGAAAAGAATTATTAATCGGAGTAATTTTTGTGAAGTATTTTCTGGTGAATGGATGCATAGTTCAAGTTCTGAGCCTTTTTTCAATGAGGAGAGTTACTTTCAGGAAAATGATTTGGTGCATGCAGTTGACACCAGTGGTCGTGCATATGAGGTGAAAGATAGTTGTGTGATGGAAAAAGAGAAACTTGTATCTAGAGATGCAGAAGAGGTGTTAGCTGATGAAGTTTTAGGGAGACGTACTAAGGGTCCAGTGTACACATGGAAATGCAGTAGTATTTGTAGTGTGCGACAGGAATCAATTGATTTGCTTCGAAATTTCTTACGTACATATAGTAAAAAAAGTCTCAAACAAAAAATGAAGATCCTGCAAGAGTTAGATCCTTGCAGAGTGAGAGAAAGCACAGGTTTGCAAGGGCATTCACTAGCATGTCTTTCTAGAAAAGTTTGTCGGAGTGTTTTTCATCATTTTAGGATGTTAGCAGTGCATCATAATAACGTAAGGAAATTAGTGAGGAAGTTGTATTATGCAAAAAGTCCTGCACTTAAGCTTAAACAGTTAAATAGTGCTCTTTTGCATGGATCTGAAGTGGATGTGAAGACTATTTGTGAAGAAATTGAGTTTTGTTATTTTGGGAACAAAGAGGACAGTGTAGAAATAGATATAGTAATGGATGGTAATGCAGAAGATAATGGACAAATTTCAAGTATTGAAAAGTTTGATGAGGAAATTATCAAGTTTAAGGTGAAATCAAGTGAGAGGCCTAATTTAACTTGTGTGTGTTGTCGACGGACTCATTATAAAATTCAGACTAGGTTAGTTGATTTATATGCAAAAAGTGAATTGGAAAATAATAGTGAATGGGAGGATTTTGTAAGTTATTTGTTGGTGGAGAATTCTTTTGATTTGAGTTTGGATCAGCGTATTTGCACTTATTGTTTGAAAAAATTAAATGAAAATAGAATGCCTGCAAGAGCAGTTTATAATAATCTTCAGTTGATAGATATTCCTTCTGAATTGATGGATCTAAATACTTATGAATCTATTTTGATTCAATGTGTCCATCCTTTTCAGGCTATTGTACGCATGGAGCCTAAGACAGGGAAATTGCCTCCATCAGATTTACTGAGAGGATTAAAGGGAAGAGTTGTTTATTTGCCTCTAGATGTAAAGAAAAATATTAATACAATTGGTGTAGAAAGAGTAGAAGAAGATCCTTTAGTTATTCTAGTTAATGGGGTTCCAACAAAGAGTAAGAAAATTTGGCAAGATTTAGTGGATGTTAAAAAAGTCAAGAAGGCAACGTTGTATTTAGTTAAAAACAATGAGTACTACAAAAATGTAAGTGTTGGAGTAGAGGAAACAGCTACAGAAGAAGATAGTGATTCTTCAGTTGGTCAAATTGAAAAAGTTGATGTGTCTAGAACTGAAGAAATATATGAACATTATACTGTTCATCCTTTGCATTCCAAAGAAGTAATGGGAAATGCAATTGACTTGTTTCAAATGAAGGCAGCAAAAGGAAGTCCCATTAGTGTATGGGAAGAAAGTTTGGAAGCTCGTTGTTTTCCACAATTATTTCCAACAGGTTGTGGTGGACGATATGATGATCGACCAGTTCAAATTCCTGCAGCTGAATACCGGACTCTAAGATTATATGCAGAAGATCCAAGGTTTCGTCAATGCATTCCATATTTATTTCATCTACTGTTTGAAAGTGATTTGTCTGGGCTTTCTTATGCAGTTAATCATATATCAAAAAGTGGACCTCATTTGCAAAATGTTTGTGCAAGGGACTTTATGGAGAAAGTTAATCTGCAAGACAGTATTTTGGAATCTCAGCTAATCAATCTCATGGCATGTCAACGTGGAACCAACGAGTATTGGTTTCGTCGTCATGGAGAATTGAAATGTATGCTAAGAAACTTAGGAACTCCTACATGGTTCCTCACTCTTAGCTGTGCTGAGTATGCATGGGACGATTTACTTCAATTTCTACGAGAGGCAAATGAAAACATACCAAATATAGAATTGAAAACACCAGGAGAACTGTGTTCTTTAGATCCAGTGAATGTTTGCAGATATTTTAATCATAGATTTGAAGCTATGATGTCTTTTATTACCAACAAAAAAAATCCTCCCCTTGGAGAGGTTTTGGATTTCTTTTGGAGGAAGGAATATCAAGCGAGAGGTGCTCCTCATATACATATGTTGTTGTGGATTAAAGATGCACCCAAATTTGGATCAGATTCAGATGAAACAGTGATGAGTTTCATTGAAGAGTATTCAACATGTGCTGTTCCAAAATCTACTGAAGAAAACAATTTAAGGCAACAAGTTTTACGTTTTCAATCTCATCGTTGTGGAAAGTATTGTCGTCGAAAATTTAAAAACAAGGAAAAGTACTACACGAAATGTCGTTTTGCATTTCCTCGACCAGTGATTTCTAAGGGAAGAGTAAATAATTTGATGTCATCTCTACGACATACTGTGACGAGAAAATCTCCCAAAAGCACATATAATTTGAAAAGAAATGAAGAATCTAAGTACATCAACGATTACAACCCAGTGATTTTGTCCATGTGGAATGCTAACATGGATATTCAGTTCGTTGCTGACAACTCTATTGCTGTGGCTCGATATGTGACATCTTACATCACCAAAAAAGAAAAGACAGAACTGAAGGAAATGTGGGAGGACATTTCACATGAAAAGAGTCTAAGCAAGAAATTATACAGTTTCAGTCTGAAGATGTTGTCGCATCGAGAAATTGGAGCATATGAATGTTCTGATCGGTTATCATCAGCAAGTCTCTATGCCAAATCAAGAACAATCATTTGGGTGAGTCTTGGTCTTGCTGCAACACGAAACCGAGTTTTGAAATCTGTACAAGAAATTGAATATTTGGCGGAAAAAGAACCAAACAGTACAGATATTTTGAAGACAAATATGTTGGATACATACTATCCAAATAGAAGTACTCACCTTGAGAACACATGTTTGTATGAAGTTCTTCAAAACTACAGTTATAAGAGGAACATCACAGAAGATATCAATAATGGAAAATATGCACTCATTGGCTATGAAGGATGTCTAGTGAAGCAGAAAAAAGGCCATTTGATTAATCATCGAAAATTGAGTTGTGAAGTTCCAGACAAAAGAGAATTTTACTATTTAGCTCTTTTGCAACTCTTTAAGCCATGGCGTACAGAAGAGGAACTACTTGGAGATTTTCTCTGTTATGAAGACTCTTTTAATGCAACTAAGGATACCATAGAATGTCCTATTTTTCTAAATTATCTGCAAATGTTGAATGAAGAAATGGAGCAAGAAACCACAATTGCTGAAGAGATAGCTAGAAACAGTTCTCAAGATAGTCAGAGTTCTACTTCATTGAGCCAGGATCCACTAGGAGGACCAATTATCCAAAATGAAGCTGCCACTGCCATGGATGAGGTGGAAAGAGCTATGGAACAAGCTCAAGAGGATGGAGTTAACTTAGAAGATTTGGTAACGCAACTAAACATTGAGCAGAAAAAGATATATGATGAAGTCACAGAGCAGATTGAACATGGATTCAGACATGAGAAAAAAGAGTGCTCATGTATATTATTTGACCCTGTCCGACTGTATGTAAGTGGAGAAGCGGGGACAGGAAAAAGTTTTCTAATTAAAGCCGTTGCAAGTTATCTGCAGAAAAGGACTGATTCACCACTGTCTTGTGTTGTAACTGCTCCAACTGGTCTGGCAGCACATAACATTAAAGGGATTACTCTACATCGTTTATTGATGCTGCCAGTTGAACATGATAATAAATTGCATTACAACAAGCTATCTGGAGATGCGTGTTCTGAAGTTTCAAGAGTCTTGAAGAAAATGAAACTTCTTATCATAGATGAAGTAAGCATGGTCTCAAATCTAATGCTTGCTTTTGTGCATTTGAGAATGCAAGAAATTCTTAAAACAGACTATGATGTGTTATTTGGAGGAAAACACATTATTGTTTTTGGAGATCTATTGCAGTTGACTCCAGTAAAAGGACAACCAGTGTTTAAAATGCTCACGCATGAAGATACCAGGAAGTCCCTTGGAAGCATTGGAAATGTTAATATATGGCTAAATTTTAAATATGCTGAACTGCTTCAAAATATGCGACAGGCCAAGGATGAAGATTATAAAAATATTCTACAAGATGTAAGAATTGGAAAAATGACTGAAAAAGGGAAAAAAGCTTTGCATAGTCGATTAATTTCAAATTTGTATGCAAATGAAAACATTCTTCCAGAGAATATTTTTAAAAAAATGACTGAGAAGAAATCTGGGATATGTTTGATGCCAACTCTGCAAGAATGTTCCATCTTCAATCAAAAAATGTTAGACTTAGAAAATGAAGAGATTGTGAAACTGGAAGCAATAGATAAAATAGAGCATATGGGTGCAACAATTGTTTTGTCAGAAAATTTGAAAACTAAATTGCATTCATTGGAGAAAAGTATTTCAAAAACAGCTGGTTTTGAAAAGACTCTGAATGTGTGTTTAAATTGTCGTATCATTTTGAGAAGGAATTTAAATGTTGAAAGCGGTCTGGTAAATGGAGCAATGGGTTATGTTGTTGATTTTGTGAATTACAGAAATAGAGATGGAATTGAATTTTTAAAAATAAAATTTGATGGCATTGAAGAAGTACAACAAATAAGTCCTTGTTCTGCTAGATTTTTACTTGTAAAAGACTTATATGTTCGCCGAAAACAGTTTCCTGTTTGTTTAGCGTATGCGGTGACAATTCATAAATCTCAAGGTTTAAGTGTAGATAGTGCATTGGTGAACATTGGAAGATCTGTGTTTAAAGAGGGTATGGCATATGTGGCATTATCTCGAGTCAGAACTTTATCAGGATTGTACTTGATTGCGTGTGATGAGACAAAGATTTCTGCCGATCTAGATTGTGTTAAAGAATACAATAGGTTAAGAAGAGAGTATGCTCCACATTTGCCTCAATATCCTCTGTTTGAAAAACGTGTGGTAGGCCGAAAAAGAAGAAATGAGGATAATTGTAGTGAGGTAGTTGCAAAAAGACAAAAAGTAGAGAAAACTATAATTGAAAACAGGAAGAAAAAGAATTGTGGAGAAAATGTTGTTGGATTTCAGTTTGAAAATAGTTCTGGTGTCAACTGCTATGCTAATGTAGTGGTTAATGTTGTTTTTTTTCTTAAAAGTTTACAAGAACAGATTGTTGAAAATCGGGATCAAAGATTGTGTGGTTTATTGAATTCTGTGTTTCAGAAATGTAGCAGTGGTACACCACAAATAGAAAGTGTAACGGAAATTCGAAATATTTTAGATTTGTGTTCTGGTCAAGATAAATTTTCACAAAACATTCAGCAGGATTGTCAGGAATTTTTAATGTATATGTTTGGTGTTTTGGAAGATGAAGGAGTAGATGTAGATAATCTTTTCAGTCTTTCTTATCAATGGCAGCATGACTGCCACAATTGTAGTTTATCAAGTACTACTAGAATAGACACTGAAAGATTTATATATTTGACTTTACCAGACTGTAAATCAGTGTCTTTTAAAAATCTAGTTAAAGCAGCAGATCATAATATGGTGTGTACCCAATGTAACTGTACAATGCTGTCCACATTATTTATACAAAGGTATGGGCAGTATATCATTTTAGTTTTGCAACGATGTAGACCTGATGGAACTAAATTGACAACTTCTATCAAAAATTTTGTGGCTTCTCAGTTATCAATTTCTGGAAGGACCTTTACAACTGAAGCTATTATTTATCATGATGGACCTTCGACCACCTCAGGACATTATACATGCTACTTAAAATCTGAAAATGGATGGAGTTACTGCAATGATTCTCATTTAACTTATAAACAACGTTTGCCTTATGACTCTACAAATTCTTATCTAGTGTTTTTAAAACCAAAGTTTTAGTAAAGGGAATTGGCCTTTGAAGACGGGAATAGTTAATAAAAGTTAGTTAGTTAGTTAGTTAATCTAATATTTTAAATTATTTATCTCATGTAGATACTTTAAGTGGATCTCAAAGTAAAAAATACCGATATATCAGACACAAATTGGCCGTGAGGATTGTGTATGGTATGATGTTTTTAGATCTTTTTTCATAGGAAGTCGATGAAATGGAACTTATAAGGAACAGCAGACTTTTTTTCTACCAAAAGGACCTTCACTATCTTCTACTTGGCCTCATGGAAAAGTAAGTGAATCAAAGATTAGTGTACATATATGAGATGTATGTTTGAAAGGGTTTTTTTAAACACAATCTTTTAGATTGTGTTTTTTTTTTCCCGCTGTTATATGATGAAGACTTTGAACTCACTAATTTAAGTGGAATTCAATATATTCTGAAAACAGCAAAAATAAATAATGTAACATATTGTAGAAGTTATTGTGTAGTTTGCATTATGTAATTTATATTGTGTTCACATTGTTATGCACTCATTTTCTTTTTCACCCTTATTTACCTCTCTTTACTAATTTACACTCTTTTTTCATCGCTGTTTCTTTACTGCACTTCATTCACAACTTCTTAATCTAATAGGGACTATCTGCATTTCCTCAGTTCCTTCCACCACTTTTTATCTTTTCTATATTCTCACAGTACCACTGCTTTAGTGTCCTAACCCTCTTTCTCTTTCTCCTTTTTTTTTCTTTTACACTCATTATACTGTAGTTCAGTTAGTTCTTCCTTTTGTCTTTCTTTTACTCTCTCTCTTCTTTCTCTCTATTACTCCCCATGTGTTGCCCTTATTCACTTATATGTACCCTCTTTCACCCCTCTTTACTTATATTCACTGATATTTACTTTCCCTCAATCACTGCTATTCTTTTCCTCTGATTCCGTCACTACCTGTCATTCTCATACTTAACTGTCCTTCTTTTTACTTTCAATATCCATTTATATTCTCCCTTAACCTCTGCTTTAGTGTTCTTCCTATTTCTTCTTTCTTTTGCTCTCTTATTCATTTTTCTTTTCTTAGTTACTTCCTTTTACACTTTTTATCTGTCTTACTATCTATTACACAGTCCCTCCTTCATTATTTTTCTTTTTTTTTATAAGTGCGCTGACGGTACGCGCACCGGTGCGCGCACCGAAAGCGCACCAAAGTGAAATATAAAAAAAAATATTTTAAATTAAAAATATTATCTCAATATACATTATAGTGTTCATTTTTACAAAAACATACTTTAGCAATTCACTAAAAAACACATAGGTATGAGTCTGTATAAAAAGTTAGGAATTAGCATTAAAAAAACCTATGAAATTCACTGAAAAAACCATAGGTTTCACACCAGTTATAGTTAGGAATTAGCATTAAAAAAACCTATGAAATTCACTGAAAAAACCATAGGTTTCACACCAGTTATAGTTAGGAATTAGCATTAAAAAAAACTATGAAATTCACTGAAAAAACCATAGGTTTCACACCAGTTATAGTTAGGAATTAGCATTTAAAAAACCTATTAAATTCACTGAAAAAACCATAGGTTTCACACCAGTTATAGTTAGCTGGAAATTTTACTGATATAAAACCATTGAAATTCCCACGTTATAGTTAGTCGGACTCACTATAACTTGCGCGTGCAATGCACTGCTGATGACATCACATATTACATCACTCATGACATGGTCAGTGACATCACTCATGACATCACTGATGACAACATCCTTGTGACACAGTGACAGACCTCCTTTCACTGTAAAGTAACCTTTGAAACACATATTCAAAAATAGAAACTAACATTAAAAAAAAAGTGGATATACCCATACCAGTTACAACAACCAATTCAGTAATTTCACCATCTATATACAAATTTACACATTCACCAACAGTTTTATGTATTCACTCATACATATACTCACTCATCATATGTAGTGATACCCCTATTCATTCTGTTACACACCGACAGTCATCAAAAACTTACTCACACATGCAAATAAACTAATAAACATCCATTTATTTGCATATACAACTATACACACATTAGCACATTACTTCTAAGGAAACTTGCACATACTTACTCTCTTAAACAATCACTTATAGAAACACATACTTATTTAAACAGGAACTCTTTCAATCTCTCACTCTCACATATACTCACTTATATACATCAATTCTCATATATACAAGATTAAAACATATGTAGTTACTCATAAAGACACTAGTGAGAGAGGCATTCACTCTCTAACACACACATATACACACTCATCCACCCATACAATCCTACACAAATGCTGTCTTCAAAACACATACAAACAGTGAGTCAGTCATTGATGCATCTATGTGCTAAATAACAGCCCCACCAAACCATACAGACACTCATACTGATACTAAAAAAGCATCTAATAACCCATATACACACACATGTAGCTACTCACCAACCCATGCAGCCACTTATACACAAAGTAAAACACTGATACATATATTTAAATATTTAAACATTACTCGCTAATATATGTATTCACTAAGATACACTTAATAAGCCAGTTAAGCAATCAATTTTTTTTAAAAAAACATCCATTTAGACACTTATTTAAACATTTATTCTTCCATCGACCTTAACATATACATATATAAAATATATTTATTTTTCAGAAAGACACACATTCACTGGACGATGTCATGAGTGATGTCATTTGAGATGTCATCAGTGATGTCATGAGTGATGTCACTGACCATGTCATGAGTGATGTAATATGTGATGTCATCAGCAGTGCATTGCACGCGCAAGTTATAGTGAGTCCGACTAACTATAACGTGGGAATTTCAATGGTTTTATATCAGTAAAATTTCCAGCTAACTATAACTGGTGTGAAACCTATGGTTTTTTCAGTGAATTTAATAGGTTTTTTAAATGCTAATTCCTAACTATAACTGGTGTGAAACCTATGGTTTTTTCAGTGAATTTCATAGGTTTTTTTAATGCTAATTCCTAACTATAACTGGTGTGAAACCTATGGTTTTTTCAGTGAATTTCATAGGTTTTTTTAATGCTAATTCCTAACTATAACTGGTGTGAAACCTATGGTTTTTTCAGTGAATATATATATATATATATATATATAATATATATATTTAAATATCAAACCAAACCACATTCACTGGATGATGTCATCAGTGATATCATCAGTGATGTCATTTGAGATGTCATCAGTGATGTCAAGGGTGCTGTCACTGACCATGTCATGAGTGATGTAATATGTGACGTCATCAGCAGTGCATTGCGGGCACGCAAGTTATAGTTAGCTGAACTAACTATAACGGGGGAATTTCAATGGTTTTGTATGAGTGAAATGTCCAGCTAACTATAACATGTATGAAACTTATGGTTTTTTCAGTGAATTTCTAAGGTTTTTTAAATCCTAATTCCTAACTATAACGTGTGTGAAACCTATGGTTTTTTCAGTGAATTTCTAAGGTTTTTTTAAATGCTAATTCCTAACTATAACGTGTGTGAAACCTATGGTTTTTTCAGTGAATTTGAAAGGTTTTTAAATGCTAATTTCTAACTATAAGTTGGATGAAACCTATGTTTTTTTCAGTGATTATATATATATATATATATATATATATATATATATATATTCACTGAAAAAAACCATAGGTTATAGACCATATATAGTTAGGAATTAGCATTTACAAAACCTTGAAAATTCACTGAAAAAACCATAGGTTATAGACCATATATAGTTAGGGATTAGCATTTACAAAACCTTATTTTACTCACACAAAACCATTGAAATTCGCATATATAGTTAGTTGCACTAACTATATATCGTGCACCCGCAATCCACTGCTGATGATGTCAAATATTACATCATTCATGACATGGTCAGTGACATCACTGATGACATCACTGATGACATCATCCAGTGACTGTATTTTTCTGTAAAGTTAAAATATGTCTTACATATTTAAGAATGAGTGGATGTATAAGTGTCTGGATGAAGGATTTAGTAGGTGCATGACTGACTGTATGAGAGAGTGCTTAAATGTGTCTCACTGAGTGCATGGGTGAGTGACTAAACAGTCTTAATTTGTGCATTATTATATCTGTTGTTCTGTAAACTGCTGCATGTGTTGATCAGAAGCTATATGGGTAACTATATGGGTTATTGATTGGTTGCCCAAGTATTTGTATGGGAGAGTGAGTGTGTGTGTGTGGGTGGCTGGGAGGTGTGTGACTCAGTGCATAGATGTGTGAACAGTTTATTCACTAGATGTATGGGTTCAAAACTGCATGTAGAAACAGCTGTATGGGTGGTTGACTGTGTGCATGAGTGTATTGGTGAGTGAATGGATATCTCAGTGCTATATGTCAAATTAAGTACATATGTAAAACACAGTACATGTGAGAGTTGACCTATATAAATTACTGTGTATAAGAGCCAGTGAATGTGTGAGTGTCTTCATGGATCATTGAAAACTTGTATCAGTGATTGTATAAGAGAGTAAATATGTGTTAGAATATGTTTGAATAAGTAAGGTGTGTATAACTGTATAGTTGAGGAAATGGAGGTGTGATTGATTCGTTGCATGACTGACTAGGTGTATGAGTAACACCATGGATGAGTGACAATCAGTGAGTGTCTGTTTACACTGAGTGTATCTAAGGTTATATTAGAGTCTGAAGAGGTTTATCGTATTATCACTTGAATGATGTCATCAGTGATGTTGTCAGTGATGTCATTTGAGTTGTCAACAGTGATGTCATTAGTGATGTCACTGACCATGTCATGAATGATGTAATATGTGACATCATCAGCAGTGGATTGCGGGTGCGCGATATATAGTTAGTGCAACTAACTATATATGTGAATTTCAATGGTTTTGTGTGAGTAAAATAAGGTTTTGTAAATGCTAATCCCTAACTATATATGGTCTATAACCTATGGTTTTTTCAGTGAATTTTCAAGGTTTTGTAAATGATAATTCCTAACTATATATGGTCTATAACCTATGTTTTTTCAGTGAATTTCAATGGTTTTTTAATAGCAAATATCAAAAGCTGTAAAATGTATTCTTCTTTAAAAGGAAAAATATATTTTATATGTTTTTAATATAATTTTTTTATGCATCTGCCAAACCCTGACCTCTTAATAGTGTACTGAGGTGGAAATTATGTTGGCACTATGACTGGGGTTGGTCTGGAAATGCTTTTAAAGGATACCTTCCATCAATTGATGACACTTTTTCCCCAAACTGCCTTGGTATATTCCAATATATGCCAAAGACAGAAATGGAACTGTTCCAACCAATTTTGTCCACAATTTGAGAAAGCACGGAAAAAGTTGAATAAATCTGTTTCTGCTTACATGAGAGACTTTAGAATGGGTTCAATATACAACAATAACTTGCGTTACAACATGCAAGACATCTACAGAGGAGATAGTGTGCACTTCTCAGATGAGGGGAATAGAATATTCCTCCTCAATTTAAGACTGTGCATTGGAACCTACTTGTAGGTACCTAAATCAGCCACAGAACCCAATAGCTCTTTTCAGAGCTACCCTACCTCTGATAATTCAAAACATTCATCTTTTTCTAACTTTTTTCACTATTTTTCACCAAAGTACGCTCCCCGGTACGCTTACCGGTGCGCATACCGGGCGCTCCCCACGCAAATGTTTTCTTTTTTTTTTTGCCTATATGAGTGTCCTAAGCCCCCCTCAGAAAACCTAGAGGGTCAGGAAGTGTCTACCGTGCCCCCTTCTACCCATTCCGAACATTGTTCGCCCTCCATCTTGTGTCTCAATTCTACCAAAACACAAAATGGAGGACTCCCGTAACGCTGCCGGTACGTGTACCGGGGCGCGCACAGGTAAGCGCTCGCTAAAAAAAGGTGGGAAAGTAATTTACAGAAAAACCACTGGAGACACTTTCCTCAAATATAGAATAAGCCCTACTACGTAGCAGTCCCTACCATTTACCCAAATTTGATGGAATTCCATTGAGACATTTATGCTGTAGGCCTGACTAAATATCCTGAGGTAAATTACATGACAAAAACACATATGAAGTGTTAGAATTGACAACCAATTAAAATGTTACTTTCATTTTCTACTATTATTTCATGACATTTGATTGGTTATGTGCCTGAATATATATAAAGAAAGAGAGAGAAACACAGCCATTACTACTTCCTGAAGTACATTTCAAGAGCATTTTCACTGACAACTTAAACTTCTTTTTGAAAGGTAAGATGTTATTTTAAAAATTTGAAAGGAGAACTATGGTATGCACTTTAACTTAATTTAGGAATACGTTTTCAGATAGTTATATACTGTCCCTCTATAGGAGTTAGTCATTGAGAAAGGCTCAATTATTTAAATTATTGATTGAGTTAGGCTTCTGTGGTATAATTATGAATTTACCTAGGCTTCATCACAGGCACTTTTTAATAGTTCTACTTCCTGCCTGAAACCATACAGTGCCCTAAGATAACTTCACTGTTAAAAACTCACAAGTACCTGTCTGAACTTAAACCCAACAGTGCCCTATCTCTACTGATATATTTATTTTTTATGCAATTTACAGCAAGAACATGGAAGCACAACAAAAAGAAAATAATATTTCATTTCAAATTAAGATTGAAAACAATCCTAAGGAAGAAAAAGAAGAAATAGACTTTTTGGATGACACTGTAGACCAAGAATTAATTAAATGTGTTGAAGAATGTGAATCATGGAATAAAAAGGAGGACATACCTGATTCATTAATGTTACAAATTCTTTTAGATTTTGAAAAATCAGAACAATAAATTTAAATTTTAAAAGTTAAAATTGTTTGAGACATTATTCTTTTTTATATGAAAATTATGAAATAGTACCCAAAAAGATATAATATAAAGTGAGACTTAAAATATACTGTGCAACTTTTTTGTGTTACATAGTAAGTTTGCTCATAGTTACTTCGTTTCTCCAACTATATTATCTCCAATGTGTATTTAACATCTCTTTATCATCTCCTGCCTCCATATTGTTTCTGCTTTCCTGACAGACTATGGTATGAATTCCATATACCACAATAACTTCTGAAACAACATGCAAGATATCTACAAAGGAGACAGTGTATATTAATTTTTAGACTCTGCATTGGTACCTACATGTTGCTACTTAAATAAAAAAAAACAAAAAAAAAACCAACAAAAAGAACAATCAATAAACATACAATATTTGAAAAGTCTATCATTCTTTTTTCCCCATAGTACGCTCCCCGGACCGCTTCCTGGTGCGCGTACCGGGCGGTCCCCCCGAAAAAAAAACAAAATATATATATATTTTTTTGCCCCGCGGGGCCCTTTCAAAGCCCCCACATCAAACCTAGGGGGTCAGGGAGGATCTACTCTGCCCCCTTATGGTCATTTCCCCCTTTGTTTTGGCCACCTCTTGTGTCTCGATCCTACCGAGACACAAGATGGCGGCCGCTCCGGACTGTTTAGAATGTTTACAGACACCCGAGAGCCAATCAGCTTTCCGCGCGCAAGTCGCGTAGCGCGCCCGGAGCGCTCTCCGGTGCGCGTACCGGGGCGCACTTACAGATATATATATATTTTTGAACCTAAATTACTCAAAATCCACTAGAGCACATATCTTGAGACCTAGCAAAGGCACATCGGACTACCAGTCCCTACAATTTTGCCAAGTTTCATAGAAATCCATTCTGCCATTCGAGCTAAAAGTGAGTCCAACCGCCCTATGGAAAACTATATGTTAAAAACACGTTTTGGGACCCCCCTTTTTTCTCGGCCCCCACTTCAAGAAACCCGCCCAAATTTTCAGGGGACGCTCAGAAACAAAATGTGCCATTTTCCTGAAAATTTCAACCATTTCTGTCCTTCAACGCCAAAGTTATTCAACATAGAATTTTCAGAAATCCCTATTCAAAAAAATCGTGAGCAAGCCGTGAGGTGAAACGCGTTGTTTGTTTTTTGCTGCCAATAAAACTTTGAAGCACAGCAACTCCTTGTGTGTTGTTGCACGTTTCTTCGTATAGGAGAATCTTTGTATGCATATATATATATATATATATATATATATATATATATATATATATATATATATATATATATATATATATATATATATATATATATATATACAAAGATTCACTGAAAAAACCATAGATTATAGACCATATATAGTTAGGGATTAGCATTTACAAAACCTTATTTTACTCGCACAAAACCATTGAAATTCGCATATATAGTTAGTTGCACTAACTATATATCGCTCACCCGCAATCCACTGCTAATGATGTCACATATTACATCATTCATGACATGGTCAGTGACATCACTGATGACATCACTGATGACATCTCAAATGACATCACTGATGACATCTCATTTGACATTACTGATCACATCACTGATGATATCATTCATGTGATAATACGTTGAACCTCTTCAGACTCTAATATAACCTTACATACACTCAGTGTAAACAGACACTCACGGACTGTCACTCTACATGGAGTTACTCACACACCTAGTCAGTCATGCAAAGAATCAATAACACCTCCATTTCCTCAACTATACAGTTATACACACCTTACTTATTCAAACATATACTAACACATATTTACTCTTTTATACAATCCTTGATTGAAGTTCACAATGATCCATACAGCCACTCACACATTCATTGGCTCTTATGCACAGTTATTTATATATGTCAACTCTCACATGTATTGTGTTTTACATATGTACTTACTTTGACATGCAGCACTGAGATATCCATTCACTCACCAATACACTCATGCACACAGTCAACTGCCCAAACGGCTGTTTCCACCTGCACTTTTGAACCCATACATCTAGTGAATCAACTGCTCACGCATCTATGCACAGAGTCATACACCTCCCAGCCACCCACACACATACAAATACTTGGGCAACCAATCAATAACCCATATAGTTACTCATATAGCTACTGATCAACACATGCAGCAGCTTACACAACAACAGACATACTGATGCACAAATTAAGACAGTTTAGTCACTAACCCATGCACTCAGTGAGGCACATTTAATCACTCACTCATACAGTCAGTCATGCACCTACTAAATCCTTCATCCAGACACTTATACATCCACTCATTCTTCAATATGTAAGACATATTTTAACTTTACAGAAACATACAGTCACTGGATGTTGTCATCAGTGATGTCATCAGTGATGTCACTGACCATGTCATGAATGATGTAATATGTGAAATCATTAGCAGTGTATTGCGGGTGCGCTATATATAGTTAGTGCAACTAACTATATATGCGAATTTCAATGGTTTTGTGCGAGTAAAATAAGATTTGTAAATGCTAATCCCTAACTATATATGGTCTATAACCTATGTTTTTTTCAGTGAATTTTTAAGGTTTTGTAAATGCTAATTCCTAACTATATATGGTCTATAACCTATGGTTTTTCAGTGAATTTTAATGTTTTTTTAATAGCAAATATCAAATATCAAAAGCCATAAAATGTATTCTTATTTTAATGCAAAAATATATTTTATATGTTTGTAATATAATTTTTTTATTTATATTATTTTTTTTGTTTCACTACCGGTCGGCGAACCGGGCATCTTCCCGTTAGCTCCATTTGGTTCCACGACCCGGTCCGCGAACCGGTAAACATTCCGTTAGCGCAACTACCACGTTAGAAAACAACATCGTGACGCGTCGCGTAAGTGCGACGTATCGCGTTACCGCGTAATGCGTCTAATGACGCGCCGCGTTAGCACACCCGGAAGCGCTCCGGAACGCGAACCGAGGTGCGAAGCGCAGCGCCCCGGAAGCGCTCTGGGTGCGTAGCGGGACGCGTAACGTAAGCATAACAGGTCATGTGACTTGTTCATAAAACTTTTCATTGGTTCATTTTACTTTTGGTTTCCTAATGATGTAAGGCTTGGTCATATGACCTAAAAATAGCACTTTTCATTGGTTTAGAACATTTTTTTTCCCAAATGATGAAAGCCCCACCTTTTTTCCTCACTCTGACTTTCATTTTTATGAGAGAAAGACCTACTTTGAATACCTTAGAAATGGTTCATTATTAGCTGCAGCTGCTGCACCCCCACCACCACCACCACCTCCTAGGAAGAGAGGACCACCTCCTCAGGTAATCCTTCAGCAAGAGGAGGAAGAAGAGGAAGAAGAGGAAGAGGAGCAAGGGAGGAGGAGGTTTTTACCTGAACAGCCGAGGAGGTCCCATGTCAAAGAAAATTATATATGGCAACTTTTTTACATTTCCCCAAGGCCAAAAAAAGGTAAATGCCCGCTACGTTACCTGTCTGATCTGTAAAAAAGATCTGTCCAGAGGGACAGAAAAGAAATACAGTTATGGCAATTATACCATGCATCGGCACATGGACAGGTGGCACCCTATAAATTATAGTGCTGCACAAGTACGTGACCTGCAGGATAACCACCTGTGGCCAGTACATCCAATGAAGAGGCAGTGACGGGACCAGAGGCGAGGGAGATGGTCCCAAATATCCAAATGAAGTTTGGGAATGTGAAGCACGTATGCATTTTTTGTGGCCAACTGATTTGCTACAGGGAGAGTAGCATACATTTAATCAATACAGCTATTGACAATCACAAATGTCCAAAACGCCCCAGAAAATAAATTATCTTATTTTTTTGTTGCTCCTGTTGAGCCCTTTATAATGAATCATTTTCGTTTCCTCCTCCCCCCCAAAAAAACAAAAAAAATATAAAACCGTTAAAAAAATACAAAAAAAGTAAAAAAAATTCAGAAAAATAATAAAAAAATATAAAACAACAAAAATAATAATAAAAAAAGTTCTTTTCAGAACTACCTCCCCTTTATAAGAAATTGCTAGAATGTTTAGCACTGTGGCAACCTCTATTTCTTTTGATTCGCTTCCCCGTTCGCGCGCCGGTACTCGAACCGGAAGCGAACTAAAAAAAACATTTTTTTAAAAAAAAGAAGAGTAAGTAAACAGAGAATAATGTTAAAAGAAAGACAGCTAGAAGGAGTAACACAGAGATACTGTTTAAAGAGGGACTGAGAAAAGGAGTGGAAAGAGTAGAGTAAGTAAGTAACTGAAAAAGGAATGAGGGAAGTAGCAAAGTCAGGAAACTGAGGGTTAAAGAAATGAAGCAGTGGAACTAATAAAAGTTAAATGTGAAAGAGATGTAACGGAATGAGTACTAAACACTTACAGTAGTAAAAGATGAGTGAGCATGAGACAAGATGAGTAGATATTAAAAATCACAATTCAAAGTACAGAATTAATTATACATATTAAATGGTTTATTTTTGCTGTTCTCAGAATATATCAAATTTCACTGAAAACAGTGAGTTGAAGGTATTCATCATATAACAGCGGGTAAAAAAAAACACAATCAAAATGATTGTGTTTAAAAAACCCATATATTATAATCAATCAGAAATCAGAACTCCTCAAAAGTAACTTACATTCCATGACGTCAAAGGATGTCCTATGAACAGCTTATACTCTGTTGTGCTGTTATTATTTTCTGCCCGCCACTTTCTGAAAGATAAGCTCCATCGTTTTAAGAAAAATGAGACATACAAAGTAATTTAAAACAGCACACTAAATTACAGCAACACCTAGAATCATTATAATCCAGTTACCTACCCTAAATTGTCACTTCTGAAAACAAGTCAAAAGGCAACATTGCTTCATAGTCAAATACTAATCATTGCCAAAAGACCAGCCTTTTTTACATTTCGAATAAGCTGTGTAATATCCTGAAGTTGTTAAAGGACCATCATGTCATGCTGCAGTTAGAAATGTTCTTCCTGAAATCGACTACTGTGCAGCCAAAAGATTTTTAATTAGACTTGACAACTTATTTACATCCGGTTTATATAGTTGGAATTGAAAATTGACATTTCGCTCAGTACTACTTTTATCCACAAGGCTATATGGTGTAGGAGCCATTAGAACCTCTTGAAATTCCTCAGAACAAATCCCGAGATTCCTTCACTAAAATTTTGGTTGTAAGAACACCAGGTAAGAATTTTGAAGGTGAAAAGGCAATCTTTTTTTGAAAGTTAAAACAGAATCATTGCAGAATGACCAGCCGTTTCCAGACTTCAAATAAGTTGTGTAATGTCCTGATGTTGTTGAAGGACCCTCATGATATATAATTGCTGCAGTTAGAAAAGTCCTTCCTGATATTGACAACTGAGAAGCCACAAAATTTTTAATTAAAGTTGTCAATGTTGTTCCATCAGGCCTACATCGTTGGAACATTAAAATGATATACTGGCCATATCTTCGAATAAATAATGTGGACAGCATTGCAGACTTACATTGGCTACACTCCATGTTTTGATTGGCTGCTTTTACTAGCTTATTAAAGGATACTGATTTAGTGTCTGGCAAAGTTAAATATATAAATCTTTCTGAGTGTACAATAGTAGTACTTGATAACGTACAATTCTCGCAGTCATGCTGCCATTGATAAGAAAGGCCAAACAGATGAACTACATCTACACCTTCATCTTGCAAAACATTAAGCATATACATTAAAAACTCCTGACAATCTTGCTGAATATTTTGAGAGAATTGTGTTTGACCTGAACATTTGTCTAACAGATTTAGAATTTCAGACACACTTTCTACTCTTGTTCTATCAGCGCTACATTTCTCTAACACAGAATTCAACAAACAGCAAAAACTTTGATCCGAATTGATCACAATCTGTTCTTTTAAAGTTTCTAGAGAAAAGACAACATTAACCACTACATTAGCATAGCAGTTCACACCAGAACTATTTTCAAATTGAAAACCAACAACATGTTCAACAGAATTCATTTTCTTTCTGCTTACAATTTTGAGTTCATCGACTTTTGGTCTTTTTGCTACAACCTCCCTACTATTAGTGACATTTCTACATTTCCGGACTACCACACGTTTCTCAAACAAAGGATATTGAGGCAAATGTGGCGCATACTCTCTTCTTAACCTATTGTATTCCATAACACAATCTAGACCCGCACAAATGTTTGTGACATCACACTCAATCAAGTACAAACCCGATAAAGTTCTGACTCGTGACAATGCTACATAAGCCATACCCTCCTTGAACACAGAACTACCAATATTCACCAAAGCACTGTCTACACTTAAACCTTGTGATTTATGGATTGTCATCGCATATGCCAAGCAAACAGGAAATTGCTTACGGCGTACATATAAGTCTTTTACAAGCAAAAACCTAGCTGTGCAACGACCAATTAGCTGTACTTCCTCAATGCCATCAAACTTAATTTTTAAAAATTCAATTTCATCCCTATTTCTGTATTTCTCAAAATCAACAACATTACCCATTGATCCATTTACCAGACCTCTTTCAACAAGTAAATTCCTTCTCAAAATGATACGGCAATTTAAGCACACATTCAGAGTCTTTTCAAAACCAGCAGTTTTAGATATAGTCTTCTCTAATGAATCCAATTTAGATTTCAAATTCTCAGACAAAACAATTGTTGCACCCATATGCTTTATTCTGTCAATAGCTTCCAGTTTCACAATCTCTTAGTTTTCTAAATTCAACATTTTGTTGTTGAAGATGGAACATTCTGCAAGAGTTGGCATCAAACATATTCCCAATTTCTTCTCAGTAATTTTATGAAAAATGTTCTCTGGCAGAACGTCTTCTTCTGGAAACAAATTTGACAGTAATCGTGCATGTAAAGCTTCTTTCCCACGCTCAGTCACTTTCCCGATTCTAACATCTTGTAGAATATTCTTGTAATCTTCATCCTTCACCTGACGCATATTTTCACGCAGCTCAGCATAACTGAAGTTTAACCATATGTTAACATTGCCAATGCTCCCTAGGCACTTCCTGGTATCTTCATGCGTAAGCAGTTTAAACACTGGTTGTCCTTTCACTGGTGTCAGCTGCAGAAGATCACCGAAAACAATGATGTGTTTGCCACCAAATAACACATCATACTCTGTTTTAAGAACTTCCTGCATTCTCAAATGCACAAAGGCAAGCATGACATTGGAAACCATGCTTACTTCGTCAATGATAAGAAGTTTCATCTTCTTCAGGACTCTAGATACTTCACAACAAGCATCTCCCGATAACTTGTGGTATTGTAATTTGTTATCATGCTCCACTGGCAGCATCAGTAGACGATGCAAAGTAATACCTTTAATGTTATGTGCTGCCAGACCAGTTGGAGCGGTGACAACACAAGACAGCGATGACTCAGTCCTTTTCTGCAAATAACATGAAATTGCTTTAATGAGGAAACTTTTTCCAGTTCCTGCTTCTCCACTCACGTACAGTCGGATAGGCTTCAACGATGTACATGAGCACTCTTTCTTCTCATGACTTAATCCATGATCAATTTGGCTGGTAACTTCGTCATATATTTTCCTCTGCTCAACGTTGAGTTGTCTTTCCAAATCTTCTAAGTTAACCACATCCTCCTGAGCATGTGCCATGGCTCTTTCCACTTCAATCATAGCAGTGGCAGCTTCATTTTCGATAACTGGTCCTCCTAGTGGATCCTGACTCAATGAAACAGAACTCTGACTGTCCTGAGAACTGTCTCTAGCAATCTCGGCTGCTATTGTTGCTTCCTGCTCGATTTCTGCATTCAACATTTCTAGATATTTTGGGAAAACAGGACATTCTCTGGACTCCTTGGCTGCATTGAAAGAGTCTTCGTAATAGAGGAAATCTCCAAGCAGTTCCTCTTCTGCACGCCATGGCTTAAATAGAAAAACTCTTTTCTTTTTAGAGATTCGCAATCCAATTTTCGATGATTTACCAATAGACATTTTTTTTGCTTGACCAGACATCCCTCACTTCCAATTACAGCATACACTCCTTTATCAATATCTTTTGTGATGTTCCTCTTGAAAATGTAAATTTGTAGAGCCTCATACAGACACACATTCTCCAGGTGACTGCTTCTATTTGGATAATATGTATCCAACATGTTGGTCTTCAAAATATCTGTACTGCTTGGCTCCTTCTCCGCCAAATACTCAATTTCCCGTACAGGTTTGAGAACTCGATTACGCGTTGCCGAGACTTGCCCAAATGATACTCCAAGATTTGGCATAGAGACTTGCTGAAGATAACTGGTCAGAACATTCGTAAGCTCCGATTTCTTGATGCGACAACATCTTCAGACTGAAACTGTACAACTTCTTACTGAGGCTCTTTTCATGAGAAATGTCCTCCCACATATCCTTGACTTCTGTCTTTCCTTTTTTGTGATGTAAGACATCACATACCGAGCCACAGCCATACAGTTGTCAGCCACAAACTGAATATCCATGTTAGCATTCCACATGGACAAAATCACTGGGTTGTAGTCATTGATGTTCTTGGACTTTTCGTTTCTCTTCAAATTGTATGTATTTTTGGGTGATTTCCTCGTCACATTATGTCACAGTGAAGACATCAAATTGTTCACTCTTCCTTTAGATATCACCAATCGTGGAAATCCAAAACGACATTTTGTATAGTACTTGTTTTTGTTTCTGAATTTACGACAACAGTACTTTCCACAACGATGGCTTTGAAACCGTAAAACTTGTTCTCTTAGACTTTTGTCTTCCTTTGTCTTTGGAACAGCACATGTAGAATACTGTTCTATGAAATTCATCACTAAGTCATCCGGATCTGTTCCAAATTGGGGTGCATCTTTGATCCATAGCAGCATATGTATATGAGGAGAACCTCGTGCTTGATACTCCTTTCTCCAGAAGAAATCCAACACTTCTCCAAGAGGTGGATTTTTCTTGTTCGTGATGAAAGACATCATAGCTTCAAATCTATGATTGAAGTACCTGCATACATTGACTGGATCCAAAGAGCACAGTTCTCCGGGTGTCTTGAATTCGATATTTTCAATGTTTCCATTTGCCTCTCGTAGAAATTCAAGAAAGTCTTCCCAGCCATACTCGGCACAGCTGAGAGTGAGGAACCATGTGGGAGTTCCTAAGTTCCTCAGCATACATTTTAAGTCACCATGACGACGGAACCAATACTCATTAGTGCCACGCTGACATGCCATCAGATTAATCAGGTGAGAATCCAAAATACTGTCTTGCACATTGACTTTATCCATAAAGTCCCTTGCTGAGCTATTTCGCAGTTGTAAACCACTTTTCAGGATGTGGTTCACTGCATAAGACAGTCCAGACAGATCACTTTCAAACAGTAGATGAAACAAATAGGGAATGCATTGACGAAACCTAGGATCTTCTGCAGACAATCGTAAAGTCCGGTATTCAGAAGCAGGAATTTGATCAGGTCGCTCATCATATCGTCCTCCTCGACCTGTGGGAAATAACTGTGGAAAACACCGAGCTTCCAAACTTTCCTCCCAAACACTAATGGGACTCCCTTTGGCTTGTTTCATTTGAAACAACTCAATAGCATTCCCCATGACTTCCTTGGAATGCAAAGGATGAACACTATAATGCTCATATATTTCTTCATTTTTAGAAGCTTCTACTTTCTCAATTTGTCCAGTACACAATTCTCTGTCTTCTTCTTCACTTACTTCCTCTTCTGCAACACATACATTCTTGTAGTACTCATTGTTTTTTTATCAAATACAATGTTGCCTTTTTGACTTTCCTAACATCCACTAAATCTTGCCAGATTTTCTTACTCTTTGTCGGAACACCATTACCTAGGATAACCAGAGGTTCCTCTTCCACTTTCTCTACTCCAATTGTATTAATATCTTCAAATCTAAAGGCAAATAAACAACTCTTCCCTTTAATCCTCTCTGTAAATCTGATGGAGGCAATTTCGCTGTCTTTGGCTCCATTCGTACAATAGCCTGAAAGGGATGCACACTTTGAATTAAAATAGATTCATAAGCATTTAAATCCTTCAATTCAGAAGGAATGTCAACCAATTCCAGATTATTATGAACCGCTCTAGCAGGCATCCGGTTTTGGTTTAATTTGTTAAAACAATAAGTACACATACGTTGGTCCGATCCCAAATCAAAACAATTTTCTACCATCAAGTATGTAGCAAAATCCTTCCATTCACTATTGTTTTCCATTTCACTTTTTGCATATAAATCCACTAACTTAGTCTGATTCTTATAATAAGTCCGTCGACAACACACACAAGTGAAATTAGGCCTCTCACTTGATTTCACCTGAAAGATGGAAATTTCTTTGTGAAACTTATCTATATTAGAAATCTGTACACTGTCTTCCACATTACCTTCTTCTACTGGGTCAATTTCAACATTGTTCTCTTTACTAGCAAAGTAACAGAACTCAATTTCTTCACAAATATTTTTCACATGTTGTTCTGAACCATGCAAAAGAGCACTGCTCAATTGTTTAAGCATAATTGCTGGACTCTTAGCATAATACAACATTCTCACTAATTCCTTCACTTTATTATGATGCACTGCTAGCATCCTGAAATGATGAAAAACACTCTGGCATACTCTTCTGGAAAGACAAGCCAGGGAATGCCCATGCAAACCTGTTACTTCTCTCACTCTGCAAGGATCTAATTCTTGCAACAACTTCATTTTCTGTTTTAAACTTTTCTTATTAAATGTACGTAGAAAAATCACAAAACAAATTGATGGAATCCTGTTGCACACTACAAATGCTACTACATTTCCAGGTGTAGACTGGTCCCTTAGGACTTCTTCCTAAAATCTCATCACCTAACACCTCTTCTGCATCTGCAGACACAAGTTTTTCTTTTTCAACCGGACAACCATCTTTTACCTCATATGCTCGACCACTGGTGTCAACTGCATGCACCAAATTGTTGTCCTGAAAGTAACTCTCCTCATTGAAAAATGCCTCACAACTTGAACTATGCATCCATTCTCCTGAGAATACTTCACAAAAATTACTTTGATTAACTACTCTCTTCCATCTACTATTTGATTTGAAATCAGAAATTACCTTGTTTAGTTTCCTAATTCTATTGATTACCAAAATAAATAACTTTTGCTTAATTTCGAAAGCCTGATCAATAATTTTCTCTACATTTTTCTTTTTCCTATATAATGTCACTTTCTGTTGGCCTTTCTTAAAAAAATTTAACAAATTGACAATTATCCTGTTGCGGAACTTTCGCCTACGAATGTCCCTGAATTGATTTTCCCTTCTACTGCCATGCACAGACTTATCTCCTGCTCTAGCAGAAACTTTTTTGACAGGCCTTTCCTTTTCCTTTAAATTGTCTCTCTTCTTATGCACTAAAACATGTTCAATACTGGTATTTTTTTGTCTACAAATTGTTTTTAAAAATGATTTTATTTTCTTACCCGGAGCTTTTTTGGGAACTTGATACAATTTAATATTACAGGACTGTTGCAAATCTTTATCAAGATGGAGTGTAAGTCGCTTTGCTTCTTTTAGTATTCTCTGCCTTGAGGGCATTTTTAAAGTTTTCTAAAGATCTTCAGTTAAATCTGTGGAAAAATATTTAAAAAATTGATATTAACCACTATTACCAAACAGTAAACCAATAACAGTAGGCAAACAATTAACACACTAGATGTCAATTCTATCTACAGTAATTTAACAACATAGACAAAGGGGGCATATTTACAAGGCACTTGCACCATGGGGAAAATGAGTTAAAATTCCAAGAACACATAGGGTCGTATTTACAAGGACCTTGCACCAGGGGAAAGTGACTTAAAATTGCCAAGCAGACATGAGAGCGTATTTACCACACCCATGCACCAGAGGGAAGTGAATTAAAATTGCCAAGCACACATGAGAGCGTATTTACAAGGCCATTGCACCAGAAAGAAGTGACTTGAAATGGCCAAGCACACATGAGGGTGTATTTACCACACCCTTGCACCAGGGGGAAGTGACTTAAAATTACCAAGCAGACATGAGGGCATATTTACCACACCCATGCACCAGGGGGAAGTGAGTTAAAATTGCCAAGCAGACATGAGGGCGTATTTACAACACCCATGCACCAGGAGGAAGTGAGTTAAAATTGCCAAGCACACACGAGGGCGTATTTACAAGGCCCTTGCACCAGGAGGAAGTCACTTGAAATGGCCAAACACACACAAGGGTGTATTTACAAGACCCTTGCATCAGGGGGAAGTGACTTAAAATGACCAAGCACACATGAGGGAGTATTTACAAGGCCCTTGCACCAGCATAGGGTGTGGCCTATGCAGAGGTATGCTGGATTGTCTGTCTGCCATGGTAAAACCAAGAAATATCTAGCAGCAAAAAGGCAGGTCTGGCAATCACAAAAGTTTGTTTGAGGTGAGGCCTACTCAGGGTTGCATATGAAATTTTGGCTTGTTGAAGAGTATAGAGGACATAATATATGTGCAGGCCAACAGATGAAGTGAGTCATGTCCACTGCACACTTCAACAAAGGCCAGACCTACTCTGTCTCCCTGGACAGGCCTAAACCTCATCTGCACAATGTGATTAGTAATGTTAGGAAACACAGGTGATGTAATTGAAAAACGTGCAAATATCTTTGCTCATTTCACAATCACATCACCTGTGTTTCCTCAGCTTAGGTATCTCATTGAGCAGATATAGTCTAGCATATCCAAGAGTACGCAGAAGGTGAGGACTGTATGCAGCAGTGCAATGTACATAATTCTCCTCCAATGACAATTACCGAAGCCTCAGCATATCCATGCCCCCTAAACAGTCCTAAATGTATATCATAATTATCATAGTGACTATGAAACTCTACCAGTACATATTGTGAAACCTAAATGACTTCAAGAAACGAGTTTTTAAACCATCAAACAAGCAAATTATTCTCCCATATTCATGTTGAGAAATACAATATTTATTTAAAAAAGCAGACCCCTTGTTGTACTTCTCATAAATGTGAAAAGTATTTCTTTTTTTTAAAAAAACGATTTTCTGGTCATAATTTCAAAACACAGCACAGCTCCTATGTACAAGCACACCCTAGCTGGCTTCCTTATTTTCTCCATAAACTATACTACTCTCTATCTAAATTAAATGATTTTTTTCTCACCTTAGCAAATGCTTTTTGAATTTCAAAACAGTCTCAGAAACACACCAATTTTTCTTTAGCAGAGCAAAAGGTATGCACTCCAGAAGCTGCAACCAACAAAGGCACTGCAATGCTGAAATTCATCACACATATCTCTCATGTGACCCAATCAAAACTCTTCCCTCACTTTTTTCAGATCAACATCCTTCCCCCCTCTGCCCTTTCTGGCCTTTTTCCATAGCAACTACCTCCTGCCAGACCTCTCATGTTTACAAGTTCACACAACAATGTTTCAAATGAACTCTGAACTCTCAGTACAAATGCTAATCCACTGCAATGTTTCTTAAAATCATGTTTTCTTAACCATTCAAATTACATGTTTCAAAGAACACATCCATGCACCCTAACTTTCTGTTTTCAGCAATGGAAATCCACCATCACTGCTACTGAATCATTAGCACAGAAACTCCACAGTTTTTTTCTTTACAAACTCCTACTGTTTCAACTGCCATTTCATTCCCACACTTCATCTGACTGCAGCAGAACCTCCTCTCACCATGTTTTCTGTCTGGATTGTTGGACATAGTTACATCCTCTGGGCTCACAGGTATGCTGATAACAGAAATTTACACAACCTCAATTTACAAAATGTGGAAATCAAATGGATTGGCCAAAGAGGATTGAGATGTCACCAATTGATACCATTGGTGAAAACCTTTTTACATTTGCCAAACCCTGACCTCATAATAGTGCACTGTGGAGGAAATGATTTGGGCACTTTGACTGGGGTAGGTCTGGAAATGCTCTTAAAGGACACCTTTGAGCAATTAATGGCACTTTTTCCTCAAACTGCCTTGGTATATTCCAATATATGCCAAAGACAGAAATGGAGGTAGTCCAATCAAATTTGTCCACAAATTGAGAAAGCGAGGAAGCATGTAAATAAGTCTGTTTCAGCTTATATGAGAGACCATGGAATGGGCACCATGTACAACAATAACTTACGTTATTACATGCAAGATATCTACAGAAGAGATGGTGTGCACTTTTCAGATGAGGGAAACAGAGTTTTCATACAAAATTTAGGACTGTTTAGAATGTTGACAGACACCGGAGAGCCAATCAGCTTCGCTTCGCGAAGTTCCGTTACGCGTCAGGTACGCGAACCGGAGCGCTAACCGGAGCGCTGTTACAGATATATCTGTTTTTTAAAATGTTAATTTCTCAAAATCCACTGGAGCACATATATTGAGACATAGCAAAGGCACGGCGGGCAAACCATATCTACAATTTTGCCAAGTTTCGTGTAAATCCATTCAGCCGTTCGAGCTAAAAGTGATTCCAACCGCCCTATGGAAAAATGAATGGGAAAAAAGCGTTTTGGGACCCCCCTTTTTTCTCAGCCCCCCCTTGACCAACCCCCCCCAAACACTGATACATATATTTAAATATTTAAACATTACTCGCTAATATATGTAATCACTAAGATACACTTAATAAGGCAGTTATCCAATCATTTTTTTAAAAAAAAACATCCATTAAGACAATAATTTAAATCATGAGTGATGTCACTGACCATGTCATGAGTGATGTAATATGTGATGTCATCAGCAGTGCATTACACGCGCAAGTTATAGTGAGTCCAACTAACTATAACGTGGGAATTTCAATGGTTTTATGTCAGTAAAATTTCCAGGTAACTATAACTGGTGTGAAACCTATGGTTTTTTCAGTGAATTTGATAGGTTTTTTAAATGCTAATTCCTAACTATAACTTGTGTGAAACCTATGGTTTTTTCAGTGAATTTCATAGGTTTTTTTAAATGCTAATTCCTTTCTATATCGAGTTTCTAACCTTTTTTTTTTTTTTTACAATTTGCTGTTTTTTGTAAGTATTCATTTTTTTTTTTATATAATTTTTTTCTTTTGCGCTCTGGGTGCGCGCTCCGGGAAGCTTTCAGGTAAGCTCTCCGGTAAGCTTTCCGGTAAGCTAACCGGTGAGCTCACCTGAAAGCGCACCCAGAGCGCTACTTTCGTTCGTGAAAAAAAATATGAATGAAAAGTTAATAATAATGCAAAACATTTCGTACCATACAAATAAAATCCGTTTTTTTTTATAAGGAAAATGATTATGCATTTTGGTAAAAGTTTGATGACGTCACTTCGGCGCGCAACGTAAGTGCCCTCGGAAGCGCCTACGTTCGTGCCGCGTAAACGCACCCAGAAGCGCCTACGTTTCCGCCACGCTTGCGCCCCGGAAGCGCCTACGTTCGCACCGCGTAAACGCACCCAGAAGCGCTCTGGAGCGTGCAGCGTAAGCTCATCGGGGCATGTGACCTTAAAATAACACTTTTCATTGGTTGCTAACAGTTTTTTTTACAAAGAATGAAATCCCCACCCATTTCCTTCACTTCTTCTTTCACTTTTGTGACTGAAAGACCTGCCTTTTTGCTCCAGGATATTTCTTGGTTTTACAATGGCTGCCAGACAATCCAGCAGTGAGGATGACCCAGAATTCATCAATGAAGAGCCTCCTCAACGTAAAGTTAAGGAACATTTCATTTGGAAATTTTGTGAAATCCCACCTGGACAAAAAAAGGTAAATGCTCCAAAAGTGCAGTGCAGGATGTGCAAAGAAGAGCTGTCACGAGGTAACCCTTTGAAAAGGTACTCTTTTGGGAACTTCACAATGATCCGGCATGTGCAGAGGAAGCACCCCCAGAATTTTGCCCGAGAAAGTGTCAGGGCTCTGGCACAAGAGGTTCCCAGTGATGGGGCTTCTACATCCACCGGAGGAGCAACTTCTTCTGGGAGGGGGCAATCACAGGAGCAGGTGCCAAACATTCAACCTGCATTTAACCATGGTGTCCTCAGATGCAGATACTGCAATCAACTCCTCACCTATGGGGAGCAAAGTGTCCAGCTCATGGTTCGAGCATTGGAGAACCATCACTGCCCTTCCCACCCCTCATTTTTTTGGGTTTTTTTTGCACGTGTTGAGCAGTTTCCATTCCCTGTTTTTTTTCCTGTTTAGAAAAAAGAAGAAAACCAAAAGTTCTTTTCAGGACTATCTCCAATTCTCATCAAAGAGCTATATTCTTAAAAAAATGAAAAAGAGTAAGTGAAATAGAGTGCATTGATAACGGAAAGGAGAATGAGTAAGAAAGAACATAAAGGTATGAGATGAAAAAGGAAGTGAAGTAGGAGGACTGAAAGAAGGTGAGTGTTAGGAAAGAAAGTTATGAGAAGAAGAGTGAATATGGGGAATGTTGATATTCAATGAAAATGTTGAAAAGGAACAGGAGTGTTGAAGGATAAGAAAAGATGCATTGCTGGAGTTGAAGGTAGAAGGCCTCATTTATGTAGCCATGCGTCACTTTAACGCCACCAAAGCATCACTTTTTGTGACACTACAGTCCAATAAAAAATGCACCTTATTTATTCATATTTACAAAGTGGCGTTTCTAGGTAAATACATCACTTTGTAAACCCCTGTGCCACATTATTCCTACGTCAGGTGTAATGTATGCAAAAGGGACGTATTGATGCAAGAAAGGGTCGTAGAGGTGACACAGTGAATAAACTGGAGGCCTCATTTCTGAAAAGTGACGCATCGCTACGTGAAAACAGCGATGCGTCACTTTTCTGGGCGCACTCCTTATGACATTCCAATTATGTCATATTTAATTTATAACTAATCAATTCGCATGGAGTTACAGATACGTCAGTATTTCTGACGTATCTGTAAACACAAAATTGACAAATTACTAGAGTGCGTCACAAAAGTGACGCAACTCCAGTAATGCGTCCTTTCACATGGGGAAAGCACCATGTGAAAGGTCTTGCGTCAGTCTTACACCTGCTGTGAGGCAGGCGCAAGATTTTGACGCAACAGCATCCTAAAAGTGACGCAGTGAAATCTCATAGATTTCACTGCATCGCTATTACCAAGCTTTTTGCGGGGGAACGCCCCCTCTGCATACATTATACCTGACGCAGGTATAATGTGGCGCAGGGTTTTAAAAAGTGACCCATCTACCTAGATGCGTCACTTTTTAAATATAGCGCAACGAGGCGCATTTTTTTACACCAATGCGTCACTTTTCTGTGCGCACTCCTTACGACATTCCAGATGTGTCATATTTAATGTATGACGAATCATGTCGCAAGGAGTTACAGATACGTCAGTATTTCTGACGTATCTGTAAACACAAAAGTGACGCATTGCTGGAGTGCGTCACAAAAGTGACGCAACTCCGGTAATGCGTCCTTTCACATGGGGAAAGCCCCATGTGAAAGGGCTTGGGTCAGTCTTACGCCTGCTGTGAGGCAGGCACAAGATTTTTACGCAACAGCATCCTAAAAGTGACGCAGTGAAATCTCATAGATTTTACTGCGTCGCTATTACCAAGATTTTTGCGGGGGAACGCCCCCTCTGCATACATTATACCTGACGCAGATATAATGTGTTGCATGGTTTAAAAAGTGACCCATCTACCTAGATGCGTCACTTTTTAAATATACCGCAACAAGGCGCATTTTTTTACACCGCTGGTGCGAAGCGTCACTTTTCTGTGCGCACTCATTACGACATTCCAGATGTGTCATATTTAATGTATGAAGAATCATGTCGCAAGGAGTTACAGATACGTCAGTATTTCTGACGTATCTGTAAACACAAAAGTGACGCATTGCTGGAGTGCGTCACAAAAGTGACGCAACTCCAGTAATGCGTCCTTTCACATGGGGAAAGCACCATGTGAAAGGTCTTGTGTCAGTCTTACACCTGCTGTGAGGCAGGCGCAAGATTTTGACGCAACAGCATCCTAAAAGTGATGCAGTGAAATCTCATAGATTTCACTGCGTCGCTATTACCAAGCTTTTTGCAGGGGAACGCCCCCTCTGCATACATTATACCTGACGCAGGTATAATGTGGCACAGGGTTTTAAGAAATGACCCATCTACCTAGATGGGTCACTTTTTAAATATAGCGCAACGATGCGCATTTTTTTACACCGCTGGTGCGATGCGTCACTTTTTTGTGCGCACTCCTTACGACATTCCAGATGTGTCATATTTAATATATGACGAATCATGTAGCAAGGAGTTACAGATACGTCAGTATTTCTGATGTATCTGTAAACACAAAAGTGACGCATTGCTGGAGTGCGTCACAAAAGTGACGCAACTCCAGTAATGCGTCCTTTCACATGGGGAAAGCACCATGTGAAAGGTCTTGCGTCAGTCTTACACCTGCTGTGAGGCAGACGCAGGTATAATGTGGCGCAGGGTTTTAAAAAGTGACCCATCTACCTAGATGCGTCACTTTTTAAATATAGCGTAACAAGGCGCTTTTTTTTACACCGCTGGTGCGTCACAAAAAGTGACGCACAGGCGGCGCAAAACTGGCAGCGCAAGGCCTTCATAAATATGATCCAGGATTTTCCCCTTACTTCGCTTCCCGGTGCGCTTCCCGGTGCGCGTACCGGGCGCTCCCCCCGCGCAAATCGAAAAAAATATTTTTTTTAAATGCCCCGCGGGACCCTATTTTAGCCCCCACATTAAAGCTAGGGGGTCAGGAGGGGGTCTACCCTGCCCCCTTATGGTCAATTCCCCCCTTTGTTTTTTCCACCTCTTGTGTCTCGACTTTACCGAGACACAAGATGGCGGCCGCTCCGGACTGTTTAGAATGTTTACAGACACCCGAGAGCCAATCAGCTTTCTGCGCGCAAGTCGCGTGTCGCGCCTGGTGCGCTCCCCGGTGCGCGTACCGGAGCGCGCCTATAGATATATATATTTTTTCAAGGTCGGAATCGACGGCCAGATGGAAACATCCAGCTTCCCATGCAAAGGAGTAAACACAACTTTTTTATAGCAAAGCACATGCTCAGTTACTGTAATCATGTAACCGATGCCTGCTAACATCACACAACAATCTGCATTATTTCAAATTAAATAACTCCTGTTTGCCAGTAAACTGAACATTGGTATGATAGCAGGTGTCAGAGTGCCTTTCAAAACTCAGGCCAAATTAGTCGCATCTTGATTACAAGAGCCATGCATTTGTATGTGTCTACAAATTAAGGAGTGATTTGGTGCTATTGTGCAATCCTCGCCATTCAGATAAACTTCTTTTCCCTCCCTCAGGCACCTATATGTAAATGGTAAGCTTCATGGAGATAAGCACTGCCTAAAGAACCATATCTGCCTATAGCAGGGCTATAAGTGGGATGAAAATACTGGGGGTCTCTCAAGGGGCGTGGCCAATGTTATTAAGGGCGTGGCTTACAACAGGTAAGCTAAAAGTGTGTTGCTTAGCATAGTGTATTTTGTTGTTTCTGTCATTTTATCCAGATATATGATACAACAAGTAACATCATACTTACAAGAAGTCAGGACTATTGGCTTTGTCAATGGTTGTTAGTTGCATAAGATAAATAAGCAGCATATATTATTGAAAAAGCTTCCATATAAAGCCCTGGTGACACCATGACAATGTTACTGCTCCTGAGTTCCGAAAAGAGAAGAGAAATCCAGAGAGAAAATTACTCTCTTTAAAGGATTTCCCTTCCCCTATAACGCTCGAAAAAAACGGACCTCCTGTGCTACGGCACAAAACAGAGCCCGATAGAGACCCATTTTGAGACCTCCTTAAAAAAACTGCCAGTGCTCAGCCCCGGTAAGGGCCAGCCCACTTAAAGCACTCGCCTATAGCATAGTATTTCATGCAAACCTCAAACTTAAACAGGCTAAAAGGTAATGTTATGATACCGTGGATAAGCCACACAGCTGAATCGTATCTCCAATGAGTCACCACTTGTAACCATTCTCATAGCGCGCCCTGTGCTCTGATTTGACAGTGAGAGAGTGACCGCACCAATACTGCTAATCATTCTCAGCATACGCTACGAATACGCTTTCAAGTTACACGTCGCATCAAAGCTTCCATGTGATGTCATGTACGGCGCCCCGTACGCGAAAGACACAAATGTTTTTAATTGTTTAAAAACATATATTTATGTATTTAATTAACATACTAACAGTATAAATTATGTAGGGTAGTTATGAAAATAGCTTTTTTACACTTTGAACAATCGTATATTACTTTTGAAAGCAATTACACTAATCGCGCTGGAACGTCATACGTACTCGCATCGTAAGAGCACCATAAGCACAGCGTAAGCATACGCAAAGCCATGTGACTTTAAAAGAAGAGATTTGATTGGTTCATAACACTTCCTATTCCAACTGTTGAAAGTTCCGTCCCATTTTAATCATTTTACTGTGACTTTCTAAGAAGAAGCATCTCTTGTGAGAATCTTGTCAAATAGAAGGAAGATTACCATAATAACACCAATGGACTCATCTTCCAGCCATTCTTCAGAGTAATATTTCTTTCCTGAAGAACCGCCAAAGAAGAGGAAAGAAGCTCTAATTTAGCAGTTTTTTACTTTTCTAGAAGGGCAAAAAAAAGGATAATGCTCCAAAACAAATCTGTAAAATTTCCCAAACAACTCTTTCAAGGGGTGATCCATCTAAAAAATACTCCTTTGGCACAGCAAATATGGAGCGAAACGTGAAGAACTTGCACCCCAACAACTTTGATCGAGCTGCAACACGGAGGTTGTAGGACAACCCACCTGCTGCTGCACCAAGCACATCAACTGCTGCACCAGCATTTTCAGCAAAACTCCCAAGATGATGGACGGGATATGGCACAATGGCAAAACATTCACTCCCAGGCACAGATCTTGGTTTAATCCATCGTTATTTTGCTCATCAAGCCACCCCAGTTCAGACATTGCCATATGCAAATCAGTCTTGACCCTGTGCCTCATGGAAACAGTCCAGACCGAACTGCCAAGCCATGTCTTCCCTGGACCGGAATCAAGCATCCTAGGATCAATTTCTGGCTATCAGCCGTCTTCAGCCAGGATAGCTTGACTCCAGTGATTTAGTGAGCTCGGGACCCACATCTGGGCATACCCTTCCCACATAGGGTGAACAGCAAAACACACAAGATGATGGTGTCAGGCTTGGCCAAGCTGCGCCACCTAAAACCTGAACTACATCTCCCAGAACTCTAGTGTGGGGGCGGGGCAACATAAAAGCAGGGCAGCCCCTCATCACGTTGTTCGTGATTTTGTGCATCTCCCGTGTTTGGGAGATACTGGAGTAGAGTACTGCCTGGTAATCCTTTTTGAGAAGGAGGAATCGGTTTTGGATTGAACTGTTGGCGCCTTGCGCGAAGAGAATAGTTAAGCGCAATTGGTATTGAAGCCCCGCAGCGCGAGGTCGGCGCTTTCTGTTATTTTCCCTGCAGCGCGAGGTCGGCGCTTTCTGACATTTCCCCCGCAGCGCGAGGTCGGCGCTTCCTGGATTTCTTGATACCTCGTAGGAGTGACGAGAATTGACCAGCGGCGACAGTACTGTGAGTTATGAGTAAAACGCGTGAAGTTAACGCGTCATTTGTCAAACGCTGTTTTGTAGCCTAACACAGGCGGACTGGCTCTAAAGCCTAAGAAATAGGCGCCTGAACGTTTGAAGTGAATTGAAGGAGTGTGTTTGCCTCAGTGAGAACGGAGTACTGCGGTCTGGTCTTTCTGCGTACTTCCGTTACGAAGAAAGACACTAGTGCTTATTTGTATTTGTATTTGTATTTGTATGTCGATTTATAGAGCGCGATTGCTGCCCGGGGGCGTCCAAGCGCTAAAACCAACAGAACAGGAGGGGGTAGCCAAGGCGTTATCAGACGGCAGTGAAAAGGAAGGTTTTTAGCTGTTTCCTAAATGAGGTAAGATTGGGGTTCTTCCTTAGGTGGAGGGGTAGGGTGTTCCATAGCTTGGAGGCATTGTAGGTGAAAGTCCTGCCGCCAGTTCTGGATTTTTTTATTTTGGGGATAGTGGCCGTGAAGGTCTGGTTGGAACGCAGATTCCTGGTGGGTTGATAATGTGACACAAGGTTACGGGTGATGAGGGGACCCGTTTTCCAGAACGCCTGGTGCGCAATGCATAAGGCCTTAAATTGGATTCTTTGGGGAATGGGTAGCCAGTGCAGTTTTTTCAGTCCATTTTTGACTGATTGACGTCGGGGGATCTGAAGCAAGGTGCGCGCGGCGCAGTTCTGTACTGTTTGTAGCCTCCGTGTTGTGTACTCTGGGGCAGCGAGGTACAAGGCGTTGTTATAGTCCAGTCGTGACTGGATAAGGCCTTGGATGGCTACTTGTTTTGCCTCCATCGGTAGAAGATGGAGTACCTTCCTTAGCACTCTGAGCAGGCCAAAGCAGGTGGCTGCTAGTTTGGTGGATTGAGTGCCAAAGGACAGAGATCCATCGAGCCACACCCCAAGGCTCTTAATACTGTCTTTTGGGGCAGGGGGGGTACCCAGACAGGGTGGCCATAAAGTGCCAAGGGAGTTGGGTTTTGCAGGGCCAAGGAGCATAAGCTCTGTCTTGTCCCCGTTCATTTTTAATGAGGAGGAGGACATCCAGTCCTTAACTTCCTCAAGGCATTTCTTGAGCCCTCCTTCCGAGGTCTGGCTGGCCTCCTGTGCCAGAGAGACCACTAGCTGAGTGTCGTCAGCGTATGAAATGATCTTAATTCCATACTGACGAACAACTTCAGCCAGTGGCCTCATATATATTATTTCAGCAAGTGCCAAAGCGGAAGGTAGTGGGGGGAGATCCTACACCTTTCCGTATTTGGAGTGGAATAACAAGGAAAGCAGGGTATGAAATAGAGAGCGGAAGACTGTAGTATTGAGGCTACGTCTTACCGTGTCCTTCATGAATCATATGGAGAGTATTGTACATATGTAAACAGAATCATTTGAGGAAAAGGATTGTTGCAGATTTCACATAGGGTTTGGGGATATTCACTTGATTATAATTTGGACACTCTCCAACACAAGGCAGGGTAGGTTTATCACTAATGGATAGCATTATATGTTGATTCAGGAAGAGGCTAGACTCTAATCGTGTTTGTGTTCTCTAGGGACTAGTGTGGCGAACATCAACATTAAGGAATACAGGGAGGAGGAGGTGAACAGTTACACTTACTTAGTAAGACAGAGAGAGTGTAGGGTTTCAAGGTGAATACGAATAACCTGTATAATTGTTTTCTTGTCTTCCAGCTGTCCCTTCCCTGCAGCCCCCTTCCGTCCCCTCCTTGTTTGTTTCCTGTTTTTTCCCTCGCCTTATCGCTCGAACACGCTGTGTTGTTATTACGGGCGTGTTGGTGAGATAGGGAGGTGGAGTCATATGTGCATCAACCGGATCTGGCAGCGTGGAGTCTGACAGATGGTTGGAATGTCTCACAATGGCAAAACATTCAACCCCAGTCACAGATCTGGGTTTAATCCATCGTTATTTTGCTCACCAAGCCACCCAGTTCAGACATTGTCATATGCAAATCAGTCTTCACCCTGTGCCTCATGGAAACAGTCCAGATTGAACTGCCAAGCGATGTCTTCATTGGACCGGAATCAAGCATCCTAGGACCGATTTCTGGCTATCAGCCGTCTTCAGCCAGGATAGCTTGACCTCAGTGGCTTAGTGAGCACGGGACCCATGTCTGGGCATACCCTTCCCACAAAGGGTGAACAGAAAAACACACACGATGATGGACGGAATGTTGCACAATGGCAAAACATTCACCCGCAGTCACAGATCTGAGTTTACTCCATCGTTATTTTGCTCACCAAGCCACCCCAGTGCAGACATTGCCATATGCAAATCAGTCTTGACCCTGTGCCTCATGGAAACAATCCAGACCGAACTGCCAAGCCATGTCTTCCATGAATCGGAATCATTCATCCTAGGACCGATTTCTGGCTATCAGCCATCTTCAGCGAGGATAGCTTGACTCCAGTGGCTTAGTGAGCACGGGACACACGTCTGGGCATACCCTTCCCACATAGGTTGAACAGCAAAACACACAAGATGATGGACGGAATGTTGCACAATGGCAGAACATTCACCCCCAGTCACAGATCTGTGTTTAATCCTTTGTTCTTTTGCTCACCAAGCCACCCCAGTTCAGACATTGCCATATGCAAATCAGTCTTGACCCTTTGCCTCAGGGAAACAGTCCAAACCAAACTGCAAGCCATGTCTTCCCTGGACCAGAATCAAGCATCCTAGAAATGGTGTCTGGCTATCAGCCGTCTTCAGCCAGGATAGCTTGACTCCAGTGGCTTAGTGAGCACGGTACCCATGTCTTGGCATACCCTTCACATATAGGGTGAGCAGCAAAACACACAAGATGATGGACGGAATGTTGCACAATGGCAAAACATTCACCCCCAGTCACAGATCTGGGTTTAATCCGCCGTTTTTTTGCTCACCAATCCACCCCAGTTCAGACATTGCTATATGCAAATCAGTCTTGACACTGTGCCTCATGGAAACAGTCCAGACCGAACTGCCAAGCCATGTCTTCCCTGGACAGGAATCAAGCATCCTAGGACCGGTTTCTGGCTATCAGCCGTCTTCAGCCAAGATAGCTTGACCCAGTGGCTTAGTGAGCACGGGACCTACGTCTGGGCATACCCTTCCCACAAAGGGTGAACAGCAAAACACACAAGATGATGGACGGAATGTTGCACAATGGCAAAACATTCACCCCCAGTCACAGATCTGGGTTTAATCCATCGTTATTTTGCTCACCAAGCCACCCCCAGTTTCAGACATTGCCATATGCAAATCTTGACCCTGTGCCTCATGGAAACAATCCAGACCGAACAGCATTTTCAGCAAGCAGTCCACACCCACAAATTGAGCCTGATTTTGCTAAAGTTAAAATTCTATGCATTTATTGCAATAAACTTTTGTGTTATGGGGAACAGTCTATTGACCTGATAAAACGCAGGACGCAGGAGCATCGCTGTCCTCGACATTAGTTTTTTTTTTTCATTCTTTTGTTCCTCTTGGCCACTTTTTGAGTTCCAGTTCCATTTTTTTGATTTTACAAAAACTTGTTGACAAAACACAAAAAAAATAGAAAACTAAAAACACAAAAAAAACTGAATTATAACGATCAGCTCCTAATAACCACAGGGACACAGAGTTAAGAAGGTGAGGATTTAATCTCCCGAGCGCCGGGAACGCTACTTCCCCATTGCTAGACTCGCGGCAACTCCTATGGCCGCCTATGTTCCCAGAATGCACTGGGCGCACGCTCTGGTAAACTAGAGCGCGTCGCCACACAAATGTTTAAGGAGCTGCAAAGGGACCCCATCCCCCGGGACTCAAAAAATAACATTTGGGACTGTGTGGGGAACCCCAATTCCCCCACGGTCCCAGCCAGCTGCCCGAGTCGTTCGAGAGCAGGCATTGCTTTGTCACAGAGAGCAGTTTATATGCTCTTCTCTCTAAAAAAAGCAATCTGCTTTCCTACTCAAAAAAGACAGAAGATTAACTTACTCTCTGTTTCAAATAGGAAAGAGGTTTGCTGTGCTAAAGTTGGAGCTTTGATGCTCCTGCTCTACCATAGCAAACAGCAGTGTTCCGGGGGTAGGCACCCCGGGATACTGCAGGAGCCAGCCCTGGGAGGTGTCGGCCCCTAGGGCCATCCAGAGCTCCAGGAGGCAGGCCGCGTGACCCCCTCCCAACATTAAAAAACCCTGAGAGGTGGTCGTGAGCCCCTCGCATACTTCAAAATAAAACCCCGGGGGGTGGCTTTCAACCCATTATAGAAAAAATTGCCCCTGGGATTTGGCCCCCCCGGGAGCTAATTAAGAATAAAACAGACTTCTAGGTTTTTTTTTCCTTTTCCACCGCGTACAAGTACCATACGCATACCCCGCATTTTTTTTATTAAAAAAATAAATACATTTGGACCTAAAGATCCAATTGGGCCCCCCTGAGCAGGCCTAGAGGGTCAACATGTTTCTACCCTGCCCCCTTTCCTTATTTTTCAACTTCCTTTTACAGTTTTCTTGTGACTTGCTGCTACCGAGGCACAAGATGGCTGCAAACACTTCCTGGTTTGGAGTGTTGACAGACAGTTGACATCCAATCACCATGCAGCTCGTGCTCGTAATTGTACGGATTTGTGTATGCATGCCGTACTTTGTCTCTAGATATCACTATGAATTTACTTTTGATTTTCTCAGGAACTACTGAACGGATTTACACCATTTAACAAAAAGCACAATCTGCGAACCGAACTCTATATCTCTGCCAAATTTGGTGTATTTCCCTTCAGCCGTTTGGGCTGAAACCCTGGCTAAAGAACCCTATGGAAAATTACACAGGGAAAACACGTTTTGGGACCCCCCTTTTTTCTCATCCCCCACTTGACGAATCACTCCCAAACTTTCAGGGAAGGAGCGGAATGGAACAGAAATTTGCGAAGATTTGTCCACCAGCGCCAAATTTATTCCAAATAGAATGGTGTGGATTTCCTATGGAAACTAGGTCCTAACTACCGCCAGTAGGTAATATATATATATATATATATATATATATATATATATATATATATATATATATATATATATATATATATATATATATATATATATATATATATATATATACATACATACATACATACATACATACATACATACATACATACATACATACATACATACATATATACATATATATATATATATATATATATATATATATATATATATATATATATATATATATATATATATATTACCTACTGGCGATAGCCAGTAGGTATATATAGTTAGGATTTTTTCTCTATGGAACTTTTGAAAATTCTATGTCTAATAACTTTGGCGTTTGTGGACGGAATTGGCTGAAATTTTCAGGAAAATGGCACATTTTGTTTCTGAGCAGCCCCTGAAAATTTGGGGGGGTTCGTCAAGGGGGGGCCGAGAAAAAAGGGGGGTCCCAAAACGCATTTTTCCCATGTTAATTTATGGGGCGGTTGGCCTCACTTTTAGCCCGAACGGCTGAATGGATTTCCACGAAACTTGGCAAAATTGTAGGGACTGTTAGCCCGATGTGCCTTTGCTAGGTCTCAATATATGTGCTTCAGTGGATTTTGAGAAATTAACGTTTAAAACAAGATATATATCTGTAACAGCGCTCCGGGTAGCGCTCCGGTTCGCGAACTTTTCGCGTATCGGAACTTTGCGAAGCGAAGCTGATTGGCTCTCCGGTGTCTGTCAACATTCTAAACAGTCCGGAGCGGCCGCTATCTTGTCTCTCGGTAGGATCGAGAGACAAGAGGAGGCCAAAACAAATGGGGAAATGAAGGAAAGGGGGCAAGGTAGACCCCTTCTGACCCCCTAGGATTGATGAGGGGGATATTATAGAGCCACGCGGGGCCCAAAAAAAAAAAAAAAATCCGATTTTTTCGCCGTAGAGACGCGTCTTGGTACGCGAACCGGGCAGCTAACCGGGCAGCTAACCGGGAAGCTAACCGGCAGTGTAACGGGAGTCTGAGGAGTAGCTGATTGGCTGTCAACATTGTAAACAGTCCGGAGCGGCCGCCATCTTGTCTCTCGGTAGGATCGAGAGACAAGAGGAGGCCAAAACAAATGGGGAAATGAAGGAAAGGGGGCAAGGTAGACCCCTTCTGACCCCCTAGGATTGATGAGGGGGATATTATAGAGCCACGCGGGGCCCCAAAAAAAAAAAAAAATCCGATTTTTTCGCCGTAGAGACGCGTCTTGGTACGCGAACTGGGCAGCTAACCGGGCAGCTAACCGGGAAGCTAACCGGCAGTGTAACGGGAGTCTGAGGAGAAGCTGATTGGCTGTTATCATTGTAAACAGTCTGGAGCGGCCGCCATCTTGTCTCTCTGTGGGATCGAGAGACAAGAGGTGGAAAAAAAAAAGGTGTAAATGAATGAAAGGGGTAAGACTCCTCCTGAACCCCTAGGATTGATGAGGGGGCTATTAAAGTTCCCTGCGGGGCAAAAGAAAAAAAAAATTGCGATTTTTCGCGGTAAAGGTGCTTCCTGGTACGTTAACCGGGCAGTTAACCAGCAGCGTAAAGGGAGTCCGACATATTGTGTTTTTTGAACGTTTGTGATATGTGCACGTGTGGATTTTGTCTAATTAAGGTTAAAAAAAATATATATATCTTTAAGCGTGTTCTGGCGCGCTTACGTTTTGGGTTTGGTTTGCGCTGCTGAGACGATACGTCACGGTTATGCGATGCATCATGAGGCGTCTCACGGGCTACGTGATACGTCACTTAATAAAGAATATATTTTACAGCTATAGATATTAGCTTTTAAAAAACCAATGAAATTCACAGAAAAAACCATAGGTTATAGACCATATATAGTTAGGAATTTGCATTTACAAAACCTTGAAAATTCAATGAAAAAACCATAGGTTATAGACCATATATAGTTAGGGATTAGCATTTAAAAAACCTTATTTTATTTGCACGAAACCATTGAAATTCCATGTATAGTTAGTTGTCACATATTACATCATTCATGACATGGTCAGTGACATCACTGATGACATCACTGATGACATCTCAAATGACATCACTGATGACATCACTGATGACATCTCAAATGACATCACTGATGACATCACTGACATCTCATTTGACATTACTGATTACATCACTGATGATATCATTTATGTGATAATACATCTTCAGACTCTAATATAACCATAGATACACTCAGTGTAAACAGGCACTCACAGACTGTCACACATCCATGGAGTTACTCACACACCTAGTCAGTCATGCAAAGAATCAATCACATCTCCATTTCCTCAACTATACAGTTATACACACCTTACTTATTCAAACATATACTAACACATATTTACTCTCTTATACAATCCTTGATACAAGTTCACAATGATTCATACAGCCACTCTCACATTCACTGGCTCTTATGTTCAGTTATTTATATATGTCAACTCTCACATGGAGTGTGTTTTACATATGTACTTACTTTGACATGTAGCACTGAGATATCCATTCACTCACCAATATACTCATGCACACAGTCAACTGTCCATACAGCTGTTTCTACATGCACTTTTGAACCCATACACATAGGGAATCAACTGCTCACACATCTATGCACAGAGTTATACACCTCCCAGAAACCTACACACATACTCAGTCTCCCATACAAATACTTGGGCAACCATTCAATAACCCATATAGTTTCTGATATAGCTACTGATTTAAACATGCAGCAGTTTACAGAACAACATAAATAATGATTGCCAAATTAAGACACTTTAATCACTAACCCATGCACTCAGTGAGACACATTTAATCATTCTCTCATACAGTCAGTCATGCACCTACTAAATCCTTCATCCAGACACTTATACATCCACTCATTCTTCAATATGTAAGACATATTTTAACTTTACAGAAACATACAGTCACTGGGTGTTGTCATCAGTGATGTCATCAGTGATGTCATTTGAGAGGTCATCAGTGATGTCATCAGTGATGTCATTTGAGATGTCATCAGTGATGTCATCAGTGATGTCACTGACCATGTCATGAATGATGTAATATGTGACATCATTAGCAGTGGATTGCGGGTCCGCGATATATAGTTAGTGCAACTAACTATATATGGAATTTCAATGGTTTTGTGCAAATAAAATAAGGTTTTTTAAATGCTAATCCCTAACTATATATGGTCTATAACCTATGGTTTTTTCATTGAATTTTCAAGGTTTTGTAAATGCAAATTCCTAACTATATATGGTCTATAACCTATGGTTTTTTCTGTGAATATATATATATATATATATATATATATATATACATGTGTGTGTCCACAATCAACCAGAATCCTGGAGTCACTGGCCCATAGACAGGTGGCGAGTCTCACTGGGCGGGTCTCCCGGTAAATTAAATTGCACACAAAGTCTTCTGAAAGAAGGGCTCGCACTCGGAGGTATAAATCAGTGTTCAACTGGTTTATATCTCCAAGTGCGAACCCTTCTTTCAGAAGACTGTGTGCAATATATAAATATATGTGTATAAATATATATATATATATATATATATATATATATATATATATATATATATATATATATATATATATATATATATATATATATATATATATATTCACTGAAAAAACCATAGGTTTCACACCAGTTATAGTTAGCTGGAAATTTTACTGATATAAAACCATTGAAATTCCCACGTTATAGTTAGTCGGACTCACTATATCTTGTGCGTGCAATGCACTGCTGATGACATCACATATTACATCACTCATGACATGGTGAGTGACATCACTGATGACACCATCCAGTGAATATGTGTCTTTCTGAAAAATAAATATTAGTGAGTTATGTTTAAATATTTAAATACATATATTAGTGTTTCACTTTGTGTATAAGTGGCTACATGTGTTGATAAGTAGCTACATGCGTATGTATATGGGTTATTTGATATTTTTATTAGTATCAGTTTGAGTGTCTATATGGTTTGGTGGGGGTATTACTTAGCACATAGATGCATGAGTGACTGACTCTTTGTTTGTATGTGTTTTGAAGACAGCATATGTACAGGACTGTATGGGTGGATGAGTGTCTATATGTGTTTGTTAGTGAGTGAATGACTGTCTCACTAGTGTCTTTATCAGTAACTACATATGTTTTAATCTAGTATATATGAATATTGATGTATATAAGTGAGTATATGTGAGAGTAAGAGATTGTAAGAGTTCCTGTTTAAATAAGTATGTGTTTCTATAAGTGATTGTTTAAGAGAATAAATATGTGTAATTTTCAATAGAAGTAAGGTGGAAGTGTGTGTATAACTCTATATTCAAATAAATGGTTGTTCAATAGTTTATTTGCACGTGTGAATATGTGTGTGAGTAACTTTTGGATGAATGTCGGTGTGTAACAGGATGTATAGGTGTATCTCTTCATATGATGAGTGAGTATATGTATGAGTGACTATATAGAACTGTTGGTGAATGAGTGGATGTGTATATAGATAGTGGAAGTACAGAATTGCTTGTTGTAACTGATATAGGTATGTCCATTTTTAAAAAATTTCAGTTTCTATTTTTGAATATGTGTCTCAAGGGTTACTTTACACTGAGAGGAGGTCTGTCACTGTGTCACAAGGATGGTGTCATCAGTGATGTCATGAGTGATGTCACTCACCATGTCATGAGTGATGTAATATGTGATGTCATCAGCAGTGCATTGCACGCGCAAGTTATAGTGAGTCCGACTAACTATAACGTGGGAATTTCAATGGTTTTATATCAGTAAAATTTCCAGCTAACTATAACTGGTGTGAAACCTATGGTTTTTTCAGTGAATTTAATAGGTTTTTTAAATGCTAATTCCTAACTATAACCGGTGTGAAACCTATGGTTTTTTCAGTGAATTTCATAGGTTTTTTAAATGCTAATTCCTAACTATAACTGGTGTGAAACGTATGGTTTTTTCAGTGAATTTCATAGGTTTTGTTAATGCTAATTCCTAACTATAAGTTTCACTTTATAAATAAGACTGTTAGCACTCTAGTTGTTCTTTTTAACACTCTGGTACATTCTGTCATTGGGCTACAGTTGGGCTACATCTAGTTGAAATTTGGGCTACATTTACAATTTTTGGTCTCTGGTGGCCATCTTTGGGCTACATTGGGCTACTTTGGGCTACATTTGGGCTACATTTTGGCTCTAACATATATTAAGCCCAATGTAGCACAATACATATTTTTATAAAGTTAATTTTTTTACAAACCACTTCAGAATAGGGCTACCTGTCCCTACAATTATCCCATTTTTTTTTTTTAAATTTTTGGGGGGAGCGCTCCCAGAGCGCGCCCCGGAGTGCGCCCCGAAAAGCGTATTTCTGAAAAGCGCCCCCGGGCGCGCTCCGGAGAGCGTCCCGTGAGCGCCAATATCGCAAACGAAAACATGATCGTGACGTATCGCGTAGCCGCGACCGCGTGATACGCACGGCGTAAGCGCACCCGGAAGTACTCGAGCGAATACGATCGCACAACGTAAACTTCCGACGCGCTTACGCTACGCGCCCTGGGGCGCGCAGCGTAAGCGCGTCGGAAGTTTACGTTGTGCGATCGTATTCGCTCGAGTACTTCCGGGTGCGCTTACGCCGTGTGTGAGCAGAAAATAACACTTTTCATTGGTTCATAACAGTTTTAGTTTCATAATGATGAAGCCCCTGGTCTTGTGACCTGAAAATAACACTTCTCATTGGTTCAGGACAGTTTTTTTTTCTAAATGATGAAAGACCCCACCTTTTTTCCTTATTCTGACTTTGTCCTTTGACTGAGGAAGACCTGTTTGTTGCTCTCTCTACTTTTTTGCTCCAAATAATGGCTTCAGTAGTAGCATCAGCTGGTGCATCTGCCCCACCACCACCACCACAACCACCAAGAGGACCAGCTCCAAATTATATTGGTGGTCAAGAACAGGAGGAGGAGGAAGAGGAAGAGGAGGAGGGGAGAAGAAGATGGCTGCCAGAAGAAAATACACCTTACAAACCCAAACCACACATTGTATGGCAGTTTTTTTCAATCCCAGAGGGGAAAAAAAAGGTGAATGCGCCCAAGGTGACTTGCCTCATCTGCAATGATGAACTTTCACGGGGCAACCCAAACATTAATATAAAAATATTCTTTTGGTAACTATACCATGATTCGGCACATGACCAGAAAGCACCCAAACAACTACTCTCGTGCAGAGTTCAGGGAACTGGCCAGTAACCTCCCCCAGTCATCAAGGACCCCCTCCCAAAGAAACCAACCCACCTCATCAGAACCAGAAACATCCGAGGTGATGCCTTGCATTCAGCCGAGATTTGCTGATTTTAAAATCACTTGTTCTGCATGTGGCAAGCTTATTGCCTATGGCGAAAAAAGCGTTAAGCTCATCGTCCTTGCAGGTGATAATCACAAGTGCCCCAAAAAGAAGTAATTTTTTGGGTTTTTTGTTTTTTGCTCCAGTTGAGCCAGTTTCAATTCCCTTTTTTTGTTTCTCCCCCTAAAAAAATACAAAAAAAATATAAAACTGTTTTGAAAAGCCAAAAAAAGTTCAAAAAGTTCAAAAAACACAAAAAAATATAAAACAAAAAGAAGAAAAAAAAAAGTTCTTTTTAGAACTACCTCCAATTTCTAAATCAAAACTTCATTTTTTAAAAACTCTGTCACCTTTTTTCCTCATAGTACGCTCCCAGGGCCGCTCCCCGGTGCGCGCACCGGGCGCTTCCCCCGCGCAAAACGAAAAAAAAAAAAATATTTTAAATGCCCCGCGGGGCCCTTTTATAGCCCCCACATCAAACCTAGGGGGTCAAAGGGGTCTATCCCTGACGCCTTATGGTCAGTTCCCCCTTTGTTTTAGCCACCTCTTATGTCTCGATTTTACCGAGACACAAGATGGCGGCCGCTCTGGACTGTTTCGAATGTTTACAGACACCCGAGAGCCAATCAGCTTTCCATGCGCACCTCGCGTCACGCGCCCGGAGCGCTCCCTGGTGCGCGCACCGGTGCGCTGCTATAGATATATATATTTTTTGTAACCTAAATTACTCAAAATCCACTGCAGCACATATCTTGAGACATAGCAAAGGCACATCAGGCTACCAATCCCTACAATTTTGCCAAATTTGGTGGAAATCCATTCAGCCGTTCGGGTTAAAAGTGAAATCGATCGCCCTATGGACATTAACATGGTGAAAACGCGTTTTGGGACCCCCCTTTTATCTCGGCCCCCGCTTGACGTATCCCCCCCAAACTTTCAAGGAAGGACCGGAGCTCGACGAGGCCATTTTCAGGAAATTTTCAGGCAGATTCGTCAACCGGTGCCAAAGTTATTCCAAATAGAATTTTGAGATTTAACATTGAAAAAAATCCTAACTATAACTACCTACTGGCGACCGCCAGTAGGTAATATATATATATATATATATATATATATATATATATATATATATATATATATATATATATATATATATATATATATATACACACATACATTCCAAGTTGTATTGACGAATAAGTGGGTATATACGTAAATGAATGGATGATTTAGGAAGTGTGTGACTGTCTTTATAAGTGAGTAACTAAACGTGTTTTAGTGAATGCATGGGCTACTCACTAAACTATGTAAATGTCTGTATCAATCTGTCAATTGGTGTGTAAGTGGTTCCATGGGTTGGTGAGTAGCTAAACAAGTGTCTATATGTGTTATTTATTGGTTGTCCTAGTATCTGTATAGGTGTCCGAGTCTCTGTGGGGGTGGGTGAGGGGTGTGTGATTCCGTGAATGGATGTGTGAGTAGGTGATTCACTGGGTGTATGGGTTCAAGAGCACATCTGTGAAAGGCTGTATGGGTGGGTGAATGCGTGTATGGGTGTGTTGGTGAGTGAATGTCTGCCTCAGTGGAACATATGTGAGTAACTACTTATGTGAAAGGCAGTATATGTGAGTGTCGAAGTATATAAATGAAATATTTGTGAGAGTGAGTCATTGTAAGAGTGGCTGTATGGATGAGTTTGTGGTTGTAACAGTGATTGTAGAAGAAAGTAAGTTTGTGTAAGTATCTGTATGAATAAGTGAGCTTGTTTTTATGTAACTGTATAGGTGAGTAAATGGAAGTGTGATTGATTTTTTTCCTTGACTGACTAGGTGTGTGAGTAACGCTATGGATGAGTGCTGGTGTGTGTGAGTGTCTGCTTAGGTGTATGAGTGCATATAATAGTGCTGTACTGATGAGTGACTGCATGTATGAGTGACTGAATGGGTAAATGAGTGGATGTGTGTGTAGACCTAGGAATCAGTGAGTGGGTATGTAGTAACTGGTATTGGTGTGTCTATGGTTTTGATGATGGTTGTCTGTATTTTAGAGTAGGTGTATCAAAGGTTATATAAGGGTGTGATGAGGTGCATCATATTATCATGTGGATGATGTCATCAGCGATGTCAACAGTGATGTCATTTGAGATGTCATCAGTGACATCATCAGTGATGTCACTGACCATGTCATGAATGATGTTATATGTGACGACACCAGCAGGGCATTGCGGGGCATGAGTTATAGTTAGCTGAAGTAAATATAATGGCCGAAATTCTCTGGTTGTGTACGAGTGAAATGTCCAATTAACTATAACGTCCCTGAAACCTAGGTTTTTTTCAGTGAATAAATATATATCATCGTGAACAAGGATGCATGACTTCTGAAACGCGTTGATGTATATCGTCAAAATCTAAATAAACTGTGTTTTTTAAATCCCTACCGTGGAGTGCAGGATGATTGTTCTTTACGTCTTTTGGGTATTCTTATATTCGATATATATATATATATATATATATATATATATCCAAAAGTTTCTCCCTCCAAACTTTCAATTTAGCTAAGAAAAAGAGGCGTCACAACAGGAGAAAGCACAATGATTTATTGTACACTCAAAAACAAAGTCCTTGGTTTTTGAGTGCACAATAAATCATTGTGCTGTCTCCTGGTGTGCCGCCTCTTTTTGTAAGCTAAATTGAAAGTTTTGGATACTTGGTGGTTGATGTTACCACGGGTGGCACTGACACTGGAAGGAAGGGAACCTCCAAAGCAGCGATCTCGGTTGTACACATATTACCTACTGGCGGTCGCCAGTAGGTAGTTATAGTTAGGATTTTTTTCAATGCAAAATCTCAAAATTCTATTGTGAATAACTTTGGCGCCGGTTGACGAATCTGCCTAAAAATGTCCTCAAATTTGCGGTCCTTCCTTGAAAGTTTGGGGGGGGATTCGTGAAGCGGGGGCGGAGATAAAAAAGGGGTCCCAAAACATGTTTTCCCTATGTTAATTTCCATAGGGCGGTCGAACTCACTTTTAGCCCGAACGGCTGAATGGATTTTCACCAAACTTGGCAAAATTGTAGGGACTGGTAGCCCGATGTGCCTTTGCTATGTCTCAAGATATGTGCTCCAGTGGATTTTGAGTAATTTAGGATCAAAAGAATATATATATCTATGGCAGCGCCCCGGTACGCGCACCGGGGAGAGCTCTGGGCGCGCCACGCGAGGTGCGCACGGAAAGCTGATTGGCTCTCGGGTGTCTATTTATTTTCGAGATTTTTATTGCGCAAACAAATACCCGAAGGGGTCTCGGCGCATATAAACATTCGAAACAGTCCGGACCGGCCGCTATCTTGTGTCTCGGTAGGATAGAGACACAAGAGGTGGAACAAAAAAAGGGGGAAGCGCCCGGTACGCGCACCAGGGAGCGGACCGGGGAGCGGACCGTGGGGACAAAAGAAAGACAGAGTTTTTAAAAAATGTGACCTTTTTTTATAAATTGGAGGTAGTTCTAAAAAGAACTGTTTTTTTTCTTCTTTTTGTTGTTTTATATTTTTTTAATTGTTTTTTTGAACATTTTTAACTTTTTTGGGGTTTTCTGAACAGTTTTATATTTTTTTTGTATTTTTCATGGGGAGAAACGAAAAAACAGGGAATTGAAAATGGCTCAACTGGAGCAAAAAAAAAAGAAAATAAATAATTAGGGTTTATTGGGGCATTTGTGGTTGTCCCGAGCAAGGACGATGAGCTTTACGCTCTGTTCTCCGTAGGAGATGGTCTTCCCACAATGTTTACAGATTTTTCGGAAATCCGCAAACCGTGGCTGAATGCAAGGCATCGTCTCTCTTGCCTCTTGTCCCGACGGAGTGCGTTGCTTTCTTTTGGAGGAGGTGCTTGTAGTTTTGGGAGGGTTTCTGGCCAGTTCTCTCATCTCTGCAGCAGAATAGTTGATTGGATGCCTGTGCTGCATGTGTCTAATCATTGTGTTGTTTCCGAATGAATATTTTTTATTAGGGTTCCCCCTAGAAAGTTCCATGCCACAGATTAGGCAAGTCACCTTGGCTGCATTTACTTTTTTCTCCCCCTCTGGGATCGAAAAAAACTCCCATATAATGTGTGGTCTTGGCTGGCATGGGGTATAGTGTTCTTCAAGCCATCTTCTCCTCCCCTCCTCCTCCTCCTCCTCTTCCTCCTCTTGTTGACCACCAATGTAATCTTGTGGTGGTCATCTTGGTGGTTGTGGTGGTGGTGGTGGTACAGATGCACCAGCTGCTGCTGCTACTGAAGCCATTATATAGATCAAAAAGGTACAGAGAGGTACAAACAGGTCTTCCTAAGTCAAAGGACTGAGTCAGAATAAGGAAAAAAGGTGGGGTCTTTCATCATTTGGAAAAAAAACTGTCCTGAACCAATGAGAAGTGTTATTTTCAGGTCACAAGTCCAGGGATTTCATCATTATGAAACCAAAATTGTTCTGCACCAACAAAAAGTGTTATTTTCAGGTCACATGACCGACGCGCTTACGCGCCCCGGGTCGCGTCATGTAAGCGCGTCGGATGTTTACTTTGCGAGATCGTATTCGCTCGAGTGCTTCCAGGTGCGCTTACGCCGTGCGTATCACGCGGACGTGGCTACGCGATACGTCACAATCATGTTTTCGTTCGCGACATTGGCGCTAACGGAACGCTTCCCGGTTCGCGCACCGGGGCGCTTCAAACGACTATGCTTTTCGGGGCGCTCACCGGGGCGCGCCCCGGGAGCGCTCCATGGTCCCAAAAAAAAAAAATTAAAAAAAAAATTGTTTAAAATAAAAACAAAATATAGGATTCATTCATTTACAAAAATATTACATTTCATAGCTATAGACATTTGCAATTACCAAATTTTGAAATTCCAGTTATAGTTAGCTGGAAATTTTACTGACATAAAGCCATTGAAATCCACATTTATAGTTAGTTGGACTCACTATAACTTGCGCGTGTAATGCACTGCTGATGACGTCACATATTACATCACTCATGACATGGTCAGTGACATCACTCACTGCAATTTTCCATAGGAACCGTTAATCGCGGCTACAACCCGAACTGCTGAACAGAATTACACCAAATTTGGTAAATAGGTAGCCCTTTGTTCAGACTTGTGCCTTTTTGTTAAATAGTGTAAATCTGTTCAGTAGTTCCTGATATATCTATGGCTGCTGCGGATCTGCGCATCCTGAGCGCACCCTTACAATCACGAGCTGCAGTCTCATTGCTTGTCAACTGTCTGTCAACAATCCTAAACTAGGAAGTGTTGGCAGCCATTTTGTGCCTCGGTAGAAGCGAGGGTCAAGAAATCAGTGGAACAAGTGTTTAAAACGTAAAAAGGTGCAGGGTAGAAATATCTTCACCATCTAGACCTGCTTAGGGGGTCCCACAAGGACCTCCAGGGCCCCCCCAATTTTTATTTTATATTTTAATCTGAGAAATGTGCATGGATCCACCATAAAAATAATAAAAATGAAGCGCTGGCTACTGTGCTTGTTTAAAAATTAGCTACTGGGGGGGCCAAATCCTGGGGTCTACAATATTACATTTGATGGGGGTCCAGAGGGGCCCCGTAGTCCAGGGACTGCCATCCCTCGGTGCTACAAAATAAACGGGTGGGGGGCACAAGGCCTACTCCCCCAGCAAAATACTTGGGTAGGGGGGTTTAAAGGCCCTCTCCAGCCCCGGGGACCGCTACTCTCCTTGGCTTTAAAAAAATGGGTGGGGGGCTCAAAGGTCCCTCTAAGCCCCAGGGATCACCACCCTCCTGGGCTTTTTATATTCAATCAATCAATCAATCAAACACTTGTATAGGGCACTACTCACCCGGAAGGGTCTCAAGGCGCTAGGGGGAGGGGGTCTGCTACTGCTCGAACAGCCAGGTCTTGAGTTGTCTCCTGAAGGCGAGATGGTCCTGGGTCAGCCGAAGGTGGATGGGGAGGGAGTTCCATGTCTTGGCCGCTAGGTAGGAGAAGGATCTGCCTCTGGCGGTTGCTCTTCGGATGCATGGTACAGCCGCGAGGGCGAGGCTGGTGGGCCGTAGCTGGTGGGTGGGCATGTAGAAGGTCAGGCGGTCGTTGAGGTACTTGGGGTCCAGGTCGAGGAGAGACTTGTGTGCGTGGGTGAGGAGCCTGAACGTGATCCTCTTGTTGACGGGGAGCCAGTGCAGGTTCCTCAGGTGTCCGGAGATGTGGCTGCGTAGGGGGATGTCCAGGATGAGTCGGGCGGAGGCATTCTGGAAGGGGACGGCATGGCCCCCATTCTGGAGCAGTCGAGGGCCCTGGGGAACACCACCCCCTAGGGCCGACTCCTGCTGTGTCTCGGTGTGCCTACCCCCAGGACACTGCTGTTTGCTATGGCAGGGCAGGAGTTGAGGTTCCAGCTCTGTTATAGCAAACTAGAGGGCATATTAACAAGGGCCATTCCGCTGCATTTGTTTTTAAAAAGCCAGAAATGTGGTATATCGCCCTGTTTACTAGTCGATGCTAAGATGCATTAACACATGTTATGCTATCCTTTTACATCGCCTTACCAATGCTGGCATAGCAGGAACCGTGTTCGAATGGTTTAAAAACTACCTTGCAAATAGGCGTCAGATTGTTAGGCTGGGCGACCACTCCTCAGAAGAAAAACTGATAAAAACAGGAGTTCCTCAGGGCTCTAGTCTAAGCCCTACCCTGTTTAACCTGTATATGGTCCCCTTACTTAAACTAATAACATCCTTTAACATCAGTACTGTCGCTTATGCTGACGACACTCAACTTGTTCTGACTCTTGATAAAAATCACATTAACGCAGAGCAAGTACTTAAAGACTGCCTGTCAGCAACCTTCAAGTGGATGTCTCTTAACCACTTAAAATGCAATTCTTCCAAGACGGAGATCATCCCTTTCGGCCCGAACAACTTCTTTACACCCCAAGATTGGTGGCCCGAAAAAGCAGAACCCCCCCCCCCAATACTATCATTGCTGCACGAAATCTTGGAATAAAATTTAACAGTGCCCTTACTTTCAATCAGCAGGCTAAGGAAGTAGCAGGTACTTGTTTCGGTATCATTAGAAGCCTGAGAAAGTTCTTTGTTTTCCTTCCCCTGAGTGCCAGACGCACGGTAGCTGTAGCCCTCATAAATTCCAGGTTGGACTATTGCAATAGCCTCTATGCAGGACTCAATAAATCTGCCCTGCATAAGCTTCAAATGGTCCAACACGCAGCTGCCAGACTGGTCCTCAGACTACCTAGGAAATCCTCAGCCTCCGCAGCTTTGAACACACTACACTGGCTTCCTATACACAAGCGCATACTGTTTAAAGTGCTCGTCATTACTCACAGAGCCTTTTACCATCAGGGCCCACTTTATTTGCGTAAATACTTTAGACATTATCAACCTCTCCGAGCACTTAGGTCCTCCAACGCAAATCTGCTGCATGTTCCCAGGTTTAAAATGGAAACAAGAGGAGGCAAATCCATGGCGGTCATTGGAGCGAAAGCCTGGAATAAGGCACCTCCCTGTCTACGTCAAGCCACTACTGAACCCAAGTTCAGAAAGCTGCTAAAGACTTGGATTTACTCATTGGCCAACTCTGAATGTATGAGGCTTTTAGGATATGCTACGTAGCCAGCTGTATCTCTCATCCACCTTATAACACCTCTTCTGTCTTTTTCAGAAATCTAAGCGCCAAGATACTCCCTGGAGTGGTAGCGCGCTATATAAGTATTCTTTCACTTCACTTCATGTTGACAATCCCATCTCCCATTTAAATAGCAACAAAGTGTTTCGTGAAGTACACACTGTGAAACCTGAAGCAGCAGTGTCCGATTGGGATCGATAAAGAATTGTTCATTGTTGAGAACAGAGTAGGCAATATGTACATGGGGTTTTGTAATGCCAGTGGCTATTGCTCTCACCCTTTCTTGAGGTTAATACAAAGAGTTGTGTACTTCTTTTGTTCCTAATGTACACAATGTTCTGTCATCCCTGTTTGCTTTCCCCTCTGTCATGTAGAGGACACTAAGAAAATATGGCAGCTTTTGTACAGCCAGCACCTTTGAACCCTACCCCCAAAATGCTTACTGCCTGTTATTATAGTAACAGTTCATGGAACACTCAACTGAGCACACAGGTCACAAGTTCAGCACACAATGTTGCTAATCCAAACAGCAAGTGTGCTTGACTTTTAAAAAATTTCCATAGGATTCGCAGCTACAGCCTTTTAGGGGCACATGCATCAAAGCTTTTTGCGATCGCAAAAGGTGCAAATCGCAAAAATCGGCCGTTTGCGATCGCAAAATCAGCTTTCGGTATGCATGAAGGGTGAAGGCCCTCGCAATTGAAAATTCGCAAATATTTGCAAATTCTCAAATTGCAATTGAATTTATGGAATTGGTTGCTCAAGATGGCGGATTGACACCGCCAGGAGTGGGAGCGCTGAGCCGGGTCCAGGTTCAGGTCTGAAAGAATAACCGCGCTACGAGCGCTATGATCCGACACAGCATACAGCGCTGACCGTGAACCACTGTTACACAATTCAAAACTACAGCATGGAGCACGGAGCAATCTTACGTCAATTATATTAGTAATACCGCAACACTGGGTGATGTGGAAGCTACGGCAGGTCAGGAGCCGTTGTCAAAACGTATTTTTCTTCGCCGATGCTAAAAGAAGTGCCAAAGGAAATGAGACACTGCAACAGCAACAGCAGCGAGTAACTGCAAGGTCTTGGCGGGGCTGGGTAAGCCTGGTAGCATGGATTAAGCGGGGATCGATATCAGCGATCCGCTGGCCAGGTCTGCGTTCCTCAATAGCACCGGCAGCAGCCCAGTCGGAGAGAGCGAGCGTCAGCAGGATGGCGCCGAAACCTCCCACAAGGACAACGCGCAATACTACAGCGATCGGGAGAGCAGGAGCCTCGGCAGTTTCCTTGTCGGTGACTGCTATCAACGAGATACTAGCAAGTAAGAAAACCATCGTGGACACGGCTCAGAGCTCGGCTCAGAGCACTGAGCAGGAGATACAGAATGGGGTAAATGGAGGAACAGGCACAGCAGCGGCAGCTGCAGCAGCAGAGATCACTGTTGAAAAGGCGCAGAAAAGTAACCAAGGTAATGCAGTTGATAAGGGTCAAATGGGAGGCAGTGCTGCAAATGTGGAGGAAAGAGAGCAGAATAACTTAAAAGACCCTGTGAAGAACTCTCAAAATGCCGCTATTACTGCTACCACAGCTCCTGCAACTCAGGTTAATATTGGGGTACGGGCCTTAGATACTGATCTATTGGGAAACGGAGCTTTAGCGGTGGTAGCAACGGAGAATATTGCTGATTTAAATCCCACCGCTAGCAATACCACTACTAACAATACTAGCAGCACTTCTACCCACCACATCGAACCTGAAGCACTTGATTCTTCAAGTCTGAATTCACCCAATACTGACATTAACGCTAAAACTTCCACAATTGCTACTATGTCATCAGTCTCTCCCTCGATAAAGGCTGTGCTGTGGAGGCTACTGAAACTGAAGGAATTGAAAATGAAGTTAACGTAGATATAAGTGAAACAGATGAAGAATATGTGGATGTCAATGAACAGGGGAGTAACACGCCCTTATGTTTGATTAAAGACAAAAACAAAACAGTACCTAAAAAGCCCAAGGGGAAAAGTAAGAATAAGATGGCTAAAATGGCAGGCAAATCAAAGACAAATGCCTTGAAGGCTATCGTTGAAAACAGCCCTATCAGACAATGGGTTCAGGCTAAGGGTGGTGTGAAAACCATGGCTCTGCGTCTATCTGGTAATAGCCCCAATGATGTAATCACTGTATCCACTGACAAAACAAAAGTGGATGTTCCACTCAGCCCTACCCAATCTATTCTTACTGAGAAATCAAAGGTTAGTGGAGCTAGCACTGGAGCTAGTACCATGGATCAGTTACAACCTCACTCTTCTGCATCCACCCTGATATTTACCAGGGATAATACTGCTTCAGCTTCTGTGCTAATTGACTGCAGCAATACTAGCAATAGTGACAGCATAATTGGTGACATGTGTGATATGCCTAAGGCCACTACTCCGGAGGTTTTAAAGACCCCACTAAGTGAATCTACACAAGTAATGCACATGGGTGACAATACTTCATCCTCATCAACTGGGGCAACTGAATGGATACCGCAGGGTGAAGTGACTGCTTCTTTTCAGACAATCTTACACCTCTTAAACGAACAGAAACAAGAGGCCAAAACTCATTATCAGCAAATGAGAGAGGACAACAACAGAACTCAAATTTCTTTACAAGAGATGGCATGTAAATTGGGAGCAGTATCACAGGACATAGAAGAATTGCAGCAGAGAGTGGCTGCTTCGGAAGAGAGATCGCAAAGCTCTGAGGCAGAATTGAATAAGCATGATTCGCAAATAACCCAGATGCAGGCCAAACTGGAGGATTTGGAAAATAGGAATAGAAGGCAGAAACTTTGTGTTTTTGGTATTGCGGAAGGAGCAGAGGGGGCAGATCCGAGGGCATACATTACCCATTTGTTTCAAAAGGCTTTTCCTGATCTCTCAGACTGGGACTGAGACTCACAGATCCAGCGTGCGCATCGTTTACCCTTATTCCAGAGAGATAAGAGCGGGAAATTTCCAAGACCTATTCTGATTTACATTGGCAATTTTCTGCTTCGACAGGCCATCTCTTTGAAAGCACGTCCTAATACCCCAGTCACTATTAAGTGAGTCACCTTCTTTGTGAGATCAGACTTAAGTAAACTATTGTTAGAGAAAAGATGGAAGCTAAAACAGTTCATAGATCCGATCAAAGAACTCGGATTTCAAGCATATCTGCAAGAGCCTGCAAAGCTAAAAGTGATAAAAAATGGCCGTTCATATTTTTTTGTGGATGTAGATGAGGTTGAAAAAGCAATTACCTCTTGGAAAACTGGGAAATGATTGATTGAACTCAGGATTAATGTGAAGTACATAGAGGTGATATGGGTTTTTTTTTTTTTTTTTTTTCTCTAGCTTTTCATCACTTATAAAAATGTTTTGCAAGACATTAATTGATTGCTTATATGACATTGAAGAAACTAAAATAGAGGCAATGAGAATATGTGTAGGACTGTGTCGTACGGGCTAACTATAAATACCTGGACCCGATTAGCGTTTTTTCCACCCACCTACTGCCAAGTGAACGGCAGTCAACAGGAAGGGGGGATCCACAGGTAAACACGGGGTGGGGGGAGGTAATATCAGAGTGAGGGGTGGGTTAAGGGAAGTTATGGCTTGGGGTAAAAACTGCATCAAAGGACACAAAAATGACAAAGAAAAAATTAAGATGTTTTACAAGGCATTGATTGTGATTATTTTTTTTGGTTACATAGGTTACATAGTTAAGGAAATATATAATTTAGAATGCATTTAATAAAGTGCTTAACCTGGAATGTTTCAGGATTAAACAATAAAATTAAGCGCCGTCTTGTCTATGAGGAACTTAGGATGTATAGTCCGCAAATAGTAGTGCTAACTGAAACACATATTGCCTATAAAGACAAAAAATTGATTAAACAATTAGGATTTGATCCAATAGTTTGCACGGAATTTAATGCTTCCATTAGGGGAGTAGCGATCTTAAAACATAAAGGGCTGAAATGTGAAATAATTAAGACTTTAACTGATAAAGCTGGCAGATGGGCGATAGCGCAGATAAAGTTAGGAAATTTCAAACTTACAATATGCGGAGTCTATGCTTCTAATCAAGATGAGCCTATAATCTTTAATTAAATTAATATGGAATTACTGGGATGGAGGGGAGAGATAATTGTGCTAGGAGATTTTAATTGTATAATGAATTATAAACTGGATATCACAAGAAAAAATGCTTTTCAAAGGACGAGGAAAACTAGAGCTGCAATTGTGGATTTGGCAGCAACTCATCTTTTAAAAGATGTATGGAGATCTTTAAATCCTGATATAGCTGGATACACTTTTTATTCTGCTGCTCATAAGGTATGCTCACGCATTGATATGATATGGACCTCAGGCTTGATTCTTGATAAATGCAAATGTTCAATGGATATATATCCAAGGGTGACGTCTGATCATAACCCGATCTCTATAACATTTACACTTACAACTGAGGAAAAAACTACTCGCTCCTTCTCTTTTCCTCGTTACTTATTTTCTGATGCCATGTTTATAAATCAGCTCAGGGAGCATATAAAAGAATTCATCGACATCAACAGACAATCAAGTTTACCATGGATAGTCTGGGATTCATGTAAAGCTAGCGTACGGGGATTTACCCAACAATACATTTGGCGACAAAATAAAGAACTTCGAACTATAAATCAGCTAAGGTTAAATGAAATCAGGGATATTGAACTCCAGATAGCTGATGCTATCTGTAACAATGCTTTAAACTTAGAAGACCTAAACTTCAAATTAATTGAGCTTAAAGCAACAATTAAAAACCTTTTGAGGGATAAAAGCATTAATAAACTCAGAAAATATCATATGGAACAGTATGAAAGTGGAGATAAAAGTGGGAAATTATTGGCTTACAAAGTTGCGGAAGAACGCTCCATTAACATGGTTAAAGAAATTAAAGGGGACAACAATCAATTATTTTGTGATCCAAAATCGATCTTACAACAGTTTGCTTCTTTCTACCAAACTCTTTATACACCGGAAGATGTTATCTTAGATGACTGTATTAATAATTATATTGATATTAATAAAGTCAATAACTTAGATTCAGACCAATCGGCTCAATTAGAGGCCGAGATCACGCCTTTAGAAGTTAGGGGTGCAATTAAATCTCTTGCAATGGGTAAAGCGGTTGGGGAAGATCTTATTCCCTTGGAATTGTATAAATACTGCACTGAAGAATTACTACCATTATTTGTTGATGTGATTAGTGCTATTGGTAAAGGGCAACAAGCACCCAGATCATGGAATCTAACTCAAATTATCTTCTTTTTGAAAAAAGGTAAAGCACCACAAGAGAGGGGATCTTACAGGCCTATTTCTCTTATTAACAGCGATGCCAAAATCTTTGCTAAAGTACTGGCTACTAGATTAGCTCCATATATGTCCCAACTTGTCTCTCCCCAACAACATGGATTCATCCCTAAGCGTGATACCACAGCACATATTAACATGGCTATATCAGCTTTTGATGCGGCTCGGATTAAACACACTCCACTCGGTATGATTTTATTAGACGCTGAAAAAGCATTTGACCGGGTGGGGTGGGGTTTTCTGTGGGCCGCTTTACAGGCATTTGGTATCAAAGGAAAACATCTACGATGGATTCCATCTTTATATGATAATCCTATGGGTAAGATTTCATATATGGGAAAATGCTCCTCTCTGTTTTCCATTAAAAGAGGGACAAGGCAAGGGTGCCCTTTATCACCATTACTTTTTGCTCTTGCAATAGAGCCTTTTTTAATTGCTTTACAACGTCAAACATCAATTTGCCCTTTTTTTAATGGATTAGGGAAATTAGATATCACTGTATATGCTGACGATATCGCAGTTTTTACCCCAGATGTCGCTAAGACTATGAAAGGTATTTTAATAGAAGCTGGCATTTATGGCTCAGTTTCTGGCTACAAACTTAATACCACCAAAACCCAAGTTGTCATGAATTACCAATCTACTACCCCTGTCCCTGGAATTAGCAATATAGCCACCTACTTAGGTGTTAAAATATGCTCAGACATTGATTCCATCATAGGATTAAATTATGAACCTTTATTAAAAGAAACTGCCATGCAACTTAAGAAATGGCATAAACTTCCTATCAATATCATTGGTCGAATTAATTTAATAAAAATGAAAATTCTGCCTAAATTCTTGTATTTGTTTCGAACAATCCCTTTGCGGGTCAATAATTCCTTTTTCACCAGACTAGAAGGTATCATTGGCAGCTTTGTATGGGGGTATAAAAAAGCCCGGCATGCGGTATCGCTGCTTAAACTTCCCTTTAGTCAAGGAGGATTGCTATTTCCGGACTTCAAATTTTACTATTGGTCAGCATTTATGACTCGGATCTGCAGTTTGGCAGTTTTGGATAAATGTTTATATTTTCATAAGTTTTTACTAGGATTAGATGTCAATATGTTTGTGTATAGGATGAATGACCCCAATTATTTCAAAAGGGTTAAATTTAAGACCATAAGGGACACTGTGAGTATATGGCGATCTATTATGGCTAAATGCAATACTTCTCTTTTTCATAGCCAAACACCTTTATGGGGCAATCCCGGCTTTCCTACTATTTCTCATGATGCAGCCTGCCAAATGTTTTTAAACTCTGGTATTAGACTTCTGGGGGATCTATATGACCATCTTGGTTTTATGGCATTTGATAAAATGAAACTTTGCTACAACCTACCAGAAATAGCTAGGTTTAAATACTATCAGATCAGAGATTACCTGGTGAAAAAAATAGAACTTACTACAGTCTCAGAATCCGAGATATGGGACTGCATCTATAGAGATGCTGATAAATCTATCATAAGTCTGGGTTATAAGCTCTTTTCTGATCTTAAGACCGGTGATGCTACCATTTTAACAGAGAAATGGAATAGGAAACTGGCAATGAGTATTCCTACAGATTTAATTGTTACATCATTTAAAAGCCTAAATACAACAGTTCAATCTTCCAGCTTAAAATTGCAGATGTTTAAAACAATCTGTCAATTATATTATACGCCTGAAAGGATACTTAAATGGGCAACGAATAACACTCATTCAGATAAAACGAAATGCCCTAAATGTGATTTGAATGGTGCGGACATTGTTCACATGTTTTTTACTTGCCCTCACCTCAAGGAATACTGGGAAGGAATAACTAAGGTTATCACTGAGAGGCTGGAGCAACCTTTCTCATTCTCAAATATTGATGTTTGCGTAGGCATCAGTGGGGGGGGAAAGGTTTAAAGATCTGTTGAATGTCCTAATCACTTGTGGTAGGTTAATTGTTGCTAGAGCTTGGATTCAAAAGAACCCACCGACAGTTTTAGAATGGTGGAGTTTAGTAAAGGAGATTCATAGTATGGAAGCCGCTATTGCAGATTCAAGAGGAGTGCTGGCCAGACGGAAAATTGATAGAATATGGGGGCTATTCATGTCTTAGCAGATATGTTTCAAAATACAAGTTTATCGATTCTTAACTTTATGCTCTGCACGGTTTAAATAATGCTATTTATATATTTATCTAAAGGCAATTATGGAATATTGTTATATTTTTGTTTCTGTTTCTGTTTTCGTTTGTAAAAAAATGAATTGTTTATTGCCAATGTGATCCTTTGATGCAAATAAAAAACTTTATAAAAAAAAAAAAAAAAAAAGAATTTATGGAATTGGATTTTGCGATTTCTTAAATGCAATGCATGAAACTTTAAAAAATAGCGACTTCGCACTTAGGGGGAGCAAATTATCATGAGGTTGAACCTCATGGTAATTTGCGAAAACTTTGAAAAATGCACTTTTGTGCATTTTTCAAATTTTCATGTTGTGCACACACATGCCCTTAGGGCATGTGTGTGTGCACAACATATGTGCACAGATTGATTTCAGGGGTGCAAAAGGGTGTCCTTTGGACACCCCTGCACCCTTGAAATTGCATTCTCAATTTGCGATTCGCTAATTGCTAATTGCAAATTGAGAATGTCTTCCCATTCATTCCTATGGGGCTCTAGGCCCATAGCAATGAATGGGGTGGTATTCCTTAATTTCGATTCGCAATTTGCGAGTCGGAATTAAGGAATTTTAAGAAATCGCACATTTTTCAGAGATTTCTTCATGCATAGGCTTTTGCGATTTCTTAATTGCGATTCCGTAAAAATCGCAATTAACCCTCTCCATGCTCATGACGAGCCCAGCTCGTCATGATGCACGGTTGAGCTGTGCTGATGACGAGCTCAGCTCGTCATGATTAGTAGGAATGACGAAAAGTCAGCATAGGAGGGGAAAACACCTAGCAGCCAAGGTGTTAAGAAATCACAAAAGCCAACAATGATGCATGTGCCTGTTATTGAAAAGGTAGAAGAGCTTGGTAAAGAGTCAGTCTGGGTATTACACTTCCAGTTATAAACACCATTCTTTTCTTAGTAAAACTTTGAGCCCCGTCAGTTATTCTTTTACAAATTAAGGGGTATAATTTTAACAACTTCCTTGTAAATATGTGTGTTAATGTCACATGGGAATTAGGCGCGGAAGGGTACAGAGACTTTTTGTAGTCTAGGAGATGGCCACCTTCCCAAGAATTATTTATTAATTGTTCGAGGAGTTCGAGGCAACTTAAGTCCGGGAATTGTCATACTCAGGATCTTTATTTTAATATGCAGGGTGTGCCTTGGCAGTCTCTGAAGCCTCGGTGGTGCTAGGCAGTGCCTTATTTGTTTTGTAATCACACGGGCAGTACTTATGGTTTTATAAAGGGATACACTCATAGAATTCTTGTAGTTGTATAATTACTCAGAATTTACATGCCTAAGAGCTACTTACATTATTTTTTGTAGGTGCACTGTAATCTTAAATAGTATTGACTTTAAAATCTCCTATAAATTGATGATTATCACACTAAATAATAGTCAAATGTTGTCAGAAAAAGAAGATCTATACACTCAGTTATTTTTTTTTAATGATCCTTAATTAAAACAGAAATAAATAAATATAAATATAACTTTCACAGAACAGTTTAATAAACAAAACTTGGGACGGACTCCAGTGGTAGCAGCGTAGGTAACCTGCAGGACAAAAATGAAACATAAGTATGTGTGCTATGTAGAAGAGGTAAAAAAAGCTAGTTCGAATTAAAGGATGATAGTGAAAATGGAAGGGAGGGTAGTGGGTGGAAGTGAGAAGGGGAGGGAGAGTTAAAAGTAGAGAAGCAGGAGGAGAAAGAGCGTTGGCCTATTGCATTCAGTCCTTAGTGTTTACTGTTCGTCACTCGTTTGTCTAGGACGCAGGGATCTGCGATATAGAGTGTGTTTTAAGAAGTCTTTAAAATTAAATACATGAAGCCAGACATTTTGGGCCATACTATGAAGGAAGGGCGATAAGATTATTGTAGTTTTAGCGGAAGCAAACCGCTGCTAAAGCGACAATAAGGGTTTTATAATATGGTGATGTGAATTTTCTTAGAAGCTCAGGTTTTGGTGTGAACCTGGAATTCTATGGGAATTAACAAGGGCCTATTATCAACCCATTATCGTCGTTTTAGTTGCAGTTTCCTGTCGCTAAAGTGGTGATAATGTTATCGCTGTTGTTTAATAATATAGTTGTACATTACTACTTACTTTAAAATCGGTTGTATGCACCTGTGCACCCAGAGTGTTGCATCTCAGTCCCTACCCCGCAATGTGCTCAATTGTAGGTCTTGCACACTGAGGCTTCATGGCTCACCTGCCACCACTGGTGTCCCACGACATGTTAGTGCAAGCTCCGAGTCCTGGGTACATTTCTAAAGAAGAGCAGGTCTCCACAATGGAACTGTGTCTTGATACTGCAATGGTAGATGTTAGATTGCTCAGGGCATCATTGCAGGAGAGAGTTCCCGCTCAGCCCCTTTCCGCCAATTAATTAATTTATGTAAAGGGTGATGTAATTTAATGGTGGAAACGTTTGGAGGTAAATTAATGTTTATTTTAAGCTTGATAGAAAAGTTGAGTGCATCCTTCGTTTTTGAAGTACGATCAATCGATAATTCTGGTTCAAAGAGGAATTGGAGTGCACAAGAAAACACAAGGTTAAATAATATTATATCATGCTAATGTTTATATACATAGTAATAGAGCATATGCTAGAAGCTCAATGTTCACGTGCAATGCAGTGGCGGGAGCCTGTGTGCATATACACTCTGTAAGAAGCTAATTACAGTGTCCTAAAAGCCAAAGCCATGTGTCTGTAGAGCAGCGCTTGTTGCTGGCTGAGTTCTATACTACGGTGGAGGAGGTCCTTAAAATTAGATCGATGTGATTGAATGAGGTGAGAGATTACATGATTACGGACGGCAACATCGTTTTTTTTTCACATGCACACTCAGGGTAGTACACCCCACCCTCCCGCAAAATCACACTCAACAGGAGTCTGTAGGGCAGCGCTGCCCATAGGGTTAGGCATATCTTATGGTAAAGATTGTATTTAACCCCTTCGGTGCTCATGACGAGCTCAGCTCGTCATGAGCCACGGCGCTCCGGTGCTCATGACGAGCTCAGCTCGTCATGACCGCGCCCGTTCTGTGGAACGCTCGCACGCTGGGCTGATTCCCCTGCTGTGCTGAGCGTTCCATTGGAATGGGTGTGGCACTGACGAGCACAGTTCGTCATGAGCACCGGAGCTCCGTTGCTCATGACGAGCTGACCTTGTCATGAGCACCGGGGTGCTGTGCTCGCCACCCTGCCCCCTAGCACAGCGGGGGGAAACAGCCCCGCACGTAAGGGGTTACAATGAGGCAGAGATGTGACTGAATGAGGTCAAAGATCACAAATTTACATAACACTTGGAAATATTGGTTATTCAAATGTTTGCAATGTGCCTGATGTATCCTACCCCTCTCGCAAGCTCAAGCTGAAGAGGTGTAGGTAAGTGCCCGCTGGCTGAGAGCTACAGTATGGTCCAACAGGTCTTTAAAATGATTCAGAGATGAGACTGAATGAAGTGAGAGATCACATCATTATTCAGGACAATATTGTTTGTTCGCACTGCATTTAATTGGAGGCCTTGTGCATCTAGGCCCCTCTGCTTACCTGTTGCAAACACTCCATTGAGCAGAGTTCACAACATCTGCTTTCCATCTATACTGCGGACAGCGCTAAATTTAGCCTTGATTTAATAATCTGTACTGTGGACAGCAGGGTTCATAACTTGAAAAGAGAAAGAGAAACAGAGTGTGAGAGAGGAAGAGAGAGAGAGAGAAAGAGTGAAGAGAGGAAGAGAGAGAAAGAAAGAATGAGAAAGAGAGAGAGAGAGGAAGAGAGGAAGGGCATTGAAAGTGTGAGAGAGAAAGGAAGATATGGAGCAGGATAGAGAGGGTTGACAATAGAGAAAATATTCGCAGCTCAACTTTTTGCCACCGGTGTGTGTCCAACTACGTGCAGGGTTACAATGTACCCTCAAGTTTAGTAATCTGAAAGATAGTATACAGTTAGTAATTGCAGAGTACATACAACTGTACACAAATTGTTCTGTGTTATGCCTCTGCACACCCAGCCTAATGTATTTCATCAACTACCACTGCCTGTGGGAGTTGAGAAGAAAATCCTGGGAAGAAAACAGAGCACTGTCTGTGTGATCTTTTTTTCCCAGGGTGCTGTACCCCATCCACTCCCACTGCACAGCAGTAAATTCTTATTACTGGACACCCCGACTGCTGCACCCCATCCACTCTCAGTGCCTGGAGGTGAGTCCCTATTCCTGCTTACCCAGACTGCTACACCCTATTCACTCCCACTGCCCGGAGGTTAATGTCCATTCCTACGAACTCAGATTGCTGCACGCTATCCACTCTCACCGTCCAGAGGTGACTTCTCGCTGCTGCGGAAAGAAGCTTCTCTGCTCACCTTGTGCCACCGGCGTGTTTCAAAGAGGGTCCACCATGTGCCGAAGAAACCTTCTCAGACATTGTTAGGATAACTACACATCATCGCAGATTACTCAGACGTTGAGCTTTGATGGTGTTGGGGGGACACCAATTAGTGAATCACAACCTGTTAGATAAAAAGGAAGATAAGATTGTGTGTCATTTGTTTATCAAAGGAGAGAGGAAGAGAGAGAGTGAGGGAGTGACACTGAAAAGAATATTCGATGCTCACCTTTCTATCACTGGTGTGTTTCCCACCACGTGCCGGGACATAGTTCACCCTGAAGCTCCACATCTAAAAGATAGTAGAAGAAAGATGTTATGATTGGTAATTGCCACTATCTCAATGTGGAGTAGAATAACATCGCCCTCTCACACACCTCCCCTACCCCATTAAAAACACAACCAATTGTACGGTTCCAACTTGTTTAATGGGCTTCGATTTATCAACAGTTAGTACAGGAGTAATGTTTTCCATCTGGTTATAGAAAACAAGTGGTGCGCAGCCATACATGTGGTTGCAATCGTCGTGCCCGTGTCGGGCACGATAATTGAAACCCCATGTCCTATTGGAGTCTATTACGGGCAGCAAGCACGTAATAGAGACCAATATGCCATGGGCGGAGCAATTCGCCCGCCTCTGGACAATTGCGTGCAGTCTTTTAGAATAAGTCGCACGCAAGGGCCACACGCAAAGGCCAATGGGGTAGCATGGAAGGAATCGGACATGCACGTGTGTGTGCGATTTGTAGGTTAGGTTCATATCCCCGTATTTTCACTTAGAAAATGTCTCGAGCTGCGTGAGCAGTGCTGTGCTCTACAATGAAGGCACGCGTTGTGCTGCGCACAGCAACGGAGACACGAGTCCTAAATCAATTGAGATGGAAATGGTAAACTTGAGGGTACATAGTATAAAAAAATAAATATTCATCTACTTTGCTACACATGTGGGAGCAACGGACATTTCACCAACTATAAAAGCTTTCATAATAATGGAAAAAGATATCCAAATGTAATAAGGCAGGGTATATAGGACTGCGTACGCCTAAATTGCTGTGTCGCCTTTTTGTATCCAGTCTGCTGCATCCCATCTACTCCCTCCAGTGCGCACCCAGGCCTCACTGCTCACCTTTTCGTGGACAGGGCACCTTCTACATTATACAGTCCTGCTCTGCCACCAAGAAGTCTCACATTCCGGGCTGAGTCTTGATATCACTATGGCTAAGGACATACTTGTGCACCCATCATCATCTAAGGTTGCTCACCTGCTCAGTCCCTGTGGTACCATTAACTCAGTGACCAAAGAGGCCACACACGTAGTGGTGGGCCCCCCTGCTTGGTGGTTCGGACCTACATGAGGCGTCCGAACCATCACAGAGCTTGCGATGGGAGCAACTCTACATTGTCATAGAGAATGTGCGCCCGGTCTTTTTAGGTCTTGCGACCTATCAATGCGCATGCGCATTGAGCGGAGCGAGAATTCAAGTGCTCAAAATACTCGTGAAACCACTGTTTTTTTAGTGTGGTTTTCTTCGAGTTCACGTGGCCACAGGCACGCGCTTTTGGGCCATAAACTTTCACGGCCATCTGTTCCCCAGCTCCAGCACCTCCCCTCTCTCTCCCTGCGCACACCCTTTACTTGCATTTCTCCTCCCCCTCCCCAGCCAGCTTCCCCCAGGCCGTGTTCCCTCCTCTTTCATTTTTCTGTTTAATTTTTACTTTTTACATTGGTACCTTCCTGTGTGCTCTGTAACAATTTTCAGTTTTTTAACCTCTTTCACCATTACTTTTTTCCTTTGCTATTTTTCGCTACGATTTACGACAGTAACTATAACAATTTTATTTGTGTGCTCTATTAAGTCCTGTGTGTTTTGGTCAGCTGTGTAGATGGCTCTGTAACAATCCAAGCTACAATGTGAGGAATCCTGTTCTCTCTCACTAAAGCATTTCGATACCTGCTACGACACAATTGTAGTACAATGTAATTTGCGTCCAAGCACAACATGGCAGCAGCTTTATAATACAGGTCTGATGTCACTAATGTAACAGAAGTACGACAGACACACGCACATAGGGGGGGTCATTTTAATACCAGCACGTGAGCACAATTATAGTGCAATGTCATTTGCGGGTGTGAGGAATCCTGTTCTCTCTCACTAAAGCATTTCGGTACCTGCTACGACACAATTGTAGTACAATGTAATTTGCGTCAAAGCACAACATGGCAGCAGCTTTATAATACAGGTCTGATGTCACTAATGTAACAGAAGTACGACAGACACACGCACATAGGGGGGGGGGGGTCATTTTAATACCAGCACGTGAGCACAATTATAGTGCAATGTCATTATAATACCACAATTGTAGTGCAATGTCATTTGCGGCGTTCTAATATGAATAAGCAAGAACTACATGGCATGCACATGGGGGGGGGGTCATTTTAACCAGTACAGAAGCACAATTGTAGTGCAATGCCGATGCTTTTTCTAAGTGCTGCGATGTCTCTGTTTACCACCATAGGGTCGGCTTCTTAGTATGCTGTTTTCTTTAGGTGTAAGCACGACATAGGTGCTGCGATGTCTCTTTACCACCATACGAGTGGCTTCTTAGTATGCTGTTTTCTTTAGGTGTAAGCACGACATGGCACGGTACGTGCCACGTTATGACTTTGCTACCAAAAGTACGGCAGACACAAGCACATGGCATCATGTACTCGCTAATTTTTACTCTGTCAGTGAAGCATTTTGATACCTGCAAATACACGAGTTTGCTACAGAAGTATGACAGGCATAAGCACATAACGTTCTGTATATATATTTCACTTCTTTGTGGTCTTTAGTTAAAGCGTGCATATAGAGAGAGTGAACTTTTAACGTTGCCTTTTTTGGGGGGGATTTCTCGAGTTTTCCCAGGTTTTAGTTACTTTAGGTTTTAGTTTCCTTCTTACTGCTGCCCACATGTCTTTGTCGCTTCATTGTCTTAGTAGCTTCTAAACGCAGCGTGTAGTTAAAAGCAAGTGGCGCCTTGCTGGCGGTAGTAAATGTAATTATTCATGAGTTTCAAGGGTAGTGTGATGTGGCCGGTTAACACCATGTGAAGCTTTAGCATTATGTGAGGGGGCCATTTGTTTACATGACGCTGCGTGTCTACTTTTTTTTGAAGGCCTGCTTAATTCTAAAAAAGTGTAATTCACAGTTTAGATTCGATGCATTGATGAATTTGTACACTTAACGCCAGGTGCCTTTTCTTTGTAAATATGCTTTTTGAAAGGTTGGCATAATACAGGCAACCTGGCATAATACAGGCAACCTGACAACATGTATATTGCCTTTGTGAAATAGGCTTACTGCGCTTTGACACTATGTGTGTTATCTTTTTAAAATACTCTTTTTGGCGATGTCTTTTGTAAGTGCTGCAATGCATCTGTCACTAGCTTTATAATACAGGTCCGATGTCACTAAGGTAACAAAAGTACAACAGACACACACACATAGGGGGGGTTATTTTAATACCAGCACATGAGCACAGTTATAGTGCAATGTCATTTGCGGCTTTCGAATATAAATAAGCAAGGATAACATGGCACGCACATAGGGGGAGGTGGGGGGTCATTTTAAAACCAGCATGTGTGCACAATTGTAGTGCAATGTCATTTGCGGCTCTATAATATAGGACTTGTTTTAATAACTAAAGAAGCACAACATGGCATCCTGTGTTTATCACTTTTTTCCTTTGCTATTTTTCGCTATGTTCTACGACAGTATCTATAACACTTTTATTTGTGTGCTCTATTAAGTCCTGTGTGTTTTGGTCAGCTGTGTAGATGGCTCTGTAACAATCCAAGCTACAATGTGAGAAATCCTGTTCTCTCTCACTAAAGCATTTCGATACCTGCTACGATGCAATTGTAGTACAATGTCATTTGAGTCTAAGAACAACATGGCAGCAGCTTTATAATACAGGTCCTATGTCACTAATTTAACAGAAGTACGACAGACACACGCACATAGGGGGGGGCTCATTTTAATACAAGCACGTGTGCACAATTGTAGTGCAATGTTATATGCGGCTTTATAATACAGGAGTTGTTTTAATAACTAAAGAAGCACAATATAGCATGGTGTGTTTATCACTTTTTTTCATTTCCTATTTTTCGCTACCTTCTACGATAGTATCTATAAAACTTTTATTTCTTTGCTGTATTAAGACTTGTTCTTTTTGTTCTGCTATGTAGATGGCTGCGTAAGGAGGGGGGGTCATTGTAATACGAGCTACAACGTAAGGATCCATTCTCTCTCACTAAAGCATATCCATACCTGCTACGACGATATTGTAGTACAATGTCATTTGTGGCTTTAAAATACAAGCCCTGCTTTAATAAAAAAGCAAGCACAACATGGCACTATTTTTTTTATGCTTAAGCACAGCATAGCAGCAGCTTTATAATACGTGCTTATAGAGATAGGGAACTTTTAACGTTGCCTTTTTGGGAGGGAGGTTTCTCAGATTTTCCCAAGTTTCAGTTACTTTAGGTTTCAGTTTCCTTCTTACTGCTGCCCAGATGGCTCTGGCGCTCTATTGTCTTAGTAGCTTGTAAATGCAGCGTGTAGTTAAAAGCAAGTGGCGCCGTGCTGGCGGTAGTAAATGTAAATATTCATCAGTTTCGAGGATAGTGTGATGTGGCCGTTTAACACCATGTGAAGCTTTAGCACCATGTGAAGCCATTTGCACAACGTTCACCGCGCATTAAACTGCCTAGGGGTTCCTATTTCCTCTCTGTTTACATTTCCCTCCCTGCGCTTTCTTTTCTCTCCCTCTCTCGGCCCTTTGATGCTTGTTATCTTACTCTTGCGGAACGGCACCCATTGTACTGAGGCCGAGTTCAGCCACTACTGCAGATTCATGGCGGCGGGGACGACATAAAGTGCCTTCATTCGAGGCTTATTTATTCGCACAGCTGTTCCCGCTGTACAAAGGGGAGGGGAGGGATCAGGGAGAGCCGGGGCGGGTGAGCCACGCAGATAGCATAATGGCAGAACCCAAAACCTGCATAATTGCAGGTGTGCGTGAGGCTTGAATAGACGCAGGCACTGATTGCGTACTTTGTGCTCTTAGTTGTCTCGGTGACTACCATTCATCTATACATCCATCCGTGTATCCACTCATTCATCCAGGCATCCATTCTTCCTACCACCCATCCATCCATCCATCCACTCAGGGCCTTGCATTACAAATGCTATAGGTGTCACATTTGCTAAAGTTAAAAGTATTGGCATTGTAAATCACAAAACATAAATATAAAATGTCATTTACAAAACCAATAGCTCCAATTTTCCTACTGCGAGACCTATTGGCAACGCCAGTGCTTGTTTATTGATAGGGTCACTAGTCTTGTGACGCCTGTGCTGGATGGGTGTAGTGTGGGTGTACAACAACAAATAATATCTGGGGGTCAAAAAAAGGGTAAGTAAGTCTAGCAGGAAGGACCACTATACCAAATGCATGCAAAACAGTATCAGTGAGAAATAATAATTAGTGAACGGTCAAGTCAAGACTCAAAGGTACATGGAGAAAAATGTATTGTTCCCATCAGGAGCCACACTGTACCGCCCTTTTTGTCATCATTTGGGATCTCCTTACCCAGGAGACAAGACGGCCGGTAAGTAATTACCGTGACCGAGATGTGATGTGAGGGCAGAACAGAAGGGTATGATAGTGGCTAATGACAAAAGCAGTGTATGGTGATTGGAGTGAAAAAGTGAAGGGTAATTATAAAATTAGGTGAATGGGTGAAAAAAGGAAATGTATTAATATCCCCCAAACCCTAAGATTAAAAGGCAGGTGTGGGTGCAGGTTTTAAATAATAACCGCACGTAATGGTGGTCGACATGTTTCTGCATTTCATAAGAAGCGATTTTCTAATGCATTCCTCAGGACCTAAAAATATATACACTACTGCTTTGTAAATAAGATGAATAATAAAAGATATCACCTGGACATCCAGGCGTACTCAACCGTATACTGTCAGTGCATAATGGTAAGGGATCCAACATGTAAAACAAACAGACAAACAAACAAAGAAACAAATAGGACACTTAATGTTATACACATTGTTTCTGTTTGTAATCATAATGGCATTGCAATATGTTCATTATTACTAGGACATCATCGCAAGTATACACTCACCCTTATGTGTAGGTTGAGAGGCTTCACCCCACCTGGCTGCAGCGCAGGTAAAAGGAGCACCGCTCTGGGGATAATCATATTTTCAGAGCGGTCAGTTATGTGACACTAGACAAAACAGAGTGAAAATAGAGTGTACTTCGAGACGAGAGGTAGTCTAGACCTCTTATAAAATCAAATGGTGACCAGGCTAGGCGAGACTGCCGTAATCTATCACAGTCAGTAAGGATGACCACCAAGCGTTGGTATCTATTGGGTCTGTCGTATTATTTGGGAGGGCGATATCATATACTCACTGAGCGCTCAAAACGAGCGTGAGGATGAGTCGCTCTAATGATTTGCCCAACATTCGTATAATCGTGGGTTTTTTATACGGAGAACTGTTATGCATGGAAAACGCTCCGTGTAAACATTGTTTAAAAACGCACGAGCAGTTTGAAGTCAGTGCGATACCTGCGACGCATCGTATCTTTGGGATCTTTGGGAGCGGAGTGGCCTCTAGCGGCGTGTATTGCTCCGTGTCTGCGCAGGGAAAGAACAAACGCCGCATGCATTGGAAAGCTAATTCGCGCAGCGTTCACTCACCTCTCCGTCGGTGTCTCCGGGCAGTCTTCAGTACTGCTCGGGGGGGCGCCGATCGCGCAGTGAGGTATTGTTTTGTATGGTTGTGACTCGTCAGACAACACGTGACGAAAGCAGTCACGTGATGCTTGGGATTCTGGGAGTTGTAGTTTGCTACCCATTTCAGCCTCTGATTAGTGGAAAAAGATATGCTCTAAGATTTGCACAACTTAAAACTCGCTCCGTGGTAGTGTGGGTGTAGACAAGCCATGACGGAGTGTGTGTGCCGTTCTGACAACTAGATCTGTAACTAGCAGATCAGTACAATGAAAATCTGGGTCATGCAGCGTTGTTGTGTTTTCCTGTAAGCAAAGCGGGCTGGCCTGAAGTATGCCAGTGCTGAGCGAGGCTGTGAACAATGACTCCGGAGGTATGAGCTATTTGAGAAATCAACTGATTCGGGTATCCGTGTTGTAGTTATGCTGTCACCCGGATCTTAAATGCAAATGTGTCACTATGTCTGTGAAGTCCCACAACGTGGAAGGTATGGGGTATCACTCACCCTATATTGATCCATAGTTTCACACATAACAGATGGTGGACGTGACGCATTTCTGCAAATATGAATGTTTGTTGTACATTCATTGGAGTGTTGTAGCTGTAGCAATACAGGGCTATGACAGCTTTAGCTTACAGTATTTGGCACATAAAGGGCAGCTAACATATATAGTTATGTGGTCATTCGGGTATACTGTCGAACTTGGTGAGGGAAATCAGTGTTTGAGCCGCGGAGTCGCGTCCACATCCTGTTATTGTAGACAAATCACGTAATCTACGCGTGCCGGAAAATGTACTGTAAATACGGTGGTCGTGGAAACCGCTGAAATAGTTTTGGGTCGACTTTGCGCTATATAAATATGCTACAAAAAAAAAACTTGAGTAATCGTAGTCACTTATACATTTACAATACACTTTGCTTGCAGTACTCTAATGATCCAGTTTCTACGTTCGTATTTGTAGAATGAGCGAGAGAAAGTTACATAACCGAAGTTTTTCTTACTGCCAAAGGTAAGATGGTTGCGTACGCGGTTTTCAGCACAATGTAATGTGGTAGGGTCCAGGGGCGGCATTTTGCAAACATAATGAATACACAGACACATATAGATAGTTGAAGTGAGTACGGGCACGTGCGCTCGACTCCATTTTCTTACCAGGGTTACATGTCTAGTGAAGTCTGTGCTGGGTGAATGTGGGGTGAGTGTAAGCCAGCCGTCCGAAAATCGTTGCTGTTGGTAACAAGTACAATAGAAATCATCATATCATGCACAGATATTCCATCATAAACAGTTTATGAGTTGTGCTGCACAAAATAGGAGCACTACATGTGAAATAATACACAACATATTCTATCTTAAAGAGTTCATGACTTGTGGTGCGCTGAGGTAGGGGCGACTTGTGTGGAGCTTACGATGATGCGTGGTCCGGGCAGGCTGCACTGGTAGCAATGTCTTTTACCTACTGAATTTTGCCTTAATAAGGCCACATGGAATTATTTATGGTGCACTGAGTTAGTGGTACGTCTGACGCTCAGCATGCACGCAACATGCAACGATGCGTGGTCCTAACGGGCTGCACTGGAAGCATTGTTTGTTGCCTACTGGACTGCATCATTTGTAATCGAGATTCAAATAAAAGATGAAACATGTATGGAATACATTGTCGAAATATGGACGTTTCAGGGACTTTATAGTTCTAATTGTGAGCTGTGCTGTCCGCAGTGTAGACTGCCATTCAGTGTTCCTTTGGACTTGCAGGATGAAATTGTTTATTGTACTAAACCTATAACTGATATAAAAGAAGTTCTTGAAGGATGGATACTAAAGGGATATTGTGTAGGTTTGAGGGACATTATACTTACTTTGGTACTACACTGCAAATAATGAATGAAGAGTAAATTTAATTGTGAGATCTAATGACCGCAGTGAAGGCAGGAGGCAGCGGTTAGCAAGGGCCCACAACCACGTGGTGTTGAGTAGAGCTGCACAGTATTGGTAAATTAGCGTGTCTGCAGCCAGCGATGAGTTAGTGGCCCTTGAAGCAAGGTTCTGTTGAGCCTGCGATGATACAAGGGTCCAGGCAGGCCGCACTGATAGCAATGTTTTTTTCCTTGTGAACTCTACCTTAATCAAGCCACTTGGTGATGATTTACGGTGCACTGAGTTAGTTGTACCTTCTGCGCTTAACGTGTATGTACCCTGCAATGATGCGTGGTCAGGGGTGCCGTACTGAGACTAATGTCTTTTGTGTATTAAATTCTGTATCAATTCGATTTTCAAGTGGTAATATGCCTCATTGCTGACATAAAACTGATCACTCTTCTTTGCAATGATTTATGGTGCACTGAGGTAGCTCTGGTGCTCAGCGTATACGCACCCAGCGATAATGCGTGGTCCGGGCGGGCCGCACTGGGAGCAATGTCTTCTGTCTAAAGAATTGTGCCTTAATAAGGCCATGTGGCGATGACTTGTGGTGCAGTGAGTTAGTGGTACCTGAAGAACTCAGCGTGTGCGCACCCTGCGATGATGCGTGGTCTGGGCGGGCCACACTGATTTCAATGTTTTCCGTAGTGTACATCCAAATCTGAATTCAAGTTCTGAACCTTGCTGTATGCAGTGTGAATCGATGCAGTAGTTAGCACAGACATCGAGGAATGTTTTTTGTCACAATCTTTAACAAAATCTGAGTACATAGAGTACAATTGTCTCTGTATTAAATATATCAAACCTAGACTCAATTTTGTCTGTAATGTAGATCCAAATCTGAATTCAAGTTGTGAACCCTGCTGTCCGCAGTGTAGATTGAAGGCAGTAGTCGATACAGACATAAGTCTGCGGTGCTGTGGCGCTGAGTTCGCAATGGGCCTGTATCGAGGAGGCGTTGCTCATGGGAGTCGCCACGTGGCAGGGTGAGGACCATCGCTGTGGTAGAATGTCTTTGCAAAAGTGAACCACGCCCAAGGTGTGGCCTATGTATTTATACTCTTAAGCTGGAGTTGAGTAAGTTGGACCAGCCCACTCCGCTTCTGCTTCAAGGGAGGGGGCAACACAGCTACATGACCGAAATATTCCCCAGTGTCTGAGATAATATGCTTGCGTCCACTGTGCAGTAGACTACACATATCAATACAATAGTTCCACATGGAAAAGTTTTTTATATGTATAGTGAGTTGTGTATAGCATATCACCGGTTCTCTTGAGATTGTGTAACTTATTGTTGATGTGCGAGTTCCCTCCCTTATACATAGTTGGTAGCCACATCTGAACATTTAGCTATTGTGCTGTTGCGCAGATATATTATTTTGGGAAGGTCCGTTGTCCTGTTTTGCGCTGCCTCGGAGGTAGTAGGGAGACAGGGGTCGGGGGTGGTTGTAATGGTGGTGGCCCTGGGTGCTGTGATTTTGTTGGGTGTCGGAGGTGCATGATTAGTACCTCTATTACATAATCATCTTTAAAGATGGGTGTGAGTTGGGTGTAATTCAAGCAGTAGATAGTCGACCTTCTTACACACTTAAATCTTGATGTTAATTTGTTAGTGGTAAGTGGAGCTATCACCTGTTTTTTTAGGTAGCATGCAGATTTGGCTGGTTGTTGAAAAAATGGGGAAGTGGTGTTTTTGTGGTTTTTTTCGACGGGAACGCCTAGATTGCATATCATTATTGTTAGTTGTGGTTCTGGTTTGTGGCAATTTTGTTGGTGGAATGAATCAACTGAAGAGTGGTGATATTTGCAGTTTTTACTTTTTACTAAGTTGAGAATGGAATGATAATTAAAAAAGATAGAAAAAACAGATATGCTTAATGAACATTAGCATAAGAAATTTGCATTTAAAAACCTTTGAAATTCACTGAAAAAAACATAGGTTCGAGGTATGTTATAGTTAGGAATTGTATAAATAAAATGAATCCACAAGGAAGTGACAAGTGTTCTTTACAGTGGTGAGGAACACACAGTGTTTTTTAAATACCCCTCACACACCAAAAGGACCCTTGGTGTCATGCTTCATTATTGGGGTATTCGCACCCCTCTACGGGATGCGGCATGCTTCTACCTTCGGCTACGTGGGAGCACTTTGACAAAGACTATGCGTGGTGTGTGTGAGGGTTGGATGAGTGGGTGGTGGGGTTGTGTGTGAGTGATTTAAAAATGTACCTGGCTCATGGGGAAAAACGCAAAAAAAATGTAATGGGCCCCCGGGCTGGTACTATTAAAATAGTGAGATTAGAGGTGTTTATGTAGCGTATGTAAATATAGAAGCAAACCACATTCATTGGATGATGTCATCAGTGATGTCATCAGTGATGTCATTTGCGATGTCATCAGTGCTGTCACTGACCATGTCATGAATGATGTAATATGTGACATCATCAGCAGTAGATTGTGGGCGCGCGAGTTACAGTTAGTGCAACTAACTGTAACAGAGGAATTTCAATGGTTTTGTATGAGGGAAAAGTCCAGCTAACCCTAACACCCCTGAAACCTATGGTTTTTTTCAGTGAATTTCTAAGGTTTTTTAAATGCTAAATCCTAACTATAACATACCTGAAACTTATGGTTTTTCAGTGAATATATGTATATGTACAGACACATGCAGTATACTCTTATATACTGCCACAAGGGCACATGTCTAGCCAAGATCCAGTCCAATCGCCACCATTCCAATTCCGGGATGACAGCCCAAACTGGCACATACTGTAAGAAAAAGGAGGACAAATCTGATAGAAGTGACTCTAAATGCTGGATGGGTGGTAGCTATCACATGTTTTCCCCGATTCATGCCAGTAGTTGTATAACAGTAGCAAATAATGGATGACTGCAACGTCACAAATGATTTAGAGACGCAATCAATAAAACAAACACGCATTTTACAGTTTCATATAGTTTTTTAACCCCTTCGATGCTGGTGACGGAACCATTCCGTCATCAGTCACGGTTGAGCTGTGCTGATGACGGAATCGTTCCGTCACAACCACACCCAGAATGGGAAGTCCAGCACCGGGGGGGGAATCGGGGCAGCAGCCATGTGGTTTATGTTATTTACTCCTACTGGATAAAATATTGTATCTTTCTGTACGTATAAATGAATGCAAGTAACTATGTATTATATGTCACATAATAGTACCAGATAAGTTTACGACCGGATTGTAATAGTAGTAAAATAAATGTAGTATGACTTATTTAAGCCGTCCTTCATATCTGACATCTGTAATAATGACTTATTTTCTTAATGACTGCTGCTTAGAGGCAGCCTCTGTATTAGGTGGATTGGTATTGGATTGCATCACTGCAGGCACTTGCGCTCACCTGAGCTTATATTCTCCAAAGGTGATGTCCTCTAGAGGCTAGGCTCCCAGTCAGACAGATATTGGAAGAGGTCTAAACAATTCTGTTCATCTGCTTGCTATTTTTCTGATACGTCTGCTGATACTAAAGGCACATGAGTGGCTTGCCCTTCGACCAGGTAAAATACAATGAATTGACAGTGTCGGTAAGGGTAAACATTATAGCTACATTAAATGTTGTTGTGTTAGAACTATGGATATAGAGGTTAAATGCATACTTGCAGCTACTGCATGTGTCACTGACTTGCATCATTATTTTAGCTAGGCAGAGATTATTCAGGATTCTTTCATTGAGAAAGTAGCTTGCATGTTGCCAAACTTACCCCCAAATAACAGGCGATCCTCTGGCTTGCATAGTTCTGGTATAGACTTATCTGTTTTCCTGTGCACTGCTGCATCACCTTTTGCAACTGAAAAATGGCTTGATTACCAGTGTGTCACAGTTCAACAATAAATTAACAACTTTTTTAAAAAAAAATTCAAGTGATACAACATATATATATATATAGCCCACTGGGCTGCTCTGTCATAAACACCTAATAAAATGTGTAATGAAAAACAAACTGTGACACACAAAGCAAGAGTCCCTTAGAAGCATGGATGCCTTCATTGGTCTTGTATGTACAGCTTATCAGCAGGGACAATGAATTCTGCTTGCAGAGCTGCAGAATGTATTAGTAATTTCAAATTACACAAGTAACACAGAATTTCAAAATTCCTCTAATTATGCTCTGGGGATTACAGATGCTGCCAACCCCTCAAAAGTACCAATGACGGTTATCCTTCCCACTCGGATTTCACTAATACTGCTGTCACTTAGCAAATCATAAGCTTAATTTCATGTAATAATTTTCTTATATCAGTTTTAAATGGTCACTGGTTTTAACCCTTTCCATATTGTTTGAAAAGGAGCCCAATGTGGTAGAGTTTTTTTGGCAGATCCAGGGATCCACCGTGGGGCTCAGTGCAGACCCCCAGGTAAATCTGTGGTGGATCTGCAGATCTACACAGAATTCCTTATAAGCATTTAACTATCTGCTTTTAATGCTTTGTATTTATATTTCACTTCATAAAAAATACTCAATTAGGAACCAAACACACCTTAATGAGCAAAGTTTGTACACCACTGTGCTTTTATAAAACAAAACAAAATTCTGGTAACCAGGCAAGAAAGGGGCTCTCTACACTGGTACAAGGGATAAAAGTAACAAGACCACACTTGTCAAAACGGTGCTACAAAGGGAGAAAGGGGGTGATTACCAGACAACCCTCCGAGACCACACCAAGGTGTGATAAAAATTGAACAAAATCGGGGATCCTCCCTGAGCTCCAAAAATTATCTAAGTTTCTAGGTATTTCAGAATCCACATAACCATCAGATTGAAAACCAAAATTTCAATATCCTATTAGTTACAAAAATTGGATAATCACAGTCATGTGACCACTAGTAATATTCACTACCAATCAAGGTCCATTTCTCTAATCAAAGAGAAGTATAATCCATTCAATGTCCCAATATCTTATCTAGTTGTAAAATATAATCCAGACGCTGTCAAATCCAGAATAAAGATCTTCTTTTATTTTCTTGCGTGATGTTTCAGATACTTCATTACATCCAAACACAGCCAACGCAGCCAACACGTGTTTCGTCAGGCATCCACATGTGCCAAAGACTTCATCAGGGCTGCAGTTTAAACATCAAAAATTATACATATCAGACATTAATAGTCTCAAATAAAGAAAGTAATAGCCCATTATCCCAAAAATAGACCGAAAGTAACTAATATCAGGTAAAGAGTACTAGATTCCATAGTGTGCTCCAGTTCATAAGAGAGAGAAATGAACAAAATGACAGTAAAACGCCACCAAGATCGCGAGGTCACCATTGTGCCCATCCTCTTTGCCAAGTTATTAAGTACAATCACAAACAGTATTCACCTCCAAAGTCAATGATAGATTAATTCTTCCTCTTTTGACAGGCACTATCTTTCCTTCTATAAACATGATGAAATGTGCCCAATGTTAAAAATTGCTATCATGACATATTCAATCAACCTCTTATTAACCCTGATAGTGTCAAAGCCTATGGATTACAATAGCATATCAAAGGCTATCCTTAGCCGAGATCAACATCAGTCATAAGCTTTATAGTTACATTAGCCCAATCTAAATGTACACTCACCACTTATAGGTAGTAGCCCAAAGTAGACAGATATAATTCATAGAATGGTTTGGGCTGCATGCGAAAATGTATACTTTATGTGTATCTATAAATAGAGAAAAGTTCATATAAAACACTTGCAATAGTCTAGTGACTAAATGTAGGCTAACACTAAATGTAGGCTAAACATCCATCTCACCTCAATAATATTCCAATCATCAGAAAATCATTTCACTAAATAAGTCACAGTCGAGCCTCATTTCTGTCAAATCTAAAAAAAGGGGGAAAACGATAAATTCGTCACACATATACTAATACAGTTCATGGTGTTCCCCGATCCCACAAGTCAGTCAGGAAACCCGCAAAAGGCTCACCTTAAAGTAAACGATTGTATATTCCAACCCGGTGAATATGCTGGAATAAAATACAAAAAGCCCTATGTCAATGTACGCTTAAAATAAGCAAGAGCCAGAGGTGCACCCAAAAACGCTTAAACTGGCTCACCTCACTCGAAAGGGCTCCTCGTGTCCATAGAACCGGTGTGCAGCATCGTCCCCATGTTTGTATTCCAATTTATAGGAAACTAGTTTAAGCGCCATCTTGTAGTAGTAAAGCTCGTGTCTTCCAATACAACTCCAAGCCGTACAATCTCCATCATTACATAAGTATACAGTTTTCACAATATCACTCATATCCCAAAGAATACAAATCACAGTCACCCCAATGCAATCCTCCGATCCGTAATTGCAGGTCCCATCTTTATCTCATTGACTCATTCCTCACTCCTCACTCCTCATTCTGTATTTGTAATACAGCTTTACTAAACTCCGAGCTAATGCAATGTAAAGCGCCCATATCGACATACAATCCAAAGAAGTAGGTATAAAATTCACCTCTATTATCACAAGTATTATACCGTAATATCAAAACAACCAACCGGAACAGAAAATAATATAAAGTATATGCCCGTAGCAGTCTCGAACCATGGGTGTAGAATATGCTAAACAAATCATCATCTATAACGCTACCAGTATTACTAACACAAAGAAGTAACATTTACCTCTATATTCACGAAGTACCCTTATACAAAAGAAGAAGGTCTAAAATACCGGTGGGCAACAGTATCGAACCCCTGGTTTAGAGTATGTTAAACCAATCAGCTACCGTGAAGCTATCAATGATAGAGATCCAATATAGTTCCATCCTAACTGGATGCCATCTCATTATAACGAAAATCCCAGGCACATACTAAAAGGGAAAATAAGATAGATTCAAAAGATAGGATGTGCAAGCAAGACATATATATATATAAGAGTACAGATTGTATGACCCATAAAGAGAAAGTAGAGTAGAAAGGGAAAGTCAAGTGTAAAAAGCAACTAGTACTAAATACGATCCATCTTAATGAATACAAATACTTTCAAATTTTAACACCTTCAGGTATATAACTCATTATTTTTCAATAAAAATATTATTAATTGCAAATTCACAGAGCGTGAGAATATGCGTTCCAACAGTAGCACGTCACAGGGGAATATCTTCTAATGTATATGCAACATGGGTTTAAAAGAAAATGAAAAGAACATTGCAGAGCAATACCCAATTAATTATATAGCGAGAACATACAGTCCCAAAAAGTACTGTAATTCCGAATCCAAATTCAGGCTATCCTCCACAGCCCTCAGTTTCATGATCCACATACACTCCCTACGTCACAGTCGTAGGTTTCTGTATCCGCCACTCTTGTCAGCTTTTACCACATCTATCCCATGGTAACTAAATTGGTGTTTATGAGGGTCATCTTGAGTTCTTATGTAATGAGCAGCTATCGGACACCTAGTGTCACCATTCTTGAGTGTTTGGAAATGTTCAGTCATCCTGTCATGTAATCTTCTAATGGTGCTGCCAACATAAATTTTAGTACAGGAACAAACAATTATATAAACTACATAAGTAGTATCACAATTAATAAATGAGTTAATTTTAAAAATGCCTATGTTGTTATAGTCAAATTCTCTAATTCTCCTAATGGCCCATCTGCAGGAGCTACAGTTCCCACAGCTAAAGAATCCATGTGGTTGACAACTGAGCCAATTTGTTCTGTCAGGTGCTTTTAAGTAACTAGGACTCAGCTTATTGGAAAGAGTTGTACCCTTTCTATAGGTAATACTAGGCTTGTACTTCAGCATATGAGTAATGTCTAGATCCCTTTTCAATAAATGCCAGTATTTGTTAAGAACCCCTAATAATTGATAGCTACCTTCGCCAAAATTTGTCACTAATCCCACAATCTTACTGGTAACATCTTTGTGGGGAAGACTCGGTTTAGGTCTTAGAATATCATGTCTGTGTAGACTCCTAGCTCTTATCTTAGCTTCATTAATCACCTTCTCAGAATAACCCCGGGCTTGAAACCTTTTAGTCATATCTACCAAGTCGACCCTAATAGTCGAGGTGGTCGATCCATTTACTGCCCTTTGGGCCCCAGATCCACTCCGCTTCAAACCACCCCATAAAGAGGTTGGCAAAAGGTGGAGCGAATCTGGAACCCATTGCTGTACCATGTCTCTGTTTTTACCATTTATCTTTAAAGAGAAAATAGTTATTATCTAGTACTAGTCTAGTCATTTCCAATAACATAACTGTATGGTCATATTGTTCTGCTGGTCGTTTCTTCAGAAAGCTCTCCAAAGCCATTAATCCTAAGTCATGTTTAATGTTACTATACAAAGAAACCACATCTAATGTTGCTAAGATCATGCCAGTTTCCCAACAAACATCATTCATCAAATTCAAGACGTGCCTGGTATCCTCAATATGGGAGGGCAAGTTCTGTACAAAGGCCGTAAATAAATATCAATATATTAAGATCGTTTTTCCGTTGGGCCATCAATACCTGAAATAATAGGTCTACCTGGTGGTTTATATCTGTTTTTGTGGACTTTCAGTAGGCAGTAAAAGCATGGAGAACGTGAAGATATCACTTTCAAATACATATATTCGTCAAAGTCCAATAGCGAGTGGTCATACCAGTTCTTACGTTTTTCATTAATATGAGATGCTATCTGTTGCAATGGATTTGAAGCCACCCTTTCATAGTAATGAACATCATTAAGTTGAGATAAGACCTCTTGTTCATAGTCCAATGCATTTAACATGACAATATTACCCCCCTTATCTGCCATTTTAATGACAATATCAGGGTTAGTAGCAAGGGTTTTCAATGCTAAACGTTCTTTCATATTCAAGTTGTTCCGATTGTCCTTACTTATTAGCTTATCAATGTCTAAGTTGACTGCTTTAAAAAAAGCGTCAATAACATTACCCGAGGATAATTGTGGGGTCCATCGTGACATAGTTTTCAAGCCGCTTGATTCAAAGATAGCCTGTTAATCTCAAGGTCCAAAAGTAGTTTAGACATGGTCAATGGGTCATATTCACTTTCAGTTAATGATAATAGTAATTTAGTTTCTTGTACCTCCTGGATAGAGATGTTACTCTGTTCAGGTCTAATAACAGAGCTAGATAATTTGGGATGGTTTGCAAAGTATTTTTTTTTTTCAATATCTTAATGAATCTGTACATGTCAATCTTAACTAAATTCCAATCCATTTTAGTGGTAGGGCAAAAACGTAAGACTTTTTTGTGACTTATTTAGTGAAATTATTTTCTGATGATTGGAATATTATTGAGGTGAGATGGATGTTTAGCCTACATTTAGTGTTAACCGGTCCTTGGAAGCTTGTTTCCGGTCCAGGGAAGGCATGGCTTGGCAGTTCGGGCTGGACTGTTCCCATGAGGCACAGGGTCAGACTGATTTGCATATAGCCATGTCTGAACTGGGGTGGCAGAGTGGGCTAAAGAACGGTGATGGATAAAACCCAGATCTCTTGACTGGGTGTGAGTGTTTGATTGGTTCAGATGCTCCGTCCATTACCACCCCCTTTTGTACCGCTTTTGGCAGCCATAAGTGTGGCAGGGTATGCTCAGACGTGAGTCCCTTGCTCACTTTGTCACTGGATTCAAGCAAGCCGGGCTGAAGACGGCTGGAATGCCAAAAACCGGTCCTCAGAAGCTTGTTTCCGGTCCAGGGAAGGCATGACTTGGCAGTTCGGGCTGGACTGTTCCCATGAGGCACAGGATCGGACTGATTTGCATATAGCCATGTCTGAACTCGGGTGGCAGAGTGGGCTAAAGAACAGTGATGGATTAAACCCAGATCTCTTGACTGGGTGTGAGTGTTTGATTGGTTCAGATGCTCCGTCCATTACCACCCCCTTTTGTACTACATTTAGTGTCAGCCTACATTTAGTCACTTGACTATTGCAAGTGCTTTATATGAACTTTTCTCTCTTTATAGATACACATAACGTATAAATTTTCGCGTGCAGCCCGAACCATTCTATGAATTATATCTGTCTATTTTGGGCTACTATCTATAAGTGGTGAGTGTACATTTAGATTGGGCTAATGTAACTATAAAGCGTATGACTGATGTTGATCTCGGCTAAGGATAGCCTTTGATATGCTATTGTAATCCATAGGCTTTGACACTATCAGGATTAATAAGAGGTTGATTGAATATGTCATGATAGCAATTTTTAACATTGGGCACATTTCATCATGTTTATAGAAGGAAGGATAGTGCCTGTCAAAGAGGAATAACTCATCTATCATTGACTTTGGAGGTGAATACTGTTTGTGATTGTACTTAATAACTTGGCAAAGAGGATGGGCACAATGGCGACCTCGGGATCTTGGTGGCGTTTTACTGTCATTTTGTTAATTTCTCTCTCTTATGAACTGGAGCACACTATGGAATCTAGTACTCTTTACCTGATATTAGTTACGTGTCCGTCTATTTTTTGGATAATGGGCTATTACTTTCTTTATTTGAGACTATTAATGTCTGATATGATTAATTTTTGATGTTTGAACTGCAGCCCTGATGAAGTCTTTGGCACATGTGGATGCCTGACGAAACACGTGTTGGCTGCGTTGGCTGTGTTTGGATGTAATGAAGTATCTGAAACATCACGCAAGAAAATAAAAGAAGATCTTTATTCTGGATTTGACAGCGTCTGGATTATATTTTACAACTAGATAAGATATTGGGACATTGAATGGATTATACTTCTCTTTGATTAGAGAAATGGACCTTGATTGGTAGTGATCATTACTAGTGGTCAAGTGACTGTGATTATCCAATTTTTGTAACTAATAGGATATTGAAATTTTGGTTTTCAATCTGATGGTTATGTGGATTCTGAAATACCTAGAAACGTAGATAATTTTTGGAGCTCAGGGAGGATCCCCCTCTGTGCTTTTATGTTTCACTGTGCAGTCTCTTCTTTTCCCTTCCTCCTCTATTCTTTTGGTTCCGTTTGCATGGTAACCATGTTTGAAAGACTCTCTGCTAGCATTAGGTCTCAAGGCTTTCTCTAAGCATCATTGTAGCTTTACATTAACTGTAGCAGGTGTGGTTGAAATTCCAAGCACATCCCAAACATCACCCCTTTTTATATTTTTCCAAAGTAAATCACAGAGGTAGTTACTTTTTTGTTAAAGTCACTTTATATTTCCAATTCCTGTCCTCCATTTTAGCTGCCTTTGATCTTCGAAACTGCCTCATTATGCTGCAGATTTTTCCTGTGTGCTACTCCTCCTTTTATCCAAAATGGTTAGAGTGTTGTTTGTGGGCCAAAGTTATGTGATTTGGACCAGAGAGAGAGTGTGCTAGAAAGAGTGGCACTGGCAGGGACCTAGGTTTACATAATGTAGACTTTACTTGGGCTAGCCAGACAAGATTACATTGGCACCAATTGCTGCCTTTTAGTTGAAAGCATTGCAGATTGGCTACATCCAGACCTCGTGATTGTGGGCTGTGGTGGCAATGACCTAGGTGCAATTCCTGGGTTAGGACTGGAAATCCTAATGAAAAATACCTTTTGTAAATTAATAACACTTTTCCCACATGCTGCCTTGGTGCTCTCCATCATTTGCCAAAGACAGAAATTGAAGTGATCAACCAAATTTTGTTCACAGATAGACAAATCCAGGAAGCATGTATAATAGGAATGTTTCTGCATTTTTCTGAGATCACAACATGAGCTCTATAACACTAAAACGTACGCATCAATATGAACGGAATATATGAAAAAGATAGGGTCCATTTCACAGACGGACTTGAAAGACTGCATCCTCTTCTGTGTGTAGTTATCATCTACACACCATATCCACAAAGGCTCTTTTTAGAGCCAATCGTTTTCTGAAACACTGGTCCCTTTTTTCTAAATACGTTTTTTAATCTCTCACTAGGATCCAAGCATCTGCTGGAGATCCCTGGCCAAATAGGTGGTCAGTTAGTAGTTGTGTGAGGGGTTTTTGGGGTCTCGGATTGGGTGTGAGAAGGGCTGTATGTGTCAGTGAGTAGGTGTGTGAGTGGGTGTATGAGTCTGTGAGAGGTTGTGTGAGCATTATTGGTTTTGAAGGTGTGTGAGTGAGTGTGTTAGTGCCTCTATGGGTCTGTGAGTAGGTGTATGAGTGGATGTATGCATCAGTTAGTAGGTGTCTGAGTGGCTGTATACATTAGTGGGTGCATGTCTGAATTGCTGTATGGGTCTGTGAGTTGGTGTGAGAGTGGCTGTATATGTGGTGAGTTGGTGTTTGAGTAGCTGTTTGCATCTAAGAGTGGGCGTGTGAGTGGGTACATAGGTATGTGAGTAGATATCCGACTGGATATGTAGGTGTGGGTGTTGAGGCTGTGTGAGTGGGTGTATGACTATCTGTAACGGTCTGTAACTGGCTGAGGGGGTCTCTGAATGGGTGTGTGAGTGACTATGTAGATATGTGGGTGGGTAAATGGCTGAATACGTCTGTGAATGGGTGTATGAGTGGTTTTATGGGTGTGTGAGTAGATGAGTGAGTAGTATGTATGGGTTGGTCAGTAGGTGTGTGAGTGGCTGAATGGGTCTGTGAATGGGTGTGTGAGTAGTTCCCTGGGTGTGTGATTGGTTATGTGAGAGACTGTGAAGGTGTCTGAGTCGGTGTGAGAGTGGCTGTGTGGGTCTGTGAGTGGGTGCATGAGTGATTATATAGGTGTGTGATTGGCTGCATGGGTCTATGAGTGGGTGTATGAGTGGCTTTATGGGTCAGTGAGTGGGAGTGACTGTATGTGTCTAAGAGTAGGTATGTGAATGGTTTTATGTGCATGTGTGAGTGGGTGTATGAGTGGTGTAGAGGGTGTGTGAGTGAGTGTATGAGTGTTTGTATGGGTCATTAAGCAGATGTATGAGTGGCTGTGTGGGTCTGTGAGTGGATGTGTACAGGGCAGTATAGGTCTGTGAATGGTTTTATGGGCCAGTGAGATGGTGTGTGAGTTGTGGTATGGGTCTTTTAATGTACATGCGAGTGGTTGTGTGAGTGGCTGTATGGGTCTGTGAGTTGGTGTGAGGATAGCTGTATGGGCCTGAGTATGTGAAAGTTGCATGAGTCAGTGACTGGGTGTGTGAGTGGCTGAATTGGTCTGTCAGTAGATGTGTGAGTGCATGTATGGGTATATGAGTGGGTGTATGAGAAACAGTGTGGGAGTGGGTGTATTCTTTTAATTCAGCACTCGCTCGAAAAATACATTGTAGCTTTATGTGGGGGTCAAGCTGAGCAGCGCAGAGCATCCGCTCATGTTGAAAGATTTGGGGGCAATTTATTGCCCATCAGGGGTCCCTCAGTGACCCCTCTATCATACGTATGACGTTCAGGTACTGTTATTTTATATATGGGTACCCCAATATTGTTGAGCTTCCACCACGAGGCTGCTGAGTTTGTTTCCTTTTGTAGCTGCAAACTCCCAACTCCCTTTTGGACCAATCATGTAACAAGGTTTTAACACTTGACTACTCCGATTTTTCCGCAAGGGAAAGGGGAAGTGGAGTGAGAAACAAAAGACAAAACAATGGTTCTTGTCTGGTCCAACGATGTTTCTCTGGGTAAGTGTGCCAGGCCTTCTGCCTAGATTACTTCTGCGTTATAAACAACAATCACTTACTCACTACAATTATTTGAAATCTGTGATAAATTATTCTACATGGGCACAATGAACATACCTCTTATATTTCGCCCTGGCTCACACTTCAACAATTATCAAACTCATCGTGTTTAGTGAAGGCCTTAAATAAAAGTACACATAATGAATCATGAACCAATTACATTATTTATGCCATAAACCGAGTTAGTGTTTTTAGTATGGGTTAGGATAGCGCTTAACAACTCTAGCGTACCTTATTAATTGTTGTCTAGTCAAGGATTATGGGGTTCTGGTCTGCAAGGTCGAAAAAGAAGAAAAAACAAGAAAATACCAAGCACCCTATTTGGGAATTCTCTGATCAATTGTTTGTGTCACACCAATGCTTGTTTTCCTACTTCACAGCACTGATTATATGCAAATAAGCACTAATTACAACAAGTTAGAACACACAGCACTTAACACCAGACTAAAATCAGTCTAATACTCTTTGCTCAATTTAGATGAGCCAATGCTTGTTTACTCGATTTGGTTGAGTCAATGATTGTTTGTTTTCTTCGAATATCAAACATCACAGGTTCAAATGCTTTTATCAAGGTTTGTTTCGCTGTGCACAAAAGCCTTTCAGGGTTAAACAATGTCTCAATGTTCTTGTTTTCACAGGAGGTATGGGGATAACAGAATCTTACTGTACTTCTTAACCGGAGATGACGTGCCGTCGAAAGGGAAACACCAGGAACTGCTTCGAAGTGCAGAGAAGACAGAAGAAGTGTCCGGAGGGATCCAAGATGCTCAGGTAAGTCGGGGAAATCAGCACAGGTCTCTCGAGTCTCTAGGTGTAGGAACTTCTGAGGGCCGGACTCAGCAGAAAGGTCGGAGGGCGGAGGAATCACTCAGCTGCACTCGCGATGACGCTCATGTGAAGCGAAGCGTCATCGCGTGTCTCTGGCAGCCTTTTATACCTTGCTGCCTCCTAGAATCCACATGCTGCACACGTGGGCGTTAAAGGACGGTTTACACGTGCGGTTGAACAACGTGTTCATTTATGGAACCGTCTATGAGTAAACGCTGGCAATGTAGAAAAACCCAACAAGCATTGGCAAATGCAGCAATTCAGTTATGGTTGTATTTATGATGCATTTCTTGGTGGGGCTGGACCGGATCTAGCGGTCTAGTCCTCCTGGGAGGCAGGCTTTATAACCAATGTGCATACAGGAGCGCAGCGGACGAGCGCAGCGGGCGCGACGAATGCGCGCCGAAGTCGCGCATAAGTCAAGCCCGTCTGCGCCCGTCCGCGGCAGACCGGGGCTCGGGGCCATAACCCCTGGTCAAAAACAGAAATACTCCTCTTCTGAGTTATTGTTACTTAGACCCTCTATTAGTGCGGGACTTGCCCTTCCTGCTTATGTTTTAAAACGTGCTGCCACCTATGGTATCTTAAGACCAGAGTTTACTATCGCTAAAACTCTAAGGCCAAGCCCTCTAGATTGCTCTCCATCCTCTCCCAACCTAAATACCAATCTTAAATGCTCATATCTTAACACTAGGTCCATGGTTAAGCACCACTTGGACATCTTTCTTTTTCTTCAAACTGAGCAGCCTGATATTTTATTTCTCACGGAGACTTGGCTGAATGCAGACTCCCTACCCGACATATTGGCAGCGGTTCCTTCCGACTACTACATCTTACATGTGGATAGACCCGCTGACAAAAGGGGCGGGGGGGTCGCGGTGATTTTTCGTAAGTCCCATAAAGTCTCCCTTTTACCGTCCTTGGACCTCATATGCTCAGATAATCTGATTATCAAAATGGATAACAATAGCGGCACTCTACTTATGATTCTCATATATCGCCCCCCTCAAAATATGCCCAGTTTTGCGGCAGCTTTAGCAGAACAGCTTGCTCCCTTAATAATTTCATATAAAAAAATTGTGCTGCTAGGCGATCTTAATCTTTGGCTGGATTCGGCTGAGTTAGGTTCTCAGGCAGCTGCACTGAAAGATGTCCTCCTAGACATGAACCTCATTCAACAGATTCACCTCCCTACTCATGTAAAAGGGCATAGCCTTGACCAAATTTGGTCTCAGAACATTCCTCTGACTATTAATTCCATCATGCCTTGTATCTGGTCTGATCATTTCATGATCAAATTCACCTTGACCATAGAAAATAGTAGGAAGCGCCGATCCAGATAGGAGGCAGAACTAGAATCTGGAAGAATGTTGATATTTCTGCTTTCATTGGTACATTAACATCTTCCTGTCCTCTTTTAGATCAGGATACTGAAGAAATGGAAGCAGCATTTTCTAGGTGGCTACTTCAGGCAGCTGATGCTTATGCTCCCTGCACCAACTTTTCCCGCTCTCGCCCCAATGACGCTCATAGGTGGTTTACACCTCTTTTGAAAAATCTTAAACTTGAAGTCCGTCAAATGGAGCGCAAGTGGCGTACAGCCTACCTAGAAGTAGATAGAGTTAACTATTGTAAGACACGAAAGGACTACCAAAAACTCATTCAGGAACATAAAACTGATTACTTCTCTAAAAAGATCCTTAATGCCCATAACAAATCCAAAGAGCTGTTTAACATCGTTGAGAATTTGAGTGCTAGCGATAGAACGTCTCTCCCAGTAGCTCCTACTCAGGAGCTTTGCAATTCCCTAAATTCATTTTTTTCTGATAAAATTAGCATTATCAAACAAAGCATCCCCATCACTCAGTCTCCGCTCTTACTGACTGACACTCTTCACAATACTGCGACCCTAAGTTTGCTACCCCCTATTGACAGCACTATGCTACTCAAACTCCTCGCCAAAGTTAAATCAGGCTCCCCTGATGACATCTGCCCTCCTTTCATCTTGAAAGAAGTGGGAACCAGTATTCCTGAGGGTATACTTTCTTTATTGAATGGTACGCTCACTCAGGGTAAAGTTCCCGAAAACTTTAAAAAAGCCCTTCTCATTCCCTTGATAAAAAAAAGTAGGAGCTAACCCGCAGGACCTGCCAAATTATAGGCCCATATCCTTGTTGCCTTACTGCGCCAAACTTTTGGAAGCTCATGTCTGTAACAGCATCTCCAAATTTTTGGAAGAATCAGAGTATTTTGCACCGAATAAGGCTGGTTTCCGCCCATGTCATTCTACCGAGGCGGTTATTCTCTCGGTGCAGAACACTTTGAGACGGAATGCGGATGAAGGAATACATCAGGCTCTGGTGCTACTGGACCTCTCGGCTGCATTCGACACGGTCGACTATAACATCTTGGTCGACCGTGTCGAGCAGGCAGGTCTCAGGGGCCTGGCACTGAGCTGGATTCGCTCATTTATTACTGGGCGTACTCAGGCTGTCAGACTGGGACCTTTCACTGCCCCCACTATACCTTCTACCTGTGGAGTCCCGCAGGGCTCTTCGTTATCACCCCTGCTTTTTAATTTATATCTACGTCCCCTTTTGCACTCCGTTAGGAGGGCCAAAGTGACAATTTTCAACTATGCAGACGATTTGCAGCTCATTTTTCCTTTAAACACCAAGGACGCTGTGGTTGAATTTCAAAATACGATGTCCCACATTTTAAACTGGATGAACTGCAGTCATCTGAAACTTAACCCTGGCAAGACCGAATTGGTCTTGCTGGGACAGTGTGCTCTTAGTTGGAACCCCAGCTTTTGGCCTTCCAGTATGGGAGCCCCTCCACCCAAGTCTTCCTCGGTCAAGAGTCTGGGAATACACATCAGCGAGGACCTCTCCCTCAAAAAACAAGTAGGAGCTAGTTTTTTCCAGCTGAAGAAAATCAAGAAAATCGCCAGCTTCTTTTCCCCAGCTGCCCTCACTCAGATTGTCATCTCCCTGGTTCTGTCCAGACTAGATTTTTCCAACAGTCTTTATTTTGGCATTCAAGCTGGAGAGCTAAAACGCCTTCAGCTGGTTCAGAATCAGGCTGCTAGACTCCTCCTGAACCTCTCTAAGAGGCAGTCTGTTAGATCCGGCCTGAAACAGCTACACTGGCTGCCCGTGGAGCAGCGTGTGGCTTTTAAGACAGGGTGCATTTTATTCAAATCTCTGCATGACTCTGGCCCCCTTTTCATTAGAGACATGTTTAAGAGATACATTCCTTCCCGCAACCTCCGGTCTATCCACAAATCTCTTCTGACTGTCCCACCTTATAAGAGGAAACGTCTTGGAGGCAGCTGTTTTGACCATCTTGCAGCTGGTTTTTGGAACTCCCTCCCCCTCCCCCTTCATCTGAAACTGAATGATAACATCCTCAGTTTTAGACACTCCCTGAAAACCTGGCTTTTCACTCAGGCGCATTGCTGAGCTGCTCCCCCTCTTCTGTGACCGTTGCATTCGTTCCTTTCTACAGCGCCATGAAGCCCCCGGGCGTACGAGCGCTTACAAATACCTACTAACATTAACATTAACATTAACATATGGCCATGATATATTGAACAATAACAACACAAGGGAATATTTAAAGACCAAACTTTGGGACATTCCCTGACAATATTAAACAACACAAGAGTCCCAAATGGTCTAAACACAGTGTATATTTGTATATTTGTGGTATTTGTATATTTGTGGTGCAAATAGACAACTGGCACTTCACTCCTAAATATCTACAAAACAATAGTTATCCAAGAAACCTCAGCAGATGGTCAAGGATACCCATCAGTCACCACTCGGAACCGCCATTCATCATTTGGGATTCCTTTGGAGACCATACACTCAGTCGCCTTATACTCAGACAAAGGAGAACCCAGATGGAAAACGGTCCCTTAAACTGATATAGGAAACGGTATGGTTTACCACTCAATTGCAAGGATAAGCTGTGGTCGTGGGGTGACCAAATAGTGCAGTGCAAAAAGGAAAAATACCTAACTTAAAATGAAAAGGTGCATTTAAAATTGGATGAGGGAGTATGGAAGAACTTTATTCAGGTAATACCCACTCTACCAATATTAAAAATAGTCAAGACAGTCTACCAAATAACTGTCTAGGTATGATACAAGATCGACATGTTTTAGCAGTATGGGACGTATTTGTCCTTGCTTTCTTCAGGACCCGAAACGAAAATTTTAATATTGGTAGAGTGGGTATTACCTGAATGAAGTTGTTTCATACTCCCTCATCCAATTTTAAATGCACCTTTTCATTTTGAGTTAGCACTGCACTATTTGGTCACCCCACGAACACAGCTTACCCTTGCAATAGAGTGGTAAGACCATACCGTCTGTGGACTTCAATGACTCAAGAAGCAAGCATCTGCCAAGGGACATCAAGACCCCTGAGAAACACAACATGAGTGGCCCAGTTGACCCAAAATTGCTTTTCTAATTTTCCTAGTTTTAACCGTGAGGACCTCTTAATGCACGGCACCCAGCTGACCAAACTGGTTTGCACCCAGGTCAGCCAGCCCTAATAACGATGACCAAGTGGGCCTCCCGTGGTCCTGGGACCCTTGTGACCCGCTCTTTTGAGTGTGACCCTTCGGATTTACTTTTAAGTCGTATGTGCAATGTGAAGAAGATATCTTTATTGTTTGGGTAATTAAAACCTTTACAAAAAGGTGAGGTGTGGTGCAGCTGCCAGGGTGGCTAACTTCAGAGAAGAGGGCTCACAGTTTGATTCCCGGCACCAGCAGCAGTTCAGCTTAGCACCATGTGACTCTGGGCAATAGCTCGTTTAATCTCCACAATGGCCCCCAGTGCCTTGAGACCCTTAGGGGTGATTAGTTTGCACTTTACAAATATCAGGTTATTATAAATCATACAGGGGGGTGTGGCTTATGTGCCAACGATGGCGGACGTGTGAGCCGAGAGGTCCATGTTGGCCTCATCATTTAGCCTGATTACTACTATGTCAGCCTGACCCCAGGGGTGCACCAAAGAGACCCCTGAGCCCTGGAAGTTCCCCCGAACATATCTGGGTGCCTCCAAGTGTTTGGAGTGCTGTGGCGACCAAAATAAATTGGAGTGGAGTACTGGCTCAATCTGAGCAAGATGTCCCCCTACAGCTCCGAGACCCTCCTGGAGGAGGTGAGGAGTAGCAATTGAGCGTCCATGGATGATCGCAACAGCCCTAGTAGAGAGACGTGCAGCCTTGAAGATCCTGATTACCGAGTGATCCCGAGCTAGAGCTGAAAGTGCAGAGGATCGCTCTGGGAGGCAGACCTGTGAGTCAGAGCCCCGCGCTGCTGATAGGCAGCCGAGTGAACCCAGGTGTGTCTGGGAAGCTTCACGGTGGATCGCTTTCATGGTGCTCGACGGCTCCTGAAAGATTTGTGGCCCTTCGCTGGCAGTGATTTGCCGTACTATCCCTTTCATTGGATGCTCCTAAACCAGGGTATTGTAAGGACTATTTAATATCTTTGATAATCTGGCATCATCCTACCATCCTGAGGTGTCCATCCAGTGCTGTTGCTGTGCTGATTGCCACCGGCAGGGGGGGGGCCTTGATCGGAGATTCACCGCGGCATAAACCTTCTTCCCCAACGATGAAGAAACGGAGCTGCATTTCTGTGGGGGGTGTCGAGCCCTGCTTAAGATGGCTGCTTGTTATCTCGGTGTCTTGGAGGTGGCGGAGATGAATTGGGCTTGAACCACGAAGTGCTGAAGCCTGAAGAGGTAACTTGGGAGAAGAAGTAGTGATGGTTGAGTCCTGGGGCACCGTTGGGCATGATACTGAGATTGGAGAAACAAGAGGATTGCCCCTGATTACAAAATTTAACAACAGGTGTGCTGTACAGTTCTTTCAGCACCATGTGAGCTGGTTTGTGCCTGAGGATGCTCTGGGGACGCACCTCCTCTGATCTTCTTGCTCCTGGGACAGTTTGTAATATCACACTCTGGAGTGACCTCCTTAGCAGGCCCTAGCATACAAGGGGACTCTGTGATACCCAGCGGCCCTGGGAGATTGAGGACTGCCAGCGGGGAGTTCATTTCTGGAGTTGTGGACCGTAGCCCGACCGGGTGGTTGTTGCGGTATGGTGTTGGGCGGGTCGGAACGGTGCTGCAGTAGTGTGCTGTCCTCCTTGCATCCAACTGGAGGAGATACGTCTGGCTGGGAAAACTCAGTCAATGTCCAGATGCTGTCCGCATGTGGTGGGCCATTGACAGCAGGATGCAGCGGTACCCTATTAGAGGCGCTGGATGTGTCTGCATACATGGCATAGGTGGAGTGAACTAGCTTATGCATTTTGGAGCTGTGCAGGTTTAGCCCAAAGGGGTGCGGAGAATACAATCAAACTGCAAACCTTTCAATTGATCCCTGGTGGAATGGTAAGAGGGGCTTTAGGTTTAAACTGTAAGAGATACACTGCTCCCACAATCCTGGAGGCTATTGCTGAGACTAAGGAGATGCTCCATCAACATTTAAGTAATGTTGCGGTGGACCTGGGTCTCATAAGAGCAGAGCACATAAAGCTGACAGAAAGAGTGACACAGACTGAGACATAACTGGCAGAGATTGCATTGGCACAACTGACCTTACCTAAACAGATGGGGGACATATCCCTCAGAGTCCATGTCTTGGAAAAGAGAGCCAAAGACACCAAAGGGCAAAACCGAAGGAACAATGTTAGGGTCCAGGGTTTGCCAGGAGTGGAGGGCACCAGCATGATTGCATACCTAGAAGATTGGCTATGTGATATGGTAGTGCCTAGTTTTACATTCTGGAGAGGGCTCATCGAGTTCCAGCTCGGCCGCCAGCGCCAGGAAGGCCTCCACTCCCCATGGTGGCTAGACTGCTCCATTTCAAAGACATGGACATTCTGATGTTATGTTATGTTATGTTATGTTATGTTATGTTATTGGTTGTCTTTTATAGCGCTCGGCTACTCAAAAGAGTGTCTCGGCGCTTTATTGACAGCCTGAAAAAGACAAACACAACACTTAGATTAAAAGAGAACGTGGTCAGCAGAAAAAAGAAATCTAGGAGGTGAAAAGCCAAGTTTTCAGGCTCTTCCTGAAGGCCAACAAGTTTGAGGTGCTGCGCAATGTCAGAGGCAAAGAGTTCCAAAGCTGTGGAGCCCGGGACATAAAGGAGCGGCCTCCAATACGGGCCTTCCTCACGCGAGGAACAGTGGCAAGGAACATCGACTCTGATCTCAGAGATCGTGACGGACGATAAAAGACAAGCCTCCTTTAAAGATATTTAGCCCCTGCAGCATAAAGGGCCTTGTGTGCTAGAGTTAAGGTTTTAAAAACTATCCGCTTCCGGATAGGCAGCCAATGAAGGGACTGCAACAAGCCAGAGACTCTGACTTGCCTATGCAGGCCAAAAATGGCCCGCGCTGCCGCGTTCTGGACCACCTGCATCCGTTGCAGGAGATATTCCGGCAGGCCAAGACATAGGACGTTAGAATAGTCCTGTCTTGAACCAATCAAGGCCTGTACCGTAGTCCTCCTGTGGTCCTCAGATAGCAAAGGAAGAAACTTCCGAAGCATATGGAGGAGACCAAAACAGGTGCCAGTGAGGGCAAGGACCTGAGATCTTAAGGTCAGGCCGTTGTCAATTTTGATCCCCAGATTCTTAGCCAGCTGAGACGAGCGCCCCGGAGGAGACATGCCAACGGGCCACCATACCTGCCAGTCCGGATCGGATTTACAGCCGAAGAAGAGTACTTCCGATTTATCTGAGTTGCACTTGAGGCTGTTCAGTTGGAGCCATTTAAAAACAGCCCCAAGGCACTCACAGATAGTCTCTCCATCAAAATCCTCTCCTTTCCGACAGGTAAAAAGCAATTGGGTGTCATCGGTGTAGGATACGATCTGGGCGCCGAAAGACTCAGCCAAGGCCGCCAGAGGGGTCATGAAGATGTTAAAGAGAGTCGGGCTCAACACAGAGCCCTGCGGGACTCCGACTCCCAATGGCGGCATCTCGGCAGAACTAGAGGAGGCCCAGACCGTTTGTCGGCGGCCAGCCAAAAAAGATGTAAACCAGCTGAGCACCGTCCCCCTTAAACCGATCTCATGAAGTCTGACAAGCAGACCCTCATGGGGGACGGTGTCGAAGGCCGCCGACAGATCCAACATTATCAGCATGGCTCTGCCACCCGAGTCCAGTGTCTCCTTGATGGCTTCGGACACCTCCAGCAGTGCCGTCTCAGTGCTAAGATTAGGGCGAAAGCCCGATTGAGTGGAATGGAGTAGATCGTGTGATTCCAAAAAATTAGAAAGCAGTGTGCACGTGCCTCTCCAAGATCTTAGCCAATGCAGGAAGGAGAGAAATGGGCCTATAATTGGCCAAGACCTCGGGATCCAAACCAGGCTTCTTAATAAGGGGGATGACCATAGCCTGTTTCCAGGCCGGTGGGATCACTCCCTGGCTCAAGGAGAGATTCAGGAGGGAATTCACCAGCGGGTTCACCACTGTCGCCATCTTCGCCAGAAATTTGGCTGGACATGGATCGAGCGGCGAGCCCGATTTAAGATTGGCCAAGAGTGTAAAAGACGACAAAGTTGAAATAGGCGGAAAGTCTGTCAGGACTGACCCTAGGGGAACCGATGGGACTGGTTCATCCTCAAAGTAAGGGGAGACAGCAACCGGCCTCAATGGAAAAGAGTCCTGAATCAGCTTAATCTTAGTAGTGAAAAAGCATGCAAGATCCGACGCCCACGTCTCAGTGGGGGCGGTCTGGGTCGCATTCGACCGTGGGGCATTGAATTCCCTAACGATCGTGAAGATCTCTTTGCAGGAATTCGAGGCAGCCTCAATCCTCCTAGCAAAATAACTCTTCTTCTCGAGGAGGATATCTCGATGATAGGCCTTGACCATGGCTCTATATTCAAGTCTGGGAGCAGGATCGTACTGGGCCCACCAGGCCCTTTCCGCCACCTTGCATTGCCTGCGGGAGGCAAGCAGCGCTCCGGTGAACCAGGGAGCAGAAACCCGTTTGGACAGCGAACGCAAAGCCCTCGAAGGGGCCAAGTCATTGAGCCTGTCCACCAACCAGGCCTGCAGAGACTCCGGGTCCCTATCTAAAACCCCTGTGAGAGGGCAAGGATGTTCGCACAATGCCTGCGCCAACATTTCTGGGGTCACCCGATGGAATGCCCTCGACGCTGATCCTTGCTGTCTGGGTGCACTACTCGGGGGTTTCTTATTGCTCAGTATGTAAAAATTGACCAACCGATGGTCTGTCCACAGGACCGGCAGAAGTGCTGCCACCTCTATGGGGGATGTAGAGAAAACCTGATCCAAAGTATGGCCTTTATCATGCGTAGGTTCAAAAAGATAGGGGGCTAGGCCCAGGGGACAATTTGATCACATCTGGGTCCGAAGCCTCATACATGTGAAAATTGAGATCTCCAGCCAAAAGACAGTGGTCAGCTATCAAGACCAACGATGACAGGACAGACTGGAGCTCATCAAAAAAGGAACCAACTGGACCAGGGGGTCTGTAAAAAAAACGTAGTGGTGGGCTCTTCATGGCGGACAACAGTAAGGTGTCGCTGTTCCCTGACTACTCCGTGGACATTCAGTGGTGTTGCACCTCCTTCCTTGAGGTTAAGAAAGCATTGCGAGATGAAGGAATTCAGTATTCATTGATGTTTCTGGCCTGACTACAAATAATTCTAGATGGGCAGAGACACTTCTCTGATGATCCCAAAGCAGAGCGGGATTGGATTGAAAACTACAAAATTGGAGGCCTGCCCCCAGCAAAAAATCGAATGACTCGACCGGGCGGGCAGGAATCGTAGAAGGGACGGAGGAGATGGCCGCAATGAGGGCCTTCAGGGAAGCCGAGTTTGAAGGAGAGGGAGAGAACAGAGGCACTACAGGTGGTGGCGACCATGCTGCAGGGACACAGAACGCCAACAGAGGGAGGCACTGCATTGGAGAAAGGGCCTGGTGGATCGAACTCGGACACATCCCAAAGCTGCAGTGTTAAGATGCCACACTTGACCCCAGGCACTGCTGATGAGATTTTGTGATTGGTTTCTTGCTGATCGCTCATTTTGCCTTACTCCTTCCTTTTCTACTCATTCTCTCCTCTCCTCTATGTGCTCGCCCACTCTATAGCATTTCTCTTCTCTCTGTTTTAACTGAGGGGAACTAGGGATAATAGACCGGGCTCTTGGGTGTGCCCCCGGGTGAAGGTGGAATCGACCATCCAGGGCTGATGCACTTTGATCTACTGTCGGAACCACTGTAAGAGCACCTTTGCTGGCAACCGCTCCCCCCTTGCACCTCTGTAGCCACTATAGGACTTTGTGTGTTTCAACACAGTTTGGATGGGGAAAGGTTTTGCAGGACCTGTCCTGGGGAGGGGGAGTTGGGGGTTTAATTTACTTGATGGGTTGTTAGTGGGGAGCAGGCGTGTCACACTGGAAGCAATGACTGGGAGAATGTTTCACTCAAAAGGATGGGTACCCCATTTGATTTCAAAAGTATTTCATGGAATGTGTGGGGGATGCATTCAATGTTGTAGCACCACAAAATTCATGCATACTTAGTCCGCATTGGGGTTCAAATTGTGCTGTTCTAGGAGACACACATAATGGCTCAGGAAGGGGCGTCCATACAGCGCCGATGGCGAGGCCAAGTGTTCTACACCAATTACTAGGCGTTCGCAAGGGGGATACTGATTTGGAAAAGTGCTGGGGTACCCTTTCAATGTGCGAAGCAATTCACAGGTCCCGAAGGCCGCTATGTTGTAGTTGCTGGGAAAATAGATGGTAAAGATATAGTATTGGGGAATATTTATGCCCCTAATATGGAACAACCTGCCTTTTTTATAAAAGGATCAGCAATACTGGGGGTCGATTTCAATTGTATTCCTGATGTTGTCCTTGACCACTACCATCTTCCACTCCCTGAGGTACCCATCCATAAAATAGCAGAAGCTAGGCGAGAATGGCAACAACGAAGGGGTGTAGCGGACTCTTGGAGAGCGCTGCACCCAGGGGTTTGGGATTACTCCTTTTTCTCTGCTCTCCATGACCTTTACCTGATGTGCACGAGGGGTACAGAGTAGTGAATATCTCATTAGTATTATATTGGTTCATAACCCGATCCTGCTAAGGGTGCATTGGTCTTGCGCAAGGCCTATAATACCTACATGGTGTCTATGCCCTGAAGCCTTGGGGGAATCAGGTTTTCCATGAAGCGGTGGGCACAGGCTTTGCCCAATATTTTCAAGAAAACTCTGACACAGCGACTGCTTCCTCTGTAGAATGGGACACCTTTAAATTAGTCATAAGAGGAGACTTCATTTCAGTGATGCTGGGAGTGCGTAAAGTGCTTTTTCAGGACATACAGGAAGCAGATCAGCACCTACGAGAGGTAGATCGGAAACGTCCTGAGAGGCCTGATAAGCAGGGGGAACTTGTAGAGGCGAAAGAGGCAGTTGCTGTACAGGTGGAGCGTCTGTACTGATTTGATTATATAAAGTATATCACTCACACCCACACTGAAAGAGACAAGTCCGGGGCCCTCTTGGCTTGACTGGCAAACTCGGCCAGGAGGGGGATGGTAATTTTGGAGCTTAAAACCAAAATGGGTGGAATGCTATACTCAACAAGGCATTAATGACCGGTTCCTTGCTTACTATGCAGATTTGTATCATAGTAAATTGACCCTAGAAGAAGGCGACATCAATTGGTTTGTGAAAGCAGAGGACCTGCCGCACCTCAAGGGGGAACAGGTGGACGTACTGTGTTGGGATATCCCACTAGGAGAAGAGAGGGGGGCTATTTAAGACATGGCTAGGAACAAGATGCCTGAGACAGATTGCCTACTGATTGAATTTTATTAGCATACTTTTACTTGTTTGCCCCTAGACTGGTAAAACTTTATAATGATGTTTAAACAGGCAGGATAGCTACCCGCAACAACTTGGGAGGCAATCATTATTCCACTGTTAAAACCCGGGAAACTGCCGTGGGTCAGATCCGTCTATCGCTCACTTTCTATGCTTAATACAGATGATAAGATCCTGAGTCGTATTTTAG